>NC_040905.2:156890364-157206649 GCF_004126475.2 Phyllostomus discolor | reverse complement strand
TACTGTTTTCCCTTATTATGTTATCAAAGGCCTTAAAACAAGCTTTCTAAGGTCTGTGTCCAAGTGTTTCAGACATATACCTCTGTTTGGAATGAGTCTCACTCTGCGATTGTCTCCAAACACAGGGTGCTAGACTTCATTCCCTTCTTTGTTTTGCTTACTCCCTTTCCTCTTCCTGAAAACCCTTTTCTACTCTGTTACACCTTTCAAACTACAATTCAACTTTTATGCTCAATGGCTATGTTCAAATGGCCCCTTCAACATAAAGTAACTCAGAAGGTCCAAATCAGACTTTTCTCCTGCCTTTGAATTCCCATAGTTTACATACTTCCCTTAAAAGTATATTAAATGTTGCTCACATTATAGAGTTGTGCATGTATAGTTCAAGTCCACGACTAAACTCTAGTTCTTGAGGATACTGATGATGTCATACTACTTTATAGCCACTCGCAAGTAAACCTACTCATAATAGGGACTTAATTTATTCATTACTAAGTGAATCTAACCTTTTATCTTCCACAGAGTAAAACCCAAAGTTTATACAAACTATTAGATTGGTAGATTATTAGATTATTTAATTAAAATATGATCTGTTTTCAAAGTATTATTTTGTATTCAGAGGTTAATTATTACTGCCACTGAACACAGGACATTTTGCTGCTTAAAATTTTTAGATTATATAATGTTTTTATTTTTTAATTTTTCAATTACAGTTTACATTCAATATCAGTCTGTATTAGTTTCATATGTACAGCATAGTGGTTAGACAATCATATATTTTACAAAGTGGTTGCCCGGATATTTTCAGGACCCGCCTGGCACCAACCATACTTAGTTATCACAATATTATTGACTATATTCTCTATGCTGTACTTCGCATCCTCTTGAGTATTTTATAACTACAAATCTGTACTTCTCAATCTCTTTACCTTTTTTCAACCAGTCCCTTAATCCCTCTCTCCTCAGGCAACTATCAGTAAAACTCAGGATTGCTGCTCAGAGATTCTCCCACCTTGGCATATTGAGATGGCAAGAATAATTTTCTCAGGGCTCTGGAAGACCCTGGAATGGATCTCTCACCCTGAGAAAGCAAACTATAAGTTTGATGAGAGTGAATTTATACGTACTCTGTGCCAAATGATAAGCACTAGTTAATATACATAATTTTGATGCAATTATTATCAGTGCAGCAAAAATAATGTAGATAGCAAAAACAGTTTCTTCATTGGAATGAAGATCTTTTAGAACCTCAAGGTTCCATTGATTGGAGAATTATGAAATACCGACTGTGGTATTGGAATCCATCATAGATTGTGGTCAAGGCAATGTTAATATTTAGTATAGACTAGTAGTTCTCAAAATAAGCATGCATTAGAATCATTTGCTTTGGAAGGTTGCTAACATGAAGCTTACTAAGCCCTATCCCCCACACCCAGGGTTTCTGATTCAGTGTGACTCATGTGGGGCCCCCAAATTTGGATTTAAAAAAAAAATCTTTAGGTGATGTTGATCCTGCAGGGGCATCACTTTGAGAAGTACTGAACTCTAGACTAAGCAAAAAAGGATGTCACACATTATCATAACTCTGGGTACATGTGCTAAGGTTGTTGAAGTATGCTGGACCTGTGAGGTGAAACCAGCATCTCATGGGCCGACATAGCTTGAGTGTCCCGACCAAGTGCCCCTTGGTTGTCAGGTTCATTTGACTTCTGCTTCACTTAATGTTTGAAATCTGGAGACCAGTGTATAACAAAACAGCAAAACCACTGTAACACTGTTCTGTCTTGCAAATCATTGTATTCCCGGTGTAACTCTGAGACACAGAAGATTTTTGACATTTATAAATGTAAGTATGAATAAAATAGAAAGTGAATATAATGCTGAATATTTATAATAATAATAAGTAGAAACGGAATGAAAGTATGCACTGTTATTTTAAAAGGCCTAAGAAAGAACTCCCTTGAGGAAAAAGACTGAAAATGAAGTTGAAGCTTTTTTCATGCTAATTGTCTGCACTGAATCTCTGCCATGGGGTGTGTCTTTCTCATAAAGTACCAAATATTAACTTCTAAATGTATTGAGTAATATCTGGCGATGAATGTCTGTTAGAGACAATACACATTTCCATTAAGAAAAACATATTAACTCTAAAATAAATGAATGAATATCCCTAGCTAGTGTGGCTCAGCAGATTGAACACTGGCCTGTAAACTGAAAGGTCACCAGTTCAATTCCCAGTCAGGGCACATGCCTGGGTTGTTGACCAAGTCCCCAGCTGGTGGCTGTGAGAGGCAACTGACTGATGTTTCTTTCCATCTTTTTCTCCCTCCCTTTCCCTCTCTCTGAAAATAAATAAATAAAACAAAAATTTAAAAATAAAACAAATGAATAAACAATCTTAAAATAATTATGTTATACAATTACTATAAAAAAGGACATACAAAAACCACATGTTGGGGTATCCAGAACACGCATTGTGGGAATATTCCAATAGGCTCTGCTGGTCCCAAAACTCCTAAGCTTTTTTTTTCCTTAACATATATATGTCTCCCATCATCTAGAGTACATCTGACTTACAATTTTATTTTTAGCTCATTGATCTATAGAATTAAGTCTTCAGCGGGCAATAGTTTACATGTACCCCTAAAATAAGAATATGAATTTGTGAAACATTTTAAAATTTAGTAACAAAACTTGTAAGCCAGGAAAAGTTAGCATTTTACACAATCACTCAAAAAATTTAATTGAAAATGTTCCACTGAATTTCAAAGTTACAATTGTTGTTAAATATAATAGTTCTTATGGATATTTTGATAAATGTTTTAAACTGTGTTTAACAATTATTTAAATTAAATACATCATCATATCTTTTCTTTTACTTCTTGGATCAAGGGGGGTTTCATTGGAGAATTCAGTAACCCTAATTGTTTATCTCCTAGTAATAATAAAAGTCATACTGAAATATACTTTAATTATCACTATAGATTTCTATACAGAGTTTGAGAGATCAAATATCTCACAATTGAAAGTCTAAAATTATCATTAAATAGGATTTTTGATATGTTTCTCTAGTTTTTGAAAACAAGATTATAATAGTTATAATTAGATCATCAAAATACTTAATATAACATATATTATTATACGTGTTACTATATAGACATAAATAAATATAGATATAGAAACAGATACAGATATATGAATATACATGTATACATACAATAACATTGAGTCATTCAGTACAGAATATTTAAAATAAATCTTATATAGAGAGATAATCAATAAGTTTACTTTCATATCTATCCCTTGTTTTTTCGCATGTTCTCTATTTTGACAATATGTATTGCTACAATGATAAGAATATTGCAAGTGCTAATTTATTTAATTGTAGATTAACAGTGAAGACGTACACCTTAATGGATTACATTTTTCTTCTTAAAAACCTCTGAATTTCCATGACCTTAGTTTAACAATACAATGTAAAAGGCAGTGTTAAATCCAGTGTGAAATAACTTAGGTGAGCCACAACTTACTAGGACTACTTATAAATAATCATCACCATGCTCCATTCAGTAATAACACTTTCCGTGTTGTACATCAGAAAGACTCTGTACAGGAAGAAGCACATCTTGGTGCCCATGTCAGAAAGGGTGTAACCAAGAAGGTAATGAAAACCCATCTGAGCATTAACCAGTACATGTGGAGACACAAACAATGAGAAGACACCCGGTGATATCACATAAGCCTAGTTCTGGACTTCTTCAGAAAAGAAAATGCAGGCACAAAGGAGAACTACCAGAAGACGCAAAGAGCAGCTGGGTCTGAGAGTCACAATTCATAAGCTCCTAGAGTTTCATAACATGCCCCACGTGTGGCAAAAGTCATTTGTCATTATACCCTCTTATCCACAGTGACTTACTTTATAGATTATACAACAATAAAAGCATCCCCCAAATTTATCAATACTTAAGTAATTAATACATTACTGCTCTTGAATGTTCAATATAAAATTGCCCCACAATGATGCTTCTTAAAAGACATGTAAAGAAATTTCGTGCTAGTAGACTGACATGTACATTTGATATTATTCTTGTGTATTCCAGACTGTCAGAGTCTATATGTGTTATTAACTATAGAGACGAAGTAACTACCTGATCTGCAGCAGGAAAAGGAAAGCTACAATTTAATGTAAGTTTCCACTATCATAAAAACTTTCCTACAACCAATAATGCCCTGGAATTCATTTTTAAAGCATAGCATTTTAAAAACTCCAGTGTCTCTTACTACAACCCATATTATGTCCTAACTAACCTCTGTCTATCAGGGGAATAGATAGGTCTACACTCTACAAAAAATTCCAGGAAGCTAAGCCATTGCCAGGAACATTCGAAAGATTGAATTGGCTCAATTTTGATGCAGATTTATTGAAACAAATGGGCCTGATTTTATTCTAGGTCTTGGTATACCTCTTGGGCTTGCTAAGTCATTCAAACCAGGGAAGTTTTTGGCTTACTAAGAACTTTTCAAAGGTGTTCCTTTCTTCACGGTTAGGCTTATAACTTACAACTTCTGACAGGAATGCTTGGAAAATACTTCACTTTTCTCCATCAATCCCATGTTATCCCAAGAGATTTTTCAACAGATGAACATATTTGCATACTTGACTACCACAATTTTCTTAATTGCATTTCCCCAGCATATTCAATTATATGTGTAATCTATTTGTTTTCCCTTAGAATTATATATTCAGTTATTATTTTTCCTACAAGGTAGACCTCCCTGTAAAATCTAGTACTTGGAATCTTTAGGTATTTGGGATATATGAAAATCTGTTGTGCCACACTTTAAGCTTAACTATAACATCTCTCAAACTTTTTTTAAAGATTTTATTTATTTATTTTTAGAGAGGGAAGGGAGAGAGAAAAAGAGAGAGAGAGAGAAACATCAATGTGCGGTTGCGGGGGACTGTACCTGCAACCTAGGCATGTGCCCTGACTGTGAATTGAACCTGTGATGCTTTGGTTCGGAGCCCGTGTTCAATCCATTGAGCTACGCCAGCCAGGGCATCTCTCAAAGTTTTTTAATGCTGCTATTTCCAATAATCATTCATACTTTAGTTTAAAATTTCATAATATATTGCATATTAGGATATTACATAATTCAGTAATTATGTGTGATATTTTACTAACTGAATGTTAATTTTGTTTAAAATCTATCATCAACCTCAAATCAATCCCTAATGATTCCCTATTAAAAACCTATTTTTCAACCTAGAAATAAAAAAAAAAAAATCCAGAAGAGAGTGAAGGCTGGTCAGAAAGTGATGCAAGAATGCTGGTCGTTCTGACTGAGTCTGCACATGGGACTGGGCTCCTAAGTAGACACAGATCGCATGTTCATAGCTGCTTTCTGAAGAGCCTGTGTGAGTTCATTCCATGTGACAAAACTTTGATTTTTTAAATTATATTTCAAAAATGTGCATTTACAATATTGCAGCCTATCAATTATAGAGAAGTAATCAAATACTCTTCTATTTTTAAAATCTAGTTTCTTAATCTCAAATAACAACAACTGGTACTAGGGCAACTTTGTATTTCTTCATATGAGACACGGAGTTATTTTAACATTATCATAAGTGCATATTTGCCCTGGCTGGCATAGCTCAGTGGATTGAGTGCAGGCTGCGAACCAAAGTGTCGCAGGTTCGATTCCCAGTCAGGGTACATGCCTGGGTTGCAGGCCATGACTCCCAGCAACTTCACATTGATGTTTCTCTCTCTCTCTCTCTCTCTCTCTCTCTCTCTATATATATATATATATATATATATCCCTCCCTTCCCTCTCTAAAAATAAATAAATAAAATCTTTTTTTTTTTTAAAGTGCATACTTTTCTTTAAATTGATAAAAATTCATCAGGATTCCTAAAGAGACTAATTCACTTATATTCATGGAACTAATATAAGGATTAAAAATTATCTAAATATAGTAGATGGCAATAGATAGCAAACTATGTTGTTATGTCTGAAAATACTCTTCTCTAAACTCAGTTTGTTAATTTTGACCTTTGAAGAAATGATTAAAATGGGATAATTGCATAATGTAGCTTCAAATGTAATTTTTATTTATACTTTATGCCAGTGACAATCCACAGAAGCAGTACCTCCTCTTAGACAGAGTTTTTTAACCTGGAGGGCAGTGTATTTTGGTCATCAGAATGATTTAGGGCATTATGAAAATTTTAGTAGGGAGAATCAGAAAAGTTATGCAAAGTGCAGGGCAGTCTTGCACAACAAAGAAGACTGCATATCCTATATGGTTTTGAATGTCCAGCCTGGCATCAAGAGAAAGAAAATATATATAGTTACTTGAGCCTAATATGTAACCCTCTTTGGTATGTGAACATAGAGCATTTTGTACATTTTAAGTATATGATGAATTTCTACAAAGTAACCTATGCCTTAAGAAAGACTATACCTAGAAAAACTATTTTTAAGTTATAGTTCTTTTCTATTAGGCATAATCATATTACCTACATGGAAATACTGCTCATGATGTTCGAGTTGCAATCTAATAAATGTGTATTTTGACCTGACCCATTACAGACATTCTACATATAAGTGCAAACAACTGATTATTTTATTAGGTCTTTATAACAGTATAGTCCAAACATTAATAAAATAATTATTTTTTACTATATATTACTTACCCTTTTTTATCCTTTCCATTTTCATTATGGACTTATAATCATACACATGAACTTACAATTCATTTCCAGGTGGCGAAAGGGTGCCTGAGAACATGTGTTTAAAATAAAATGCATCAAAGACACAATAAAGAAATAAAACTATAGGCCAATATCTCTATCAACATAGATGCTAAAATCCTGAACAAAATACTGGCAAACCACATACAGTAATACAGTGAAAAGGTCATATACCGTGATCAAGTGGGATTCATTCCAGGAATGCAAGGATGGTGCAATATTTGCAAATCAATAAAAACTACATGATCATATCAATAGATGTGGAAAAAGCATTTGATAAAATCCAGCACCAATTTATGATAAAAACACTCAGTAAAGTGGGAATAGAGGAGCATACCTCAACATAATAAAAGCCATATATAAGAAACATACAATCAACAGTATACTCCATGTGCAAAACCTAAAAGCTCCCCCACTAATATCAGGGACAAGACAAGGGTGTCCATTCTCACCATTCTTATTCAGCATGAAAATGGAAGTTCTAGCCACAGTGATCAGACAAGAAAAACAGGCATCCAAGTTGGAAATAAAACTGTATTCTCAGATGACATGATAAAGTAAAACAGAAAACCCTAAGTCTCCACCAAAACACTATTCAATCTAATAGTTGAATTTGGCAAATTGGTGAGATACAAAGTGAATATTAATAAATTGATGGAATTTTTGTATACCAATAATGAACTATCAGAAGGGGAACCTAGGAAAAACTCCCATTTACTACAGCAACAAGAAAAAGAGAATACCTAGGAATATATTTAACCAAGGAGGTAAAGACTTGTAGTGGGAAAACTAGAGAACACTGAAGACAGAAATTAATGAAGATACAAATAAATGAAACCATATACTGTGTTCATGGGTTGGAAAGATTAACACCATTAAAATACTACCCAAACCAATTTATATATTCAATGCAATTCCTATTAACATACCAATGACATATTTCACAGATGTAGAACAAATATCTCAACAATTTATATGGAATCAAAAAAAGACCCCAATAGCCTTAGCAATCTTAAGAAAGAAGAACAAGGTAGGAGGGATCACAATGTCTAATATCAAACTACAAGGCCACTGTGATCAAAACAGTCTGGTACTGGCATAAGAACAGACACATAAATCAGTGAAACAGAATAGAGAACCCAGAAATACATTTAAGTCTCTAAGGTCAATTAATATTTGACCTTGTAAACATACAATGGAGTGAAAATAACATTTTCAACAAATGATGTTGGGAGAACTGGACTGGGACATGCAAAACAAAAACAAAAACAAAAAATTCCAAAATGAAACTAGACCACTAACTTACACCATCCACCAGAATAAACTCAAAAGGGGTAAAAAAAATTTAAGTCATGACACCATAAAAGCCCTAGAGGGAAACAAAAGGTGGGGAAATTTCAGATATCCCATATAGCAATATTTTTACTTCTATATCTTCTAGGGCAGGGGAAATAAAGGAAAAAATAAACAAATGACACTACATCAAACTAAACAGCTTCTGCATGGCTAAAAAAATCATCATCATATTGAAAAGGAATCCACTGTATGGGAGATCATATTTGTCAACAATGTACCAGTCAAGAGTTTGATTTTCAAAATATATGAAGAACTCATTGACTCCACAACAGGAAGACAAACAATCCAATTAAAAAATGGGCAAAGGATCTGAATAGACACTTCTCCAAGGAGGATACACAAATAGCTCATAGACATATGAAAAGATGCTCAACATCACTAGCCATTAGAGATATGCAAATTAAATCACACTGAGATATCACCTCATACCTGTCAGAATGGTTATCATTACTAAATCAACAAACAGCAAGTGCTAATGAGGATGCAGAGAAATGGGAAGTCTAGTGTGCTGGTGGTGGGAATGCAGATTAGCACAATCCTTGTGGAAAGCAGTGTGGAATTTCCTTAAAAAGCTAAAATGAAATAGCTTTTGGATCCAATGATTCCTCTGTTGGGATTATACCCTAAGAATCCTAAAACACCAGTTCAAAAGAACCTCTGCATGCCAATGTTCATAGCAGTATTATTGACAATAGCCAAGTGTTGGAAGCAACCTATGTACCCATCAGTAAATGAGTGGATTAAAAAACTGTGGTACATTTACACAATGGAATACTAAGCAGCAGAAAAAAGAAAGAAGGAACTCCTATCTTTTGCAATAGCATGACAGGACTGGAAAATGTTATGCTAAGTGAAATAAGCCATTCGATGAAAAAGATATGATTTCACCTATAAGAGGAATCTAATGAACAAAATAAACTAATAAACAAAATAGAACCATGGGCATGGAAACATGGAACAGAGTAAAAATGACCAGAGGAGAGAGGTGAGGGGGATAATGGTGGAAAGTAGGGGAAGGGACAATACAAAGAACATGTATGAATGACCCACAAACAAGGACTGTGGGGATTGACTGTGGGAGAGAGGGTGGGATGGATGGAGGAGGGCAAAGGGGGAGAAATTGGGGCAACTCTAACAGATTAACAAAAAATGATTAAAAATTTAAAAAGTAAAATTTATAAGTTGATACAAATATACAAATTTCTGCCTCTAAACTCTAGCTTCTGTTTTCACAGCCTAAGGCAATTTACTTCCCACTGTCCTTTTATACTTTGTGAACAGTTTTACTTGATAACTGTCAAAAATTCGAGGGTATTCTCTTTTGGAGAGTAACTTATTTAAGTAGAAGTTTCTTTGATGTCAAGCTTATTTCTTCCTGAAGAAGTTTCTTGCTTTGAGAATAATAGCTTCCTTTGATTATAAAAACTGAAATGTTCCAGATTTATATTCTGCCTAGTATATACATTTGGCCATGGCTAGTGTTTTTGAGACAGGTTTAATTTTCTTTTCATGTTAAATGTTAATGATTTTTATGTTTATTGCTTTATTTACTTTGTGTATTATTAAGTTCCCTCTTGGCTGTGGAGGTTGGATCATAAGATACAGTTTATTAAACATATGTTGTATTCCATAACACCAGAGCTGTGTTTACAGCTTTAATTTGAGTCCTTATCAATATCATCCCATGTCCAATTGCATAGCTTCACTTTAATGATTTCAACCAACATGCTCTATTTCTTCTCGGTAAGGTCTCCCTGACACACTGTTGACACAATTTCCTTCAGAAATCTCATAAAATACCAAAAAGAAAATATCAATATACATATACATACTGTATTTTTCATTATCAATGAATATATGCCCAGTAATAGTAATAAATACAAATACATAGAATATAAAACTTCACAATATGGCTTCAACCTCTAATTTCAGCATCTTTTCTGACTTGCTATATTTACCAGTCATCCAGCTTCTGAACACATAACCCCAAAGCTAAAGATGTATATGCAGGACTATGTCCTCAATTAATTTTTTTCTATCTGGATTCATGCCCTTGTACTAAGATGCTAGATTTAAAATGACAAAACTTTAATTTACACTAACAGTTGGTCAGTTACGTTATGACATTGAGTAAATTACATTTCTAAATTAAAATGAGAAAACTGTAGGGATATTAAGTAATTTACTCAGTGCTGTCTCTACTCAATGCTATGTCATTGCTTCAGAAGGGTTAAATGTGGCAATATATGTAAAGTGCATGGAGTGAGGCTGGCAAATAGAGAGCCCACAACCATCTTGACTACTAAAACAACTTTTGCTGTGGTCTAGTGGTATCTCACTCCTATCTTAAGACCAAGATCAAAAGCAACCTCTCTGCAAATCAATCACTACTTGCCCCTCCTTAGAGGGTTAGTCATGCAATTCTTCATTTTAAACTATACCACACCTACATTTTCACTAACCCTTCAATGTTTTCTAATACTTGTTTCAAAGCATCTCTATTAACCTGCAATTTTTCTCAGAGCAGAGATATTGATTCATGCAGTTCTGCATCCCTTGTGCCCATCACCATGCCCTGTACATGGTGGAGGGCTAATAAATGTCTGTTAGATGCAGGATTTTGATGCATCTTTATAAATACAGTTATGTTACATGGCAAGACAGCACAGATGAGTAAGTTTCTGTGTGCATTAAAAAAATATTAGGAAAGAGATCTGAGTTAATGATAAATATAGACTTTCTTTTTCTTACCAAAGCTGGTTATTAGACTGAACAGCAATAAAAATCCCTCTTGGATTCTGATATAAATAGAGAATCATCTGATCAAAAGACATAATGGAAAATTTGTCTCAAACTAGTTCACATGGTAGAGCCTCTGGTGAAAATGGAATGGTCCACATGATTAAGATTTGGGTGAAGGGACTGAAATTCAAAAAGTGTTTAAAACAGGAAAAAAAATACATTGGCTGCTCCTTTAATTGAACAATGATTTTAGAATGCTTGCCCTTCTTATCAGGGCCCTACTTTTATAAGCAATCTGCTTTCTAGCTGATCCTATATTGACTCGTCTAATCCCAAGGCATAATCTTTAGACTCCAGACACGTGCTTTAAGTCTGCTTGGCAGTTCATTACAGATTTGTTTTGATCATAAGTATATTGAGATAAGCTTATCATCCTCCCATTTCTTAATAATTGATAGTAAAAATATTTTATTAATAAAAGCATGTTATAACATTAATGCAGTGCACCTGACTACCCAAACAGGAATGTTATTTTTAATTATGACATTATTTAAGGCTTGCCATTTTCCACTTTATTGACAAACATATCACCCTAAACATAGTGAAAAAATAAAATGAAATTCCATCATAACCCAACTGAGAAAAATATAAATTTCAATACACTCTGGGTCTATTTTCTCCCTAGGATACATTAGTTATATGTCATAGAACCATGTGTACAGTAGAAATATCATTAAGGAAAATAAATATATATTCCTTTAAGCACAGGATTGCCTGAGGTTATGATGAATGTTATATGGTTCATATGTAATATGAGAATCAAAATAATTAATAATTTGAAATATTTAAACACACCACGGTACTATGATTTTCAAGTATGACTACAATAGTATTTTCAGTGAAATTATTACTTACAAAGGGCATAACTGACTATTCAATTGGTATTCATTAATAGCCTTTATGCATAAGTTGTGCTAGGTGACCATACAGGTAAGGCATTAAGAATATTGATGAACTAGCTCTTTTCTCCCATTACACACCTTAACAGAAGAAGCAGTTGTTTGATTTTTAAAGGTATATAGTCAGTACACATTTCTTAGACTAATGAATAAATGAATTGTGAAATAAATGAGCAAATCATGAAATCAGAAATAGTCCTTCTACCAAGGCATTTAATTTTCCTTGTAAGGGGTGGGGCAGTGTGTAGGGAACAGTGGGATGAACCAGGGAGATTGGTTAAGTAGATGAGACAGTACAAGGTCTGTCTGGAAAAATTCCAGCCATTGTAAATATAACAAGAATGACTTGCATGATATCAGTGTAACCTGTCAACCAAGGAGAGTGGACTGGAATGTGCATGGGTGAACAATGATGACTTCACTGTATCTGTCTGTGGGGGCAGTAGACACTGTTAGGTGAGCATGTGTACTGTGTGGCCATCACATTCAAAATGACTGACAGAGTGTAACTCCCTTGGCAATATCTGGTAAAGCTGAGCACACATATACCCAGGAAGTCCACTTCTTTGGTATGTTCCCAATGGAAATGTATACACAAATTTATGAAAAAGATTTGAATGAAAATTTTCCCAACAGCACTGTTGCCAGTAACAACAACAAAAAACCTGGAAAAAATGTATATGCCCATTAACAATAGAATGTAAATTAATTGTGGCATATTCGTACAATAGAAGGCTACAGAGCAATGAGAATGAACAAATCTATACAAAACATGAATGAATCCCACAAGGAAGGGTTGTGATCTGCAGTTCATTTCCCTAAAGATAATATGTGTTCCTGCCCCGAGTTACCTCTGGGATATTTCATGCATGTGGTGGAGGTTGTATCAATCATAGTCCAGTCAGAACACAAAAGTATACCAATCATTTTACAAGACAGAATAAAAAATAAAGATAATTTTTATTTAAAAAATGACTGAGTGAATAGAACAATGAATCTCCATCCAATTTTGTATTAAGCTTGAACATTCCTCCACAGAAACTATTCAGACGATTCAGAAGGCCACAGCTATGGGCAACTGGTGACTGACACCTTCATCATGACAACATGCTCCTGCTCATGCATCACATCCCATGCAGAGGTTTTTTCAAACATCAAATCATCACCCAGGTGACTTAGCCGCCCTATAGCCTGGATTTGGTGCCCTTCAACTTCTGGCTTTTCCCCAAACTGAAATCACCTTTGAAAGGGAAGGGATTTCAGACCTGCAGTGGCATTTGGGAGAACTGTGTGAGGTCCCACAGTACCTACTTTGAAGGGGACTGAGGCATCATTGTCTCATGTACAATGTTTGTTGTATCTCATATCTTCAATAAATGTCTCTACTTTTCACATTACACCGCTGAATACCTTCTGGACAGACCTCATATATAAATGGTCCAAAGTTAAGTAAGCTCAAGTAAGGCAGAGAGAAAATCAAAAATACTTTGAGAAATAGTGGTATATGAGGTATTTTGAAGAATAAAATTTTAACAGATATGGCAATCCAATTCAGTGATTTAACACTTTAAATAAAAAGGCAAGCATTGAATATTAAAAAAATATAAACCACATTAGAAATGGATACTCTGTATTTTGTATTTTCTTTGGCTTCCTGAGCATCCCTCTCTTTGATCCTACTTCTTTCAATTATGTGGCCATAATAGTGGTTAAAAGAATAACCTACGTTTGAAATGCTCTATGCAAATTACTAGATGTAAAGATGTAGAAGTTTATTTAATATTTTAAGCATGAGTCTCCTTATTTATACATACAATGGAAGATTAATACTTAATTATTTTGGTTGTTTAAAGGATTATCTGAAAAATATGTGAACAATTCTTGGCACAAACTAAAATCTTTTAAATATGTAGCTACTTTGCATTTTTTCTTCCCTTTCTTTTCCTTCTTTCTTCCCTTCCTCCTGTTCTTCTTCCTCCCCATTCTCCTCCTCCTTCTTTTCCTTCTATTATCATCATTTTACAATCTTTCTACTCTTATTAGTTGTTTATTTACACTATGTAGGCATTAAATCTATTTCAAATATTTACCTCTAGGCAGTTAATACTGGTAGATGTACTGTGAGCACAAAATAAATACTCATTGACTGCACGGATACTCTATAAAAGACACGAGCATGTTCTAAGGGGATATTTTCTCTTTGCAGGCATAAAATGTAACTAGATTTTTACTAGAAAATTTAAACATTTTTAGTCTTTGATTAAAATGTGTTACACAAATTAAAAGTAGTTTTATTAATGATTATTATCAATTGTCTCTATTAATGAGAAACCTATATATCTAAAGAGATAATAGCATCTCACATTTTCATGTCTAAATTATATTTCTTTAGTCAGACTTCACAAAATTGCAACTGAAATTTAATCAGAAATGATTAAGATCCATGCTTCAGAAAGTCAAAGAAAAGCTATGCTTGTTTTTTCCTAGACAAATTAAAATAATAAGATCCCTATTAAAACTCTATTAATTCTCTAAAAAGTTAATCACAAAACAATAAGTTGAGCACAAAATCTATTTCTATAAAGTAACTTTTAGATAATGTTTTAGTGGGATTTTTATTTCTATAATTTACATACACATTACCATATACTCTGAAGACTTTATGAGACAACATTTTATGAATTCAGCATTACTCCCAGTTATAGTTGCTGTCACATTTGTTATTTTCACAGATATTTTCCCCTAAATGACCTAACATTGTATGTACATTTAACATTGGTTTATGGGGTTGTAGAAATTTTTGCAAAATAATACATCTCACTGTTTTTCATATTTATTTGCATTCTGTCTTGGGTGCCTTCTCAGGGAGCTAGAGGAGAGAGAGGAGAGGCAAAAGAGAGGGAAGGATTGTGTTCCGGATGATAGGGGAAGAAATATGGCAGATATAAAATGAGGAGATTGTGGGAAGTAGCAGAGTGGAGGCCTAGTAGTAAGCATTAAGTGGTATCAGGAAGAGGCAGGGAGGGGGCTGAAGCTCTGAGTCACCATTTCCTGGGGTGATGATCCTAGGTAATGTAACCAATTATGCCCATACTTATGAACATGCATAAAGAATTAAGTTCATATCCCACCATAGTCTCTGACTCCAAGTTAAGATATTTTGGTAGGTAAAGAACTTAATGAAGAACTGCTTGTGAAAAAAACTTAGGGGATGGAGCAAAAATAAGCTACTCACCAAAACAAGAAATGCAACTTTTCTAATGTGAGCCATGTTCATAATTATATCTACCTAATTTCAAATAGAACTTAAGGAAAAAAAGAAAACCCACATAACAAATCAGTTTAGAGATTATCGATTAAACAAAACCAAGTTTGCTTTACTAGAGAACTCCCAAGAATCATCATTAGGTAGATAGGCATTCTAAATCTTTGCCTTTAAATTTTTGAGGTAAGGAAGTTCTATGGAGCCTACTTCTGGACATAGCTTTACTGTATTAAGGGCATGTTCTTCTCCCACATAGTGAGATTGTTTTGGAGAGTTTGTGTCAGCTGAGAAAGCTTCTGTCAGGGGAGTAAAAGATGACTAAAACATGGTTTTTGTTCATAAGAAATGTGTGATCATCTTTACCAATACTAACACTAAATTTCCACTCAAATTCAATTTCGGTCTGTTGCAGGATATTTGTGCTTCTAAGGGAATAGTGATGTGTGGTAGCCTAGATACTTGGTCCTTCCAATCATGGAATGAATGCATCCCTACTACTTGTGTGCTCCTTTTCCAAGTCAAGGTGTGACTTCAGCAAATCCTACACATTTGTTTTTCTTTACCATTTAATTCTTTTTAAAACTATTTTTTAATTTTAACTAATTTATTTTACTGCATTTTTCTATTACCATTGTCCCCTTATACCTGACTTCCCTCCCAAAACACTATAAGTCAGCAAACTCAACCTGTATTTAAAATCTTCACCACCAGGTAAAAGATTAAAAGTGATTTTATGGCCTGTTTGTCTCTCTCCTGTTATGCCTGTTGGCATTGGTCAGGGGAAACAGTACAGCTGTTAACCCCTGAGGTAAAGAACAACTGATTGTCCCTTTGTAGAAAGGAAACTAGTTCTCTCCTATGTGATTAGAAATCTCTACATGACCAAAAAGGACATTATTATGCTTGATGTCTTTTGGCGGGGAGGGGGGAACTAACAGCTATGGTAGCTCTCAGCTTCTCTTTTTGTTTCAAAATCTATAGGAACAACAAAAAAAAAAGGTTAAATTTTGACCTGGTTATAGCCAAAATCAAACCTTAAAATGTCCATTTCTTGAGGTTGCTTTGATACTGTTAGCTGAGAGCAAAAAGGATGACCCCTTGAAAACTGGACATTTGGCTAAGCATAAAGTAGGTAAAGGAACTTACCTAAAGTTGAATTCATGACACAGAGCTAAAATTAATATTTCATTTTTAATTTCATCACATTGATTCAAATATATTTTGTTATTTGTTTGTTCTATGAGAAGGACTGGCATGCAGGACCTTGTTCCCACAATTAGGCAATAACAAACGGTGCCACTACAAATGCACTTGTCTTGAGCTTTTGTGATTGGTAACATATATCACATTTAGCTACCAAAAAGTTCAAGTGCATTTAGGATCAGCATCAAAGTCTATAAGTGACAGGGCCTGCAATATGCTGTGGAAATTGGCTGCCACATTTGAAAAATAAGTGCTTAAGTATTTTCTCCTAACCACAATTCCCTGTAAACATAGGCTTATACCTGCTAATTCAGAAAAAATTTTGATTTTTATTATTTTTGTGCATTGTAAAAAATAAAGGCTGTCTGTAAATCTTTCAAAGATTTGGATTAAAAGAATATTGTTGGGGGAAAAGAGAAAAAAAAAACACCTCAGCTTGTATCTAGTTATTGCACTTGTCAAACTCTATTTGAATGAAAGTACTTAGCATCCATTATTTAAGGATTATGATAACTTAAGTACAGCATAATGTGAACATTTATTGTTTTAAAACATTAACATCAAGAGATGGGAAATGAAGATCCTGATAAAAGAGTCTATTAAAAAGTGAACAAGCAAGTAATTCTCTTCAAATTTCAGGTTATAGATAATAAAATATATATCATGTATGTTCTCTGACCTCTCATTCATTTATATAACCAATTTTTAAATTAACCTCAATAATTTTACAAGACATCTGAACAGTTTCTACATTTTTGGGTTCCTGCCAAGACAAGATGTACTGGGGCTCAATTCGGTAATGTCAAAGGCCTGGAAAGGCTTTATAAGGTTTAGATTAGTACCAGATCAAAATTGCAGTCTTAAATAGGGCTTGGTTATTTTCAAACATTTCCCAAATTGATATTTAGCAAGAAACAATTAAGAAATAATCCCTCTTTAAACTTAATCTGGGCCCTAAAATCCCTTGATCAATCAACAAATTCCTATTGAGCACACAACACAGGAAAACAGAAAAACTAAGTCAGAATAAAAAGAACTTCATCTTCAAGTCAAGTCTGCCATATGGGGTTTTCTTCCCTAAGTAAAAGAGAGGCAAGAAAAAAATGTGCATGTGTATCAAATATATCTATATTTATATACAATAATTTCACCAAACCATATCATAAATTAAAATTTTAATTATGTATATATTTAAAGGGACAAAATATTTTACACTGGTGATTCCTGAAAAATATCAGATTATAAAACAATGCACTGCAGTTTAATGCTAAAAATATTTTTTTCATTTGTTAGAAATGTAAATGATTATATTGTCATTTATGATATCTAGCAATAACAATATAATTCAATTAGCAGGATTAAATAGGAAGCCCTAAAAGAAAAATGAAGGCATTCAGTACCATCCATATCTATATCAAATGACTTGAAACTAACAGAAAAACAATTTTAAAAAGGAACTTTGTAAAAAACATTGATGAAATAACATGTTGATAGCATTCTATTTTGGGGAACAATTATATGGCTAGCACTATGCCAGGCAATTTTTTTTTGCACATTATAAATTAACACTGATTATAATCCTAAAAGTTTAGTGTCTCTATTCAAATAGACATAGATGTCTAAGGTTCATGAATGGAAAGTAAGTATATCAAGGTCATATGGTTAACCCATAGGCCCTCTAAATTCAGATACTAAACTCTTCCCAATCTGTTTTTGCTGTCTAGTGAAAAGCAGTATAGGATAGATGTTCAGAGGCTAGTATGTGTGTTTTCAGTTCAAGCTCCATAATCTTAAACAAGTTAGCTCTGTTTTCTAACCTGTAAAATGGGGGAAAACAGAACTCATATTTTAAAAAATAAATGTTGCACAGTCTGAATGACAATCCACGTGAATTGTGCAGAATATCACAGAGCACGTGGGGAATATACAGTGGAAGTTATCTAATATCACTAGTGATTCAATGTTGGATCCTTAGGGAGTCACTGGGGCAGATTATATTTACCTGAAACAGCCAAAGCAATAAGTCACTGGCTAATCTTGCACTGTGACTTTGCTGTCAAAGAATCTGTCTTCCTCCTTGAAGCTGGGTGACACATGATGGAGGTAACAAAGAGTAGAACTTGATGGAAATGAAGTTATATGACTTCCAAAGTTAGATCATAAAAGGCGGTAGAGCATCTGCCTCTCTCTGTGCCTCTGTCTGCTTCTGTCTCTGTCTCTCTTTCTCTCTCTGTCTATGCTTCTGTTGGAATCCAGTCACCAGGCTGTATCAGTCATCTATACAGATTATGTAAACATTCCCCAGCTAAAACTTGAGTGGAATCCCTAGTCAACAGCCATTATCAACTGCATGACCTGTGAGAAACCTTTTGAAAGAACACCAGCCACAGCTACTACTTGACTCAATTTTCAAGAGATACTCTGAGCAGGAACCAACTACCCACCCAGCCAAACCCAGTCACCCCCCAAATGATGAGAGACACAGGTGAGTCTTCATTGTTTTCAGCCACTGTTTGGTGGGTGATTTATTATAGAGCAAGGCATAACCAGGTTTCTTTCATATTTTTACTAAAAGTAGGCTAATTAAGCATGTTCCTGAATTTGTTTGATTTTTTAAAAATCTGCTTATGGAGATGTAGCATGTCCTTTTTCTTCTAAACAAATAGATCTAATGCAGATACAGAGAGCCACAGTTATAGTTAATGGATTATTTCATTTTTCTGCTATTCAGAAAAAAAGGGATGACCCAGAACTGCTCCAAATGAGATCTGACATTAAGATGGTTAACAAAAAGGACAGATACATATCTTAAGGGGCTTTACCCTAAGCTCAAGGGAAGAACACTTCCATTATCAATTACCATGGTACCAGGGATTTGGTGTTCTACCTCTTAGCAGGCTAGCTAGAAAAAATTCTGACTTTTAAAGAGGACAAGGCATGTAGCTGCCAAAGTACCCAGATACATTCAAATGAAGGTAGCTATTCATTTAGGAGCTTGGATGATCAGGGAAATGTAACCAACCAGCTCTTTTAACACCAAAAACTAAAAACCAATCCTTCTCTTTCAATGTAAAGTTGGTAATGTTATCTGAATTCATACTATTGAATTCTATTTCATTACCCAGCCTTATATATAAAAGCTAGAAGCTTTAACTGTTTTGAGATCAACCTGTTGAACAAAGAAAGAAAAATCTCTGATAGAGTGGCATTTACTCAGTTAATACCAGGCTCTATATGTGGACTTCTATAAAGAGAGAAGCTTACTGCATTAAAAACTTTGGTGAGAAAAAGAGAGGGACATATTCCTTTAAGTGTAGGGCTATACAAACCCTGTAATTTCCACAGGGAATGAAATGGGCTAATTCTCCTCTCCCTTTGGGAAAATGCTTTTCTGACAGGAACAAAGTCCATGATAACTCTATAAAACAGAATATCACCCCTGCCAGCAATTTGGCTTTAAAAGATGTCAAAGGAAAGAAAATAGAACTTTAAGTAAGATAAATTAACCCTAATTATATAGCTATAGAAATGTAATTATGTTGAAGATAATAAAATGTTGCCATTTGAGCCTAATGCTAAATAAAGCATCTTATCTCAGCAAATTAGAAAAAGGCTCCACTTAATCATCACACTGTCCACTGAGAAAAAGTACAACTCACAGCCATGTACTTCCCCATGCACACTGTTCTAAATTATTAATTATTTATAAATAGATATCATTGATGCTAATAAATCATTCGTAGGATTGTATGAAACAACAGTGAGTAACCAAATATAAAATCAGTCATTTTAAATCCAAAAGTAATAACAGTAAGGCACTAATTTACCAAAATGTGTTTAATAGTGTTTTGAATCTTTCCTCTAGTGATATACAATGTGAACTACATAATAAAATACATTTGTTTAATATTTGTGCCAATTTCTTATTAGTCAGGGGTGATTGTTTTAGTTTGTCAAATAGCCAAGACTTCATCTATTTTTACTGTCGCCAGGGTGATGGCCATCTCTGTGTGTATGTTTTAACATCTTTACTGGATGGTAAATAAATAAAGCATCGAATAGTTTGGCCCCAACAGAGTTCTGTTTCAGGAAAGCTTTGTTTGATGGCAATCAAAGTCACTGAGGACCTTTAATAATTCCTGTGGTCCTTGCATTACAAATAAAAAAGTTCCCAGAAGAATGGGAATCCTTTTGACTGCCAGATGTAGGAAGGAAATAGTGAGGTTAGAGGTATCCCTCTGAACACACATCCTGATACCATTTGCTCTCTGGGTCTGGCATTGCAAGGACCTACATATGGGCAGAATTTCTGTAAAGTATGTGTCTTATGCTGGCAGGTGCCTGTCTCCCAGGAGACTCCTGACAAGCATCACCAAATATTGGCTCTGGTGATCAAAAGGACCAAGCTTTTGTCCTCCTCTGATAACTTGAAAAAATATATGCATTACAATCATTCCACTTGCTTTTTCTACCCTCTGTTATTTAATTAATAAATATTTTATTAAAATTTTGGTAGCTATAATATATCTTGAGAAAACATGACCTGGTAGACATGATACAAAGAAAAGGAAGGAAAAACAATAACGGATAAGAATCTTTAATTTGCCAGACAAAGAAAGAGGCATTTTCCATCTACTACTGCTAGTCTCAAAGTGTTGCTACTTTAAATGAAGTGATACTTTTAATCATACTTTGTCAAGTGCTTCTTATTATTTCCTTTGGGCTATCTTTGCCTCATCTCAGTTCAACCTCTTCCTCAACTATTTTTCCTTATTGTGTTCACATAATGATAAATACATATCATATACACCTCTATACACTCACATGGCAATAAATCTGACACATTACAGCATCCGAATTAAAGTGAATTTTGGTGAGCATCTGTCTCCTCACAACTAAAAGCTCTATAAGGGTAGGAGAAATGCTAATTTTTCTCCAGTTAGTAGACTGGCTAACATAATGTTTGGTAAATGTTATTAAAATAAAAGATAAACCAATGATGGTGATTTCCATCAATAAATTATTAATAAAGATAAATTATACTAATTGGAAGTATTACATGAACTAATTTCAGACATCTTTTGGCTTCTCAACTGCCTGAAATAAAAGAAGAGAAGATAGTTTATATCTCACATCTTGCCTAAAGTGTACAGGCACAATGTCACTTGGTTGGCTCCACCAAAATCTTTACATAGCTGTGTTAAGTCTCCAACCAGGGTGGAGAAGAGCTCCCATGGAGCTACACCAAACCAGGAGCATTCTTCAGGGCAAACTTACTAAGGCAAGGAGTCATGATCATGACCAGAGAGATGAATTTATAGCCAGGAGGAAAACAGCATGTGTCACACCCAAATGGTTAAATAAGCACAGAAATGTGAGACAGAGAGATAATAGGAATATCTCTGAGAATTACAGGGAACACAGTTTGGGCTGATTTCCTAGTTCAAGATGATTTACATAGTACCATAATATACTCGTCCTTCCTATGCTTTCCTCTGCTAGAGTAGCTGAAAGATCACCTGGACCAGCAATTGGCATTCAAGTGCTTACCAGTGGTCACTGAAAGGCAAGCAAAGTTTTTACTTTACATAGTAGAAAATAACAAAACAGGTATGGGGTGTGTGTGTTTGTGGGTATATATATAAAAAAGTAAATAAAGGGACAAGAGAGGGAGAGGAAGACGAGAGGAAAGGTAGATGATAGATAGATGATGGATAGATAGATGATAGATAGATAGATAGATAGATAGATAGATAGATAGATAGATAGACAGATAGATAAACAGATCATAATTCCCCTTAATACCAGCCATGCTTCAGCCTGTTCTATGCCTGACCTTTCTAAGGACTGGGTATGTGAACTCAATGCTACATCTCTCTTCTTGCTCAAACCAGTTAAACCAGTTGTAATTAGGATAAGAGAGAACAGACAGACTAGATTGTGATACAAATATTATTTGAGGGTCCTGATTCAGGACCCAGGTTCTAATGAATTTCTGCTTAGGCTGCCCTTCCACATGGTTCCCTGTATAGTTTTTATGGAAGTCAAGGGGTTGATGTGGACTGAGGAATGTTGCATTAGTGTAGTTTCATCAGAATGAGCCATGAGATAGCCTGAAGGTAGAATATTATAATGTAAAAGAATAGAGGAATATAAGGTTATAAGAGCCACCCTTGATCAGAGAGTGCTGACCACTAAATGTATTTAGATCATCATTAAATGATGCAGTGTGTGTGAGCAAGTTAGGTCTTTTTATGCACACACTTTCATTTAGCAATGCTCATGAAACTGGCAGTAAAGTAAACAATACTTTTAATGCATCATATTGACAAATCAACAAGCATCTGGATATTCACTCCAGAATATTTATTTTCACCTACATCTTTTTTTCATTCCAAATCTGTAGAAAGCATACAGATAGGCAATTGAGTGTGGCCTAAGTTTTGTATGGTATTGACTCTCTTCCTTTCTCCTTCTCTCTTTCATACACTTAGGAAAAACAATTTGGGCTTGAGAATGCAAAGAGTAGGAAAAACAACTGAGTATACCACAGTTTTTGTATGTCACGCTTAATTCATAATTCACTAAAGCATTTACTCAATGGAGAATGGATAAATTCAACTTTTAAAAAAATGTTATTTGTTTTGATTTGTTTAGATTACTGAAATTATCTGTAGGACAACATAGTAGGACTGACATTCTCTGTCCTTTTCTTGAACCCACAGATAATACCTTTTATATACAAAGGCCTCAGTATCTTCTGCTGCAATTTTGACTCCCAGACTTAGAGAGCTATGTTGTTTTCCATCTTTAGAAACAGCCCCATTCAGTTCCTGATCCAATATAAACTAAAGGAAACTGTGTTAGAAATCTACAATGCCATCTGGTGATGCTTTTTTTATTTCAATGAATTAATTCACAGCCTTTTGTTATAACTCTCATTTAAATGGTCATAATTTTGACCTAATTTATAAAAAGTTGGTATATACTTAGTGTCTCCAGAAAACTGTCCTGTTCATTAACTTATAAAACTGCCCAGAAACTCAGCATTGCAGTCTGGACCCTGATCTCACACTTCCTGTTTGCTCCCTTTTCTGGATACTTAGGGCTAATATGCCTCAAGTCTACCTGTTATAATATGACAGGTATTAAGACAGTTATACTAAAATTATGTATCTGAAATGCAAATTTAAAGAAGTGCTCTGTGATTTTATTTGTTAATTTGATTTGTTAATGACAAAACCTAGGCAGTTTTGTCTAGGGTGTAAACCAGTACCAAATAAACAAATAAAGAGAATCTCTTGGGCAGTATCAAAATTTAATTCAGCTGGAGAAAACCCTTTAATATAATGTCAGATCCCAAAGTCCTGTTAGTCCTACTAATAGAGTCCCTCTTTTACTAGTAGCTACCCCTGACATTTGGTGAAAGACTTTTCTCGACTTGAGATCTCAAATTTTTTTCATGAACAGATATAGAGTTTCAACTAGGTAGTTTCAAAGGTGTCTTTTAAGTCTAACACTCTATCCCAAGCTAAGATTGATTTCTCCCACAAAGCTAGCATTCCTAAATATAAGTCCACGATTTACCACATGAGCCTAAGTCCCTGGATCTCTTGCTCCCATGACATCAAGCATTGAGCTCTTAAAGAATGCTGAAGTCTGGATTCATGCATTAGCGTGCCTGTGAATGTCACTACAAGGTGACATGTACCCTGGGATATGAGAATATTCTACACTCCCTCAGAGCTTCATAACAGAGAAAGGGCATTTAAGCTCCTATTAAGATAATTAACCAAAGGAAGGTCGTACTTGCTCTTGAAAATTTCTTTTGAGGTCAGCATTATCCTGCACATGATTACAAGTCTATGCTAATATTGCCTGGTTTGTCCCTTGCCAGAAGTTTAGACAATAAACTAAAAATTTAAGTGTGATTTCCTGCTTCTCTTTTTAATTCTTAGGTATTCAAAGAAATTATATTACTTAGTGTTTACATATGGTCGTTTTTCTAAATAAGCCATAGTCTCTATTATTAAAAAGAAAGTATTTTTTGTTATTATAATCTTTATTAGGTTTCCATTTTTGTGTAAGTTAATTGAAGTCTATTCTTCTTTTTTTAATTGTTGCTCAATTACAGTTGCCCCCATGAAACCAACCCTTTAAAGACCACCTTCAAATAAGTCAAAACAAGTAGCAGCACCTGGAGAATCTAGAAGCCAGACATGAACTTGCAGATGTACCTCGCATCTCATACATCACATGCATACTCAGTAGGAAAAAAATGAAAACCCAAATGTCTTTGGAAAGAATATGTTAATGGCTTCAATGACTGTCACTGATAATTTCGTGAACACTTGAAACAGAGTGTTGAAACTAGAGCACTGGAATCAGATAAAGACTCGAATATTAAGAAAGATCATTACACCATAACTTTGAAAAAATAAAATAATATAAATACTCAGTAAAATAACTGAGAATATTTATCTTGATTTCATATAAGCTATAATTAAGACATTAGTAATATACTTACATATTACCCAATTGTTATAATGACAGATGTGATTTCTATAGTTTAAAAAATCAAATCAGAGAATCTAAAATAATTATGTTAATAATATGGTTGGACATTTTAAAAAAGGAAAGAGATTCACTACCTGAATTCAACTCTCCTTTAGAAAAAGTGATAATAATAATTACAATGCAAGAGTGACTGATTATATAGGAACAACAAAACAGATTTGTCTTTTCACCAGATGTCAAAGTAAATGCAGGCGTCTTGCGTTTTACTGGCCTGTTGGAAATAAGGAAATAAACCATACTTCTGAGGACCCAGTAAACTCAGTAGCTTCCTTGGGATATGTTGAGGGTAAATATGTACCTTTAGAGAATTTATCTGTCAAACAAATGTCTTCCCTCTAGAATATGTGCCGTGATCAAACAGAGAAGACATTCAAAGGCCCCAAAAATGCCTCTTAATATGGCAAGACCCCCCTGTTATATATATACCAAAGCATTTAATTGACAAACTAGGTTCTAAATATTAAAACCCAAGTTACTTAAAAATCAGTGGTCCAGAAAGGTAAAAGTAAAGAGAAGCCAATTTTGGAGCCTGAAAAAAAATGACAGAAAAACTTTAAAGAACAAGCATTATACTGATACAAAAAAGACACGCACATGCTTATGAGGTAGGCTCTGTTATCTTTATGTTGAGAGAGAAATAGATTCAGAAGATACGGTCACTTGTTCAGGATCACCTGGAATAGTAAAGCCAAGATTAAAACTGAAGCCTGAAACCCAAGTTAATGTTGTTAGCTGTTATACTATACCATCTCTGTGGGCCTATAAAATTGTTTGCTGATAATGAGCTGAAGGGCATTAAAAAATAAAAGAAATTGATGCATTGCTACTGGAAGTCAGGATATGTGGGGTCAAATACACTGACCAGCTATATGAGCATAGGCAAGTTGGTTTACTTCTTGGGGCCTCATTTTCTCAGGTGTACAATTAGGAAACTGACCATGGTGTATTTTTGCAGTGAAAGCCCCATATTGGTCATGCCTCTCTACATCTGTACCTTTGCATAGATCCTTTGTACACATATTTAGCCTACCACTGCTACTTGCTTGGGCAGATGGGAGACTGGAATATGTTACACAAACAGAGGCTTGAAAACTCCTTGCTCAGTGGGGCTTACCTTCCTTTGCTGCGTCTGGGAGTCCTGCAACCTCAACAATATCAACAATCCCAGGCTAGCCTATTGAAAACATGTGGCCCAGTCATCTCTACTACCTCAGGTGACTGACGGCCAACCCTAACTCTCAGCCATATAAATGAGGCCAGCAGATTGTAGCCACATGAGCAACTCCAGGAAATGCCATCAGAAGGACTGCTCAGATGAGCTCAGCTCATATTGCTGACAGATACAATTGTAAGGTAAAAAATGATTATAGTTTTCTGCCAAAAGTCAGCAAACTTTTTTTCTGTATAGAGCCAGACAATAAATGTTTTAGGCTTTACAGGCCATACATTCTCCATCACAATCATTCAACTCGGTTGTTGCAACACAAAGGCAGCCGTAGTGTAAATAGATGGGTATGGCTGTGTTCCAATAAAACTTAACTTACAAAACAAGCAGTGAGGAAAAAAAGAAAGAGAAAAGAAAAAGAAAAAGAAAAACACAGCTGAATTACCCTCTCAGTCAGTAATTTGTCTTTTAAACCAATATATTTTGGGGTGGTTTGTTATACAGGAAAACCACCTGTTTTGATATCTTGATCAAGGTGAACTCAAATTTAATAATGAGAAAATCAATCAATTCTGTAAATAAAATTTGCATTGTAAGTTAATCAATATTAACCTGTCACAAAACAACAAGATTTTACTACTGAATGGAATAGAAAATGCTTGTTTTTCTCCAAATCAACTTTATTTTTGGTACAAGTGATTGCTTAAAGCTTTGGATATAGTACAAAAATTATGTTAGCCAGAAATATAAATATAACTGAAATTTCACCCAATATCTTTTTTTTGACCCTATGAGATCAACATTCTGTCACACATGCATTCATACACACAAAATAAAAATTTAAAAATCACTGGTTAAGTATGCGTATATTTAGTTAAGAGCACAGTTGCATAACAAAATTGTTAAGCCCCTGATCTTAGAAATCTTAAGGAGAATTAAAATAAGAAAACAAAACACTTACAAGTATCTTATTATACATATTTTATGTATTGTGTAACACAGAGTGTCAAATGTGGTCCTTCATATGATGTGCCAGTCGTAAGTGTAGTAAAGTATGAGAGTGAAGAGAGTAGATGATGTTGAGGGACATGGTAGAATTATTAAAGAATTCTGTGTCCTTGAATGGTAAATGAGGATAATTTTGATTCAGATGTGTCACTTTTAATTTATGCATAATATATCTCACAAGAAAGTTAGTTAATGTTATTAACTGAGAGAAACATTTTAATGTAAAAGTGAACTGATAATGTCAAGAGTGCATATATATGCATGGAGTAGAGGGCAGGGCTGGATGTGGATTATATTTATCAACAATTACAGATCAAATTAGGCTTAAGAGGAAACCACATTTTTAAGTAGAGGGAGAACAGCTCTGCACTGAAGACTAATTTTAGCAATAAAGCAAAACAAACAAACAAAACCTTCTACCTAGCTAAGTCACTGCTATAACCTATCTAGATTAAAAATCCAGAGTACTAGAACCATTAAGAACATTCTAGAAGCAGTCAAACTACTGTTAGAATTCATGAAGAAACTAAAGCAACAATCCCTGCCATTGTAAGTAGTCAGGAATCAGGCAGATGGACTTAGACTGTTTTTAGAAATAGGTTGAATATAAATTTTAAAAAAGATGTACAAATGATAGGTTCTTAGTATCTCAAAAACACTAGCAGTTAACCTTAGGTGTTAAGCTCAAAGCTGTATAGGAAGTAACTATGATTTAACAATAAAATTATGTATATTAATGTCCTAGAGTTGAGGTTTATGAATAAATTGATTGATCCATAATTTTTTAATGTTTAATATTCAGTCACTATTAGAAAATGATTAGAACCTTAGATAAATATAGAAAAGGAAGACAATTCTTGCCTAGGGCATTCCTTGGTTAATACCTACCTTGAATTTTAAACAAACTAGAAAAATAGAACCAAAGATGTGGAAACATGGAACCAGCTGAAGGACAGGAGGAGGAAGACGGAAATGGTGGAAGGAAGAGAAGGGATTAGTCAGAAAATACACGTATGAACAACTCATGGACATGGACAACGGATAGGGGATTGACAGTGGGAGAGGAGTAGGCTTGGTAGAGGGGATAGAAGGAGAAAAATGGGACAACCATGATAGAATAAACAATAAAAAAAACAATGCCTTAAATTTTAAGACTAACTAGCAGTTATTTCTGTGGACTACTGAAAGGAATATAAATTGGTATAATGTTTCTTAAAACATCTTGGCATAAATTATTAAAATTCTAAAATTTTATATATTTCATCTAATTCTACTTGTAATAATATTATTATAAAATTTTATGCACAAAGATATTCATTGTAATCTTATTTAATTTTTTCTAAAGTAAAAACAAAAGGAAGGCCAACATTAAGAAAATGGTTAAAATACAGCATATACAATTAATGCACTGTATATGGTCTTTCAAACTTCTGAAGAGGTTTAACAACTTGAGGAACCTATTATTAGGTGAATAGAATAAATACAAAATAAAAATCATACAATGCATAATGATCTAGTGTATACAAAATATTTATAGATAAAAATTGTCAGAAAATATGTCAAAGTAATAACAGTAATTTTACCTGAGTGGTAGCTTTTACTCCTTCACACTTCTGAAATTTTCTAAATTTGCAACCAGAAACAAGTATTGTTTTTATAGGTATTAAGACATAAGATTTCAGAAAATAGTATTCCTTCTAGCTCAAAAACTCTTGAAAGTGGTGGCAGGAAAATGGAGACAACTATATTTGAACAATAGAAAGAAAGAAAGAAAGAAAGAAAGAAAGAAAGAAAGAAAGAAAGAAAGAAAGAAAGAAAGAAAGAAAGAAGAAGGAAGGAAGGAAGGAAGGAAGGAAGGAAGGAAGGAAGGAAGGAAGGAAGGAAGGAAGGAAGGGAAGGAAGGGAAGGAAGGGAAGGAAGGAAAGGAAAGAAAAGAAAGAAAAAGAAAGAAAGAGAGAGAGGAAGAGAGAGAGAGGAAGAGAGGAGGAGAGAAGGGAGAAAGAGAGAAAGGAAGGAAAGAAGAGAAGGAAGGAAAGGAAGGAAGGAAGGAAGGAAGGAAGGAAGGAAGGAAGGAAGGAAGGAAGGAAGGGAGGAAGGAAGGAAGGAAGGGAGGAAGGAAGGGAGGAAGGAACGGAGGGAAAGAAAAACAATTCTTGAATATTCCTTAGTTTGATATTCAATGTTAGTCACAATCTGTTACCAAGTATCTATTTTCTTTTTTAAAAAAAATACAACCCCACTTTTCCCTTCCACATAATGCAGATAGATTGATGACACTTTCTAATTCTTAGGTTTGCAGGTCTCCAGTCAAGGCCCTTTTCCTCACTTCCATTTACCTAGAACACTCATCTCTCACCTGTTTCTCTCAATTGGTCTCTTTCCTGTTTTGAAATCCTCTTCCTGTTACCCTCACACCCCAGAATCCCTATCTAAGCATTGTGCTAAACAATACTCAACTTCTTTGACAGCGACAAGCCACCTGGTCAACTATGATAGAAACACAACTTAAACCAGCTTCGAATGAAGGAGGGCAACAGAAGGGGAAGTTAATATGCTTGTTCATCTCAGGGAGGGTTTTCCACACTCATCATTATTAACATCTTTTGCTGTAAGCTTTGTGTCTTGTGCCTTTGATATCAAGGATCATTAAATTTTCCATCCAGATACAATGTATTTTTCTATTTTATTCTTTATAAATATAGTTAATATATAATTTTACATTAGTTTCAGGTTTATGCCAGAGTTATTCAACATTATACACCTAACAAAGTTATCATCATAAGTCCAGGCATCATCTAACACCATACAAGGTTATGATAATATTATTGACTATAGTCCATATGCTGGACCTTACATCTCCAACTAACTCACTGTATAACTAGAAATATACACCGGCTGTTCGCCTTCATGTTTTTCACACTTCTTCCCAACCCCTTCCCATCTGGCAACCCTCAGTTTGTTGCCTATGTCCATGAATCTGTTTCTGTTTTGTTTGTTTTGTTTTTATAACAGAACTATAAAGCAGAATAGGAAAATATAGAAGAAAAGAGTATATATAAATTTTTGAGACAAGAAATTATGTTACATTTATGCTAAATGCTTTGCTGATATGTTATATGGTAAAAATATATTTCTAATGAGTAGTATTTATTTTTCTATCTATGCATATTTGTCCCTGTGTATATATTTTAAATAGTGATAAATGTTTGGCAACATAAGCCTATGAAGAGCTTTATAATTATACATATATTTAAAAATTAATTATTGTCCTAAATTATCCATTAGAGTAATTATATTGATTTTTTTAAATTTTCACAACACTTTGGAAATAAAATTTATTTTGCTGATTTAGAACTTTCACTACATCATACTTTTAAAAGTGGAATATTATAAAGCAATGGATTTCAGGTTAAGGATGTGAGTCTCAAGTCAAGAAAACATAATTTCAAATTAGATTTTAAACAGTTTGAAAGTAAACTAAATGAACCTCATTGTATATATTTTTTGCTTCCTATAATTTTACAAAGCAAATTTTAATCTGTCAGAGAGGGCTTTGCTAGATATTGGGGAAAGCTAATTTGAATAAGATGTAAAATGCAGAACTGCCATACAAAAACCAAAATACGAACCTGACTTCCATACCAGGTATATTATTTGATGTTGAATTCTATGGGAAACATTCCATTCTTAGTAATGACAATTTATTTAAAATGGAAGTATTTTTGAGCATAAAAATATGTATTTAATGCATATTGAATATATCTTGGATGCAGTTTTCTTTCAAATATTGCTAAAATGAAGACTACGATCCCATGAAATATTCCCCAAAATTTACATTTTAAAGTTTCTCTAAAGCTTCTCAAGTTCTTGGCACTAATATTATGATAGGTAAAGCTAAAAGTAGTAATACTTGAGTCATGCTTTTCAACTTGTCAATTTAAACTCTTCCAATGTTTTCTATTTTTAATTCATTTCAAATATAATTTTATAAATTTCATATATAAAAATAATGCTTTTTAAGCTTGCATTAAAATTTTAGCAGTTACAACTACAATTTAATACCTGGAAAGGCATCCGAGAGGTACATTAAATCTACTGTTGATTTAATAGTAATTGAAATACATAAAGCCTGCTTTATTTTTCTTCATTTATTCATTTATTTTGCTCTTTAGATTCCACATATAAGTCAAATCACGTGGGATTTGTCTTTCTCTGACTGGCTTATTTCACTGAACACAATACCCTCTAGGTTGATCCATGCCGTTGCAAATGGTTTATGGTTCAGACTCATAGACACAGCTGGTGGTTGTGTGAGGGGGAAGGGTTTGGAGAACTGAGTGAAATAGGTGAAGAGTTTAAAAAGTACAGGTTGACAGCTACCAAATAGTCATGTAGATGTAAACTGCAGCATAAGGAATATAGTAATATTGTAATAACTATGTATAGACAATCAATAATATTGTAATAACTGTGTATGGTGTCAAATGGGTACCAGAAATATCAAAGGAAACACTGTATAAAGTGTATGATTGTCCAACCTCTCTAATGTACACATGAAAGTAATACAAAATAATATTGAAAGTAACATGTAATTGAAAACAAATACATGTATATATAAAGAGAGACTCAATAAGAATGTCTTCATAACTTCTGAGAATCCAATACTTCCAAGAACAATAAACTTCTCAAAAATAATTAAATTATTCATAATTATTATCTCAAGTGTTTGCTTATAAATTAATAAGCAGTTACTAGCCAATAATGATGAACTCAAATGTTTCTTATCATTTTAAATACCTATTTAGTTTATTTATGATTTTTGTTTTTAATTTTATGAATTTGCCTTTGTTTGTAATATTTTTCATGACAGCTTGATTGAGATACAGTTTATATATCATACAAATCACCCATTTAAAGTATACAATTCAATGTTTTCTTCTATATTCTCAGAGTTATGAAACTGTCACCATAATCCATTTGAGAAGAGTTTCACACCCCAAGAGAAAGGCTATATTCCTTAGCCACTGACTATTATTTCCCCTTAAACTCTTTCCAGCCAGAGGCAACCACTAATCTACTTAACTGTCTATATTTATTTGCCTATTCTGACCATTTCATATAAAAATAATTATACAATATGTGGTCTTTTGTGACTAACCTATTTACTTAGCATACTATTTTCAAGGTTCACTCATGTTGTAGCATGTATCAACAATCCATTTTTTTCTTTGTTTTTTGCATTTTTGTTGTTGTTCAAGTATAGTTGTGTCCATTTTCCCACCACCTCTTTCCCCAGACCTACCCACTCCCACCCTCAACCCTTCCCACCTTTCGCTTTGTCCATGAGTCCTTTATACATGTTATTTGACAACCTTTCCCTTTCTTCCTCCTGTTATCGTCCTCTCCCCTCTCCTCTGGTTACTGCGGTTTGTTTATTTCAAAGTCTCTGGTTATAGCTTACTTGCTTGTTTATTTCATTTATTAGGTTCCACTTATAGGTGAGATCATGGTATTTGTCTTTCAACACCTGGCTTATTCCACTTAGCATAATGCTCTCTAGTTCCATACATGCTGTTATGAAAGGTAGAAGTTCCTTCTTTCTTTCTGCTGTGTAGCACTCCACTGTGTAAATGTACCACAGTTTTTTGATCCACTCATTTACTGATACGCACTTAGGCTGTTTCCAGCATTTGTCTATTATAAATTGTGCTGCTATGAACATTGGGGTGTACAGGTTCTTTTGAATTCGTGCTTCAGGATTCCTAAGGTATAATCCCAGTAGTGGAACTGCTGGGTCAAAAGGCAGTTCCATTTTTATTTTTTTGAGGAAATTCCATATTGTTTTTCACAGTGGCTACACCAGTCTGTATTTCCACCAAAAATTTACTATGCTCCACAACCTCACCAGCACTTATAGTTTGTTGATTTGTTTTTGATGGCCATTTTGACCAATGTGAAGTGGTATCTCATTGTGGTTTTAATTTGCATCTCTGATAGCTAGTGATGCTGAGTTCCTTTCACATGTCTCTGGGCCATCTGTATGTCCTCTTTGGAGAAGTGTCTGTTCATGTCCTTTGCCATTTTTTTAATTGGATTGTTTGTCTTCCTAGAGTATAGTTGTGTGATTTCTTTATATATTTTAGAGATCAAACCTTTGTCCAAGGTATCATTGGCAAATATGTTTTCTCAAATGGTTGGCTCCTTTCTCATTTTGCTGATGTTTTCTTTAGCCATGCAGAAGCCTTTTAATTTGATGAGGTACCATTTGTTTATTCTTTCTTTTATGTCCCTTGCTCTAGGGGACATGCCAGTGAAAATATTGCTGTGTGGAATATCTGAGATTTTCCTGCCTATGTGCTCCTCTAGTACTTTTATGGCCTTGTGACTTGTACTGAAGTCTTCTACCCATCTTGAGTTTATGTTTGTGTATGGTCCAAGAGCAGAGAAGAATTAAATGGCATAGAGACTAAAAGAACAATTCAAAGGATCACTAAGTTCATGAACAATTTCTTTGAAAAGATAAACAAAGTAGACAAGCTTTTAACTAGACTCATCAAGAAAAAAAGAGAGAGGACACAAATAAATAAAATAAGAAATGAAAGAGAAGAAATTACTACTGATACCACAGAAATACAAAGGATGGTAGGAAATCACTATGAGCCACTATATGCCAAGAAGTTTGAGAACCTGGGTTAAATGGACAAATTTCTAGAAAAATGTAGTCTTCCAAAACTGAATCAAGAAGCAGCAGAAAGCCTGAAGTGACAAATAATATCTATTGAAATTGAAGCAGTAATAAAAAAAAAAAAAACAGCACACAAAAGTCCTGGACCAGAGGGTTTCACAGGAGAATTTTACAAACCATTTAAGGAAGAACTAACCCCTATCCTTCTCACACTACGCCAAAAAGTCCAAGAAGACTCCAAAACTCTTTTTATGAGGCCATTTTGTTTACTAACAAAAAATTCCATTTTATGAATACATCATGTTTTATTTATCCATTCATGTACAGAATGGATATTTGAGGGTTTTTTTTTTTTTTCTTTTTACTTTTTGGCTACTGTGAATAGCAGTACACAGAACATTTATGCACAGATTTTTGTATAGACATGTCTTTGTTTCCTGTGGGCATATACCCAGGAGTGGACTGCTATTTTTTTTTAACAAAAGACTGCACTGCTACACATATTGTTTGTACCCTATTACCTTCTCATTACCTTTAGGTAATTTCTATTTTCTTTTTTTTTCTTTTTTTTTTTTTTAGATTTTTTAAATTTATTTATTTTTAGGGAGGGAAGGCAGGGGAGAGAGAGAGAGAGAGAGAGAGAGAGAGAGAGAGAGAGAGAGAGAGAGAGAGAGAGAGAGAGAGAGAGAGGGAGAGAGAGAGAGAGAGAGAGCAATGTGCGGTTGCTGAGGTTATGGCCTGCAACCCAGGAATGTACCCTGGCTGGGAATCGAACCTGGGACACTTTGGTTCCCAGCCCGCGCTCAATCCACTGAGCTATGCCAGCCAGGGCGTAATTTCTATTTTCTTAATAGCTGAGGAAAAAAAACACAATTGCCTTGTTTTCAAGAGACAATGCTACACTTTATTCTTATGAAGTTTGTAATGTATAATTTCAAATAATTTTGTCTTCCATTTTACAAATCCTTCTAGTGTTTGAATTCAAATTAGTGATTTAGCTCTTATTTTAATTTGAGACCCTGTTTAAAAAGTCAGTAAATTAAGTAAGCTTCTATTCAACCTGACATTTATAAATAGAAATACTTGCTATTTAAAAATTTAACATATGGTTAAGAAACAGCATTATATTATCACGTTGAATCTTTGAACTCTTTCTGTCTTAACTTCTAATAAATGTCTTTCTTCTGTAGGATGAGCAATTGAAATGTTATCCGTCAGTATTCTGTTTCAATTCAGTAGAAATGAAAAATGCCTGATGTCACTGTCAAACACACTCAAGAAGATTTGATGAGCAAGCCCATAGGAGAAATTGTCTTTCCTCAGAAATGCTCTGATGACTGGCACAATTTATGTACAGATGTTTTCTTTTAATTTACAATTCTGATATTCAGAGAAGAACTCACCTTTTTCAGGTGATGTACCTATAATGTAATGATACAGAATTCCACATGGGAATCACCAATAAAGAACTATGATATGCGTGAGAGCTTGGAAGTGCCCTTTTGAGACCAAATATAGCTCTAGAATATATTTTTGTCCTTCTTTGGTTCATTGGTTTATACATCCCCTGATTTCATATTGCTACACCATGGGACACATATTAGATTTTAAGTACAATAAATATCTGTTGAATGACCATTGTGGAGAATAGATTTTGTATAACCCTATGAGAAAATTATTTTACTACAATAGTAGAACTTAGGACTTTTAAAGTGGTAGAGTACATTAGATGTGGTACATTAGAAGTAGATAAAAATTAAAAGAAAAAAGCAAGTGCATACAAATTAATGTTTAACCTCATTGAATTTCAAACCAAAAATTCTAATTCAGTATAAATGCTTTTATTTTGTCAAAACCATCTCAGTGGTGCTCCTAGGGGTAAATCAAATTTTACAAAGGTCATATACAATATGTAACATCTTGTCCATTACAAAGTAGCTTTAGTGAGATGATGAAAATGCAGATGGCTCCTCTATCTAGAGAATCACTAAGAAGAGAATGAAGTACCAAGCTGCCATATTAATGCTACTGACACCTAGCATGGAAATGATGGTGTGATAGATTGTGCTGTCAAGATGAAATTCCTTAGTAGCACTTATAATGGGTACTGGTCAGTAGTATGCTACAAAGGGCTAGGCATACATAGGCTATGTTGATATAGTTCATTAAGGTCGTAGAGTAGTATTACCATTGTTAGTATAATAGTATTATTATCACTATGTATTTAGAAATGTATTATGCTTCTTTATAAATTAAAAAATAAAATAAATGCAGTATAATTTTAAAAATCCTGGGCTTTCAGTAAAATCTCTGTCATTTCTCTTAGCAATATTTTTTTTCTGATATATCTGCTCAGGCAAGGGAAACAAAAGAAAACAAGTAAACAAATGGGGCTGCACCAAACTAAAAAGTTTTTATGCAGCAAAGGAAACCATCACCAAAACAAAAAGAAAATCTACCCAATAGGTTAAGATATTTGCCAATAATATATCTGATAGAGTTTACCAGCAATAGCCCAAATTAATAAAGAACTCATACAACTCAATACCAAAAAAAAAAAAAGGAAACCAATCCAATTAAAAAGTGGGTTGAGAACTTTAATAGGCACTTCTACATAAAGGACATATAGACTACCAACAGATGCTCAATGTTAACTATTCATCAGAGAAATGCAAATTAAAGCCACAATGAAGTACCACCTCATACCAGTCAGAATGGCTATCAACAAGTGTTGTGTTGGTAAGAGTGTGCAGAAAAGGGAAACCTCATGCATTGTTGATAGGAATGTAGCCAGTATTGAAAACAATATAACGTTTTCTAAAAAAAATTAAAGATGAAACTACGTTATAACCTAGTGATTCCACTTTTAAATATATATCCAAAGAAACCCAAACACAAATTCATCACACTGTTATTTAAAATAGCCAGGACATGGAAGAAACCCAACTGTACATCAATAGACAATTGGATAAAGAAAGGGTGGTATATATATGTATGTGTGTGGGTATGTGTGTATTTTATTTATATATATATATAATATATATAAATAATTAATATTTATATTTATATTAATATTTATAAATATTATATATAATATATATTATAAATAAATAAATAAATAAATATATATATATATATATATATATATATATATATATATAACTCAACCATGAAAAGAATGGAATTTTACCATTTGCAACAGGATGGATGGACCTAGAGGCTATTAGGCTAAGTGAAATAAGTCAGTGAGAAAATCAAACACCATACAATTTCACCTACACATGGAATCCAAAGAACAAAATAAATGAACAAGCAAAATAGGCAGATTCATAGCCAGAGAGAACAGACTGAAGGTTGCTAGAGGCAAGAGGGCTTTGGGGCAGGGTGAAAAAAGTGAAGAGATTAAGAAGTAAAAATTGACAGTTACAAAATAGTTATGGGTATGTATAAAATACAGCATAGGGAATATAGTCGGTAATAGTGTAATGACTATATACAGTACAGGTGGGTACTTGAAATATTGGGGATCACTTTGTAAAGTACATGCCTAGCCACTATGCTGTACACCTGAGACTAATACAAAATAATATGGAATGTAAACTGTAATTAAAAATAAAAATTTTTAAAATTCTAGTTGTTTTTTTAAAGTTAATCCTAGCTTTAAGTTAAGACAAATGTTCTAGTGTCCTCCTATAAGAAATTTATTCAATTTCTTGCCCTGGCTGGCATAGCTCAGTGGATTGAGCATGGGCTGCAAACCAAAGTGTCACAGGTTCAATTCCCAGTCATGGTACATGCCTGGGTTGCAGGCCATGACCCCCAGCAACCGCACATTGATGTCTCTCTCTCTCTCTTTCTCCCTCCATTCCCTCTCTAAAAATAAATAACAAAAAAAGAAATTTATTCAATTTCTCTTAGTTTTGAGAAATTTATTGTATTTCTCTTAGTTTTTGTTCCTTCAATGCTAAAATGAAAGCTCTAGCCATCAGTTGACTTTTAAAGCATCCAACTCTGATATACTCCAATCACAGGAAACAGCATGGTATAAAAATGAATGGTATGTAAGTCATATTAAGATTTGATCATTCCATACAGAAATTCAATATGAGCTATTTATGAATGATCTTTGTGTACAGATTGAGGGAATGAAAATGGACTGCCTTATTAGGAATTCCCACTGAGGCAAAGGGTTGTGGTTTACCTGTGACTGACTTGTTTCATGGTTGTAGTCCATGGTTGTAGAGGTGCTATGACAACAGGAGGCTATAAGTAAGCATAATGCCTCAAAAACAACATTCTCCAAATAGTTTCCTGTGACTGATCTGCTTAGGGACCTTCTTTAAATTAAAATAAAGAGAATATGGTTTAAACTAGTGTGTCCTACATTGATATTCAAATTAGCTAATAAGTGTGACTCTCGAAGAAACACAAACATGCCACACTGTCTGAATATCAGGCTTGCATTTACCCCTTTTTAAGAACTCTATCTCTATGTTGTTGTTCATAGTTCCAGGTGTTCAGTAGCTTAAAGAACAACGGAGTTTGATTCATCTGTATTTTCTTCTATGTTGTGCTGAGTTTTGAGAACAGAAAAGGTATTTCACTTAAAAGTTTTAATATAACTTAGAAGTCAGATTTACATTTTGCCTTAATTTCATTGATTTTGTCATCTCTCCTTCTGCAATTTCTTTTGTCCCCATAATGTTCAGGAGATAGATGGCAACAATGGAAATGTGCCCTCATGGTAGACTAGCAAGCAGCTGTGCACTGAAATGACCAGTGGTATGGGCAGAAAGTATTAAATAGTTTTAACCAGAAATTTATATATATAATATGACTAGGTCTTTCTCAGATATCTCTGAGTTTATGGCACAGTTAAGCAGAAGGTCTTTAAACTCAGAGCACTTGTGTTCACATCCCAAAAGGGCTGCCATGAATGTTTATAGATACTTGATTTCACAAGGATAGCAGATCTTGGGAGATACCACTATGTGGTAGCCATCACAGATTATAGATTATAATAAAACATTCCTGAAGATGGCAGTGAAGTGTCTTTTCATTTTAAAAATATATATTTGTTTTCTGCTACTTTTTTGAAAGATGGAAGTATCTTGAGTAAAGGGAGCTATTTTTTCTTTCATAAAGGAGCTCCTACCCTTTGGGACAACATAGACGGAACTGGAGAATATTATTCTAAGTGAAAACAAGCCAGGCAATGAAAGAAAAATGCCATATGTAGGTGCCATATTTCACCTACAAGACCTAATCAACAAAACAAAGAAGCCAGCAAAATATAACCAGAACCATAGAAATAAAAAATACACTGACAGTAACTAGTTAACTGTTAGTTAGGGGATGGGGGAGGAGCATAAGAGGGGAAAGAAAGGGAAGGGTCATCAAGGAACATGTATAAAATACCGATGGACAAAGCCAAAGGGGGAAGGATTGAGAGTGGGAGGTGGGGGTAGGTGGGGCAGGGAAAGAAGTGGGGAGAAAATGGAGACAACTTTACTTGAACAATAATAAAAAAAAGAAGTAGCCCTTAATTGGATATATACTATTTTCAAGCAACAAATCTTTAGACAATTTATTTAACCTCTTTAAAACTTACTTTTGCCCTTGGTTCATGAAAGAGAATTAATGTTCTTATGCTATAGGTTTATTTGAAGATTAAATCATATTGTCTGCACACATTAAGTCTTCCATAAAGTGTTTTATTATCTGGTGTTAGTAATAAATAGTGTTATGATCTGTATCATTTGGGGAGAACAAATAAAGGCTGCATTCTCTTTCACTACTGGAATAAACTGCCATAAAGAAGGCAGAATCCCTTCTCTCTCCTTCAAGGTCATATGGAGGTAGTAGCATCTGCTGGCATTTAGGTCAGGGTCTCCTCTCCCAGAATTACAGGGGATGATTAGTTGAAGCATTAAAAGCACCCCTTTAACAAATCAGAGAGATTAAATTGGGACCCAGGAAATGGTAAAGCCAGAAGTATAACATAATTTAGGAATATGTTGAAATAGTCCACACAGAGAAAATCCATGAAGGATATAATTAGAGAAGAGAACTTCAAAATCAATATGGCACATAGGGCTTTGGGGAGAATATAATTTGGGGTATATAGACATTAAATGGGTTATTTTTTCTCTTGGGCTGTAGAGTTGAGAATGTTTAACAACGTTTGACAGATTTCCAGTTAACTGCCACTTTCAACTGGACCTTAGTGACCCTATACCATGCTTAGTGCACAGGCTTCTGAGGGACACCTAAACTTCTGAATAATCTTTTGCAGCAATAGCATCTACATGTGTAACAACAGTAAACAATATTTTTAAAAAGTAGTTAAAATAATTTCTACAGAGGACCTCATGTTAAACACATGAAAAGGCTTTAATTCAGCCATTGCTTCATTTGCATATTTTATTTCCCTTGGGCAATGTCATGGTCAGCTCGTTAACCATTACATGACACAAATGCACAGTTCTGGACTTTCCTTCCTTCCTTTGAAATCTCCCTCACTTACACCCAAAGACAAGGCAAGAAAAGAGTAGTTAATTTTCTTATTAAAGGAGAATGTAGGTGAAAGTGATAACTAATTCCAGTCATTTGGGAAATGATCAGATCTCTGCAAGCATAGTACCTTGGTAAATCAAGACAAAGTCATTAAAATCATTGTAAAAAATTCATTTGAGCAACAAATCTTTAGACACATTCATTGCATTAGCCTCTAGGTACTTCTATAATTTAATATAAAAATTCATAGCAGATAAAGGTATGAATTTTAAGTCTATAAAATTTATTCTTATATATCATACATCTACTGAATTAATTAAAAAGTACATGTATTGTATCAGGCATATGTCTAGAAGGTAAAGTATTCCCATTGTTGAAAATAGCAGGCCTGTTTAAAATTGGGGGTGGGGACATTTCAAGTTACAGTTCTTGGCCACATCACCATGACTGTCTCTATTCTGTGTTATCTTTGCTCTTTGTTTTTCACAAAGCTGGGGCTAATCAGAGTCTAAATGTAATATAAGAATATATCAGTGGAATATGGTTGCATGCACAATGAACAAATTATATTGCCCTTGATTCTCTCAGTATGGCACTTTTAAGGGCTGGACATGGAAGAAGATGGGATGAAAGGAAAAAGAAGCAGAAAGCCATCCATCAACCAGGTACAATTCAAAGGCTTGAATTGTGTTTCACTGTGTTCCTAACCCTCTCATAACTGACCCAAAGTTTAATATCTCATACAATGTCACTTTTAAGTTTTATAAACCTGAATTCTTACAGTTTATATAAACTTTAAAAAGTAACAACATAAAAAACCTGAATTACAAATATACTGAACAATATAAGATAACAGAGATTTCTCTTATTTCAAAATTGGATCTCAGCTTAAGTCCCAGAAGTTTAGAGCAATGCATTCCCCACAATTTATTCTGCTGGTTAGTTAAACCCATGCTTGTTACTTATTTTCCATCAGAATTCAGAATTTAAGAAGTCAGAAAACTAAAGTGATTAATATCACTCCTGTGAGGCAAGCCTGACAATCTGTCCCACAATCTGTGAGCTTTAACAAAACCTCTTTACCACTCTAAGTACCAGTTTTCTTGTAGATTGGGAATAACCATAAACCTATAAGTTTTAATAAAATAATCATATAAATTGATTAGTTGTGTGTCTGACACAAAATGCTTAATACATGTCAGCTAATACTACCATCATATGGGGGAGTTAGAAAATCTTGGGATCTTGTAAAGGTGCTGCTGTCTGAGTTTGGTTAATGTCATCTTTGTGATCAAAATTTGCTTCTAATATAATTACCTACAGATTTCCACTACCTTTTTCTGAGATGCTCTTGTTCTATCCATCATGAAGAATTGGAAACAATTTCTCAAAGTTTCAATGCCAAAAACTTAAGTAGAAACAAGTTCCCACTTCATTCCTTTTAAAAAGGAGCACAAAAAGTGTAATAGTCCAAATTCATTTTTTGAAGTTTTACACTCGATAGCATTAAGCCTCACCACTTTCTCTTCTGCTTCTTTCCCAATCTGGGCAAATCGAAAAGAAAAGGCCTGGATGTTCAATCCTTTGACACTAAAGGGTGTTTCAAATCACACAGCCCTGACTTACAAGGGCAATAACTCTCACCTTGGGCCCTCCCTAACCACAATGAAACCCAAGCAGATGTTTTTTACATCTATCTGAAGTCATTTTGGGTCAGAGAACATGCCTTGCTCTACCCCACCTCATTCTGTAGATAATAAATCACTTTATATACTCCTGGTGTGTGTGAGTGTGTGTGTGGCGTGTCATCAATCTTGACACCTGAATCAAATTCTGGGTAGAGTACATCCTGTGTCTAGTGAGTGTTCACAGCAGCAAGCATACCCAAATACAAAGCTAATCTACAGGTTATTTTCACATATCTGGACAAGCAAAATTTAGGGAACTTTTCCTAGTAATCTTTTGTGTCCATATTTTATAAGAGAGGTTTCCAGAAAGTCTGTTTCATAAACCCTATAGAACACAGTATAGAGTACAGTAAAACAAACTTTGAGAAAAAACCTTGATAAGAGTTTTTATTTAAACTGTTTTCACTCAGAGGATCAAAAGGTCATTTTTGTATGTCAAATATAAAAACAGATTATTTTAATGGGTTTATTATATTTTTTAGTTCAGTCACAATAAAATGCTTGAATGGGCATTATATAAGAAGAGTATTTAAAATATCAACCTAGAAGTAAAGGTGTACAAGACTTGTAAGATAATGTATATTCTACCATGTGTTCTCCACCTAACTACATCCAGGCAACAAATTTTACTAACTTTTGCAAACAGGGACTATTTAAATTAATTTGATTTACAAAACTTTGGTTCTATAAAATTTTAGGGATCAATATATTGTTAAGGGTCAGATACATGTATATATCCCACATTTGTAAAATTATGGGGAGAAATAACATAATTTTTCATATTCTATAAACTATATATTAAAAGTTTAAAATCCATTTTATACTTATACTTTTTATACTTAAATTTTATACTTATCATTTCAAAAGAAAAACTGGCTATAAATTTATAACATACAAGAAAGTGATACATGATACTTCATTCAACTTCCAATCATTTGTGGAGTGCCTCCACTATGCAAAATCCTGTGTTGCAGGGGGAATGTGAAGGTCAGGAATGAGCAAGGGGTGCACTCCTAATGGAACAAAACAATTGTGGAGCAATGCTGCATCACTCCAGGCCCATTTTTCTTACACTGTTCTTTAGATTCCATCCCTAACATAGAAAAATCCTAATGATTAAACTAAAATACACTCTGTTGATATTTCTGTACTCTGTTTATCCCAGCTTGATCTTCAAAGGATCATCTACATAATGAAGTTAAATGAAATCTATATCCCTGTCAAAGAAGATTTCTGGCAACTGGTCCTCAGGTAAAGTGCCTTAAAGATAATTTAAAAGGGCATTTTGATATCCTCGGAGACTCTAGACAAAAAATCACAAAAGTTATTAAAATATACATGAGAAAATAAAACATACTCTCATCTCTCATATTAGGCTTGTTTCATTGGTAAAGAATAAATAGAATAATCCACCTGTATATATTAATCTTAAAGTTATAGTCAACAAGTGTGAAAAATTTACCATGAGTGTTCCTAATTTGATGCTTTTATAGTTTATTGTCATGCCCCTCTGTAGGAATGTTCTTTTATCTTCAGCTGTGGAGAGTCTTATCTTTTGAAATGCAGGGGAATTCGATCCCATCCACAGCCCACCAGCTGACATCCTTCCACCTAACTATTCAGTTTTCTAAAACCCTGGATTTCAGTGTATTATGAGAATATGAGAAGGAAGGCCACCTTCTATATTTAAAATAATTTTTATTGTTACTTATATGTTGAACATGATGAACAGTTATAGAGCTATAACTAAAGAAATCAAATGAATCAGGAGGTCCAAATTGAAAAGCCTTGATTTTTAAAATTATCTCCAGGTGAAATTTTCTTTTAGAATTATACAGAATTCTTCTAATCAAAAGTAAACTTAGTTTAAATCACTAGTTACTGATTACCTGAGGTTGGGATTTTTCCTGTTTCACAAACATTTGAGAAGATGAGAAGGAAATTAAGCAGAAGAAAATATTTACATAATCTAAGATGCCTAAAAACATACAGCAGTGCCAACAGGTATATGAAAAGCTGCTCAGCCTCACTGATCATTAGAGATATGCTTATCAAAACCCCAATGAGATATCACCTCCTGACTACTAGAATGGCGGCATCAAAAAGGTAACAAAAGCTGGCTTGTTTGTGTAGAAAAGGGAACACTTATGCACTGTTAATTAAACTACAAAGTGGTACAACCACTATAGAAAAGAGTATGAAGTTTCTTCAAAAAATTAAGAAGAAAACTACAATATGATTTGGCAGTTCCAGTTCTGGGAATCTGAAGGAAACAAAAACACTGTGCGGAAGATATACGTGGTGCGTGCCCGCGTTCACAGCCGCATTGGTCACCGCAGCCACAGCGTGAAAACCGCCTCAGCGTCCACGGCTGGGTCAATGCATGAAGTTGAGGCTTATATACAATGAAACATTATTCAGTCATAAAACAGACAAAATCCTGCCATTTTCAACAACATGAATGGATCATGAGGGCATTATGCTAAGAAAAGTCAGAGAATGATAAGCAGAACAAATCTCACTTGTATGTATAATCTCAAGGTACAAAATAGAAACAAAATAAACAAAAAAAAAATCAAAGAAATAAAGGTGGTTACCAGAGGTGAGGGTTTAGGGTGAGAGAAATTGCATGATGGTGATCAAAGGTACACACTTCCAGAAAACAACATGAATAAGCCCTGGGGATGTAATGCACTTCATGATGACTACAGTTAACACTGCTGTATGGCACCTATGAAAGTTGTTAAGAGAATAAATCTTAAGACTTCTCATAATGAGAAAATTTTTCTTCTTCTTTTTTTTATCTACATAAGATGCTGAATGTTAATTAAATGTTGCAGTAATAATTTCACAATACATGTAAGTCAAATTATGATGTTGTACACTTTAAATTTATAGTGTTGTATGTCAGTTATATCTAAGTAAAACTGGAAAAAATAGAGTAAGTCTTCACCAATTTCAAATTAGAGTAAATATTAGTTCAAAATAATTAAAATAATAGAAATTTTAAAAAACAATGCCTGCAGTTCCCAAACTTTTGTTATTTCAGAATCACCTGGAAATACTTCTTCTCAACCCATCCACCAGAATTTCTGTTTCCGTAGGTCTGGATTTGGGCTCAAAATACAAGGGAAACCCCCAAAAATGGAATTGTCTTCTGGAAGGTGGGTCCCTTGTAATATAGGCTTCCCCCACTGGGTGAGAAACCCATCTACATTGGTGTACCAGCTAGCATTGCTGTGAGAGGCTGCGTTTGGCTTCAGTGAATTTTTTTTTAAGACTCTTTCAATGTATTTGCTTATTCATGATGGGTGATTTACCAGCACACCTGCCCACACCACACTGAGTGTTCAGCAGTTTTTGACCAAAAATGGTCTGACCCCCATGCCCCACCCTCCCTATTTACCCAGTCTCATACCAAACAACCTTTTTTGTTTCCCCAGATGAAAAAAGTCCTCAAAGGGAAACATTTGCCACTGTGAAAGAGGTGAAACAAAAAATGGCAGAAGCACTAAAAGGCATCACAATCAACGAGTTCAAAAACTGTTTTGAGCAGTGGAAAAAATGTCTTGATAGGTGTATTGCATTAAATGGAGAATTCTTCAGAGGTAACTGAAGTGTAAATATGTAATAATAAATACACAATTTTTATAAATAAATTCTGATTTTTGGGTTCCCCCTTGTATGAATTTATAAGTCCTAAGATTACATAGGTGCTGCCAATTCAGGAACCACATTTGATTGAGAATCACTAATCTGAAAATACTGTACATACAATTTAGTAATTTGGTAGTTTTTTCTTCACTTATGGTACTCTCTTTTTACCAAAGAGATAGTGGCTTTCTGGAAGCTTTTATTTCTCCAAGACATTCTCTACTTAATATCCTCTACAGACAGAGGAAATAAAAACTATATGTAAATTATTTAAATAAATTATAAGCCAGGTGATTCTTATATATTTACCTTAGAGATGCAAAGTTTTAATTACTCTCTTATATTACGCACTAAGCATTTTAGTGTTTGTTTGATTAATGTGCCTATTATGATGCCTTTGACTCTTAGGATGGCCCTGGAGCCTGCCCCAGCTCAGAACTCAGTGTGTATAAATGTATATGTATTTATATGTATATTGCAGTGCATAGATACATATATATACTTGTATTTATAAAGCACAAGGTTAAAACTGAACTACTAAATAAATATTCTGATCAATAAATAATAAATAAAAACTGTTTAAAAACTGTGAACGAGGTTCGATTCCCAGCCAGGGTACATTCCTGGGTTGCAGGCCATAACCCCCAGCAACCGCACATTGATGTTTCTCCCTCTCTCTCTTTCTCCCTCTCTTTCCTCTCTAAAAATAAATAAATAAAATATTAAAAAAAAACTGTGAAAGAGGAAAAACAAGTCAGATATAATGAAGGTTAAAGTTACCCAGGCAATGAAATACATACAGGGTCCAGAAGGAGCAATACCTGCCTGAGTGTGTGGTTAGATGGATAATAATATGGGTGTAATAATGTATAGTTTTAATTTGAGCATTTCACCTAAAATATCATATGGTGTGCTTGAGTGTGATAGTGTTATGTTATAGAATTACATGCTCATGATTTTGTCATAACAGATTTTGTAATAAAAAGGGGGTGTTATTTGTGCCAGACCCTGTATTTTAGTGGTAAATGGTGGTTAGTTTACAGGCAACTTATCTCTAAGCTCAATATTTATAGCAATATTCTATTTTCAGTTTGATTGATGTACTGCATCTTGAAACAATGATATACACAAATTAAGGCTATCTGCTCCATCCCATACGCTTAGTAGATGAGATGAGGTAAAAGGAACCAGCACAGTTTGCATGCTTTGTTTTGTCATGGTTTCTAAAGTTCACCTAATATTCAGCAGTTAAGGCTGTTCTTGGGAAGCCACTCCATGAGCAAAAGTGGCAGAGAAGAGAATGCAGTTTCCAACCATGATTCATTTTAGACTATATATTTTCTTTCACTTATAACACTTAAACAAAAAACTGGATGGAATCCCAACTGAATTTTAGATTCCATAGATATGCAAAATTTAGCCTGAGCTAGTCTTCAAGCATACATATGTAACACGTTCTGCTATTTTATACTAAAATTGTTGAATCCTTCACAATCCTCTGAATTAAAATGACTATCATGTGAAAACTCATCCTCATTAAATTTTGAACAAACCTGTTTAACACTTACTAAAGGTCAAGATTACAATTTCAAAATTGACTTAGAAGATTTGTTTAAGTGAACACTCTGATATGTTTGAGAACAAGGATCACAATTCTGTTGCATTTGTCCTATAATACAAACTATTTTACAGCCAGTGACTCCTTTGAAACTCCTGAGGACACAATCTTTTATAAGTGTACATATACAAAGATGCTGGGATTCTAATAAAAAAATTTAAAAAAACATTGTAAAATAGGCCCTGAAGAAAGGTTGAAGGAACCAGCTAAATTAACTATAGGTAATTGTAGAGATATGAGGAGATGTTGGATAAGCCTCTGTAAGCAGTCACTGAAAGAAAGATACGACTTTCAAAAGTGGTAGAATTGGGTTTGAAGCCTGACTCCACCTCCTACTGGCTCCATGATTTAGAAAATTTACTTAATGTTCTTGACTTTCAAATGTTCTTTAACATGGAAGTTACAGTAATTCCTGTATAGGATTAGTTAGACTTAATTGACCTAGAACAGTCTGTCTCAGCGAACACGGACTTATTTTTTTGAGAATGTATTTTAATTGTTCAATATGGAATTTCATATGTGCACTATGCTTAAAATAGGCTTAACTGAAAAGAAACAAGGCTACTTTTCCACCCTACATAAGCTACTTGGACAAGATGAGCCTTAAGACTCATTTAAAAATTAGAGGAATTGAATTGGATGATTTCCCAGGGCACTTATTTATTATTCTATTATATTCTAAATAGCTGTTCTAAGAAATTCTCAATTTAAATTATATTAAAATTTGCACCAGATGAATTACCCTAATGTTAGCTAATAAATGTCTAAAATCTGTGGTTCTCAACTCTGGCTGTATATTACAATCAATTGAGTGCCTTTAAAAAATATGGGCACCCCAAAATGAAATCAGAATCTTTGTGTGGTACTAAGTACCAATTTTTTAAAATTTAATTTACTTTTAAGTTGCCTGGTGATCCACATTGTAGTTAGAGTTGTGAACCAACACCTTACAGGGAAGTCATAAATGCTCCAGGCTTGAGGTAAGTTAAAAGTGGATTTAGCAAGAATCTATTTTTTCCCCAAGCTAAAGATTCTCTGAAACAATCTATTGTTTTCCAGCTAAGCATTCTCTGTACTTCACAGAATCCATTCAGATTCCTCATCCAAAATCTATTCTCTTATTTCCATCTGTCTGGATATCACAAAACCCCTTCAAACTCAGCTTGTTCAAAATTGAATTCATTTCCATTCATTAGTGCCTGTTCTTTAGCAGTATTTTTATATATCTGTTAAATCTCCATTCTCCAATTTCCCAAGATCAAAATCACATCATGAAATTTAAAACTTTTCCTTCTATTACATCTGCAGTTTCTCTCTCTTCCTCCCCTCACCCCCTCAATTTCTATTTCATTTTTAAAAGTCATTAATCTAGAAAAGCTCTCTTCAAACCCCTCAAAACTGGGTTAGAAATCATGCTGTAGGTGTTCATAGACCCCTTGTCCTTTCTGCCATCAGACTTAATACGAAGTCACTTTTGGGTTTATTTGTGTAATTTGTTCAATGTAGAATATGAGATTCAAAAAGGCAAGAAAAATGTTTTTGCTATTAATATTCAGAAGCAACATAAACTGTTCAACACACAAGAAGTACTTAATAATTATGAAGTAGTGAAAAGTAAAAATATTCTTTGTTATTGTTGGTTTGTACTTAATTAGGCAGAGCATCTTTACATGAGTCTAGTGGTGGTATGCATTTGTTCTGTGAATTAGTTTTACTATGGTATAATCATCCTGACATTCACATACTGCAGTCTATTCATCTGAAGACAGAGACTGGATCTCGATAAGCATATGTGAAATTAAAACTAGCTCTTTGGTGTCAAATGTACACCAAACTGACATATAGCATAAAAACATCCAGCCAATTGACCTAATATCTTTAGGTTTGTATGTGTCATGAAGTAAAATCCTTTCAATCCTATTCATTACAAGACTACAGAATCTTATTTTTACAGATCCTAAAGGTGAGTCATCTGTCATTGTGCATTGGTTGGGTGCAATCTCTAGATTTTGTAAGTTCTGCCTCTTGCAACTCATACCAGGAGGAAACTGGGTCTGGTTCTCCAGTCACAGCCTGGGCTCTTATCCTAGCAACTCTGGGGGCTTGTATGACCCTGAGAAAGTGCTTCACTTTTTTTTTGCAGTTCTTATTTTTTAGCTGGAAAAAAAAAGAGTTCAAACCAGATGTACTCTCAACTATTTTTTTTAATTCTAACATTCTATGATTTTTAGAATTATTTATGTATAATTATCGAGACTTAATTTCTCCCTACTGAGGAGTTAGATGGGAGGAGTCTTGCATGCATTTGTGTCTGTACATGTGATAAAACTATCAAAGTTGGAAATGAGTTTTATTAAAGAATATTTTATTTTGCCCCTAACAAAAGTAAAGGTATTAGTTTTCTATAAAGCTTAAAATAATACTCATTTTTAAAAAAATCTTATAGTTCTAGTGTGTCAGAAATACAGGCACAGCTTAGTTGGGTTCTCAGTTCAGGGTCTCAAAAGGCTGGAACCGAGTGTTGGCTGGGGTTTCAGTATCATATGATCTTCTAATTTCATGTGGTTTTTGGCAAAATTCATTTCACTTTAGTGGACAATTCATAAAATCTAGTTTCTTCAAGGCCAGCAGGAGAGAAAAGGTGTCTGTGCTTCCAGTCTATCACCTTTTGAGTCTTTTTAAAGATCCCAACTAATCAGGCTTCAACCAGTGTGGTTCATTCGGTTGGCCATGATCCTATAAGGTGAAGGGTTGCCAATAAGACTGCCAGTCAGGGTATGTGGCTGGGTTGTGGATTCAGTTCCCGGATGGGGCATGTGCAAGAGGCAGCCAATCAATGTTTCTGTCATGCATCAATGCTTCTCTCCCTTCCTTTCTTCCTTCCTTCCCCTCTATCAAAAATAATAAACAAACAAACAAATAAATAATCTTTAAAGGTCCCAACTGATCAGGTCAGGTCCATCAAATAACCTTCCTTTTGATTAACTTAAAGCCAACTGATTATGGGCTTTAATTACATCTGAAAATGCCTTCATTTTGCCATCTTCAATGGATTGAAGCATTTTCAGGGCCAGCTTATATTAAAGGAGAGGGACATCATACAAGGTGTGGGACATGAACTTCATCTCAAAATTCTGCATAGCACATTCATACATGGTCTACAACATAATCCAAATAAATTTGCTATATAAGACCTCTGTTTTAGACATATTTCAAATGATATTAATGTTAAATTTTAATTGTCAATATAAACATTTTATGAAAGCTATTAATGTTTAATTTCAACTACTTACTGGAAAAATTTACTTTTAATTGGGTTAATTATTGTAATACAGTTTTTTGTCAGTTATTAACTCTTGTGTACCTCTTGAAATGGGCAAAATGTAAAGAACTTAGTTGCAAATATACTTATTTTTATCAATTCTACATGACATTGCAAGAATGTAATGTTTAAAACTCAGAATTGGCAAAGAGATGATCTATTTGTTTTCACATAAGAGAGTAAAGAAATTAAAAGTGCCAAAATAAAATATTTGCAAAAATGACTGTTTTGTTTTATTTCCCCTTATATTACAGTCATAAAGTTCTTTATAGAAATTCAGTATGTCAAGATGTTAAATAATCCCACCTGGATTTTTCTTTCTTTATGATGAAATACCTAGAAATAATATATTAACATGAATCTAAATTTAATTATTATGGAAACATTATACGATGATTAACAAAATCACAGTATTTATAGCAAGATGCCTATAGCAAGATTCAAGTTTGAATCCCAGTACCATCAGTAACCTACCAATTCTGTAACATTGGAGACACTACCTATAATTCTGGGGTTTTGTTATCCTCACAACAGATGTCAAACTCAGTAAGGTTATAGAGAGGATTAAACGTGTTAATTTGTTTCTCCATGTATAGAAGAGCCTGGTGAGAGGTGTGTGTGTGCGTGTGTAAAATATATTGTTAAATATTTTAATCCATATTAACATAAAAGTATATATTTAAATTTTAGACATGTGTGTATATGAAATCCCTAAATAAATATTGAAACATAGAGGGACAAAATAATGACAATATAATATATATTTGAATTCTTGATTCAAAAGGTTCCTGGCCTTGAACTATAGAATAGATACATATTACAACACCCTACTGCAAGTAACAATATTCACATTATCATACCATTCTGAGTGTTTGTTTTAATGGTTAGGATCAATATATACACAAAGTGCTAATGCCTCAAACATGATAGAAACACAGAATATATATTTAATAAACTTAAAATGTAAAAGCAAAGTTAAATCTTCCAGAAAACAAGTAAAAGGTAGCAAGTAAAGGGAAGTGTTGAAGAAAGTAAGATCACTAGCATTCTCACTAAGTATAGCAGGGGTTCTCAATTTGCTGCACAAATTGACAGTACAAAAAGCCGAAGTTCAAATGAGCCACGTGTATAAGCAAAATTAATCAAGAGAATAATTATAAAAAGTACTCCTATATCACATATTGAGAGGAATGAGGAAGATTGGAAGGATAATATAATTGCACAGCAGTCATTTTTCATAGGTGAGTGTCAAAAAGTTATCATCTCAGGTTGACAAATTGAGAAATAGAGGTATATGCTTATTATTTGCTGGTAGTTCATGAAAGAAATGTAAATCGAAATTTGCCTCTGAAAAGTGGGATTACTGTAGAGAACTGTAGGGGCAAATGCTACTTCTGTGCTATTTTGTGCCATGCATATGAATATAAATACATATAATACACAAATATATATATATATTTATATATGAATTGTATATGTATGCATACATAGGCATGTCTCTATATATCCACAACACACACACACACACACACACACATATATATATATATATACACACACACATACATGCATATCAAGCTATCCACATCAACATGTAGCTAGCTAACTATCACAAAAGAGAGGCAGAGAAAGGAGAAAATGTAGGGAACAGTGCTTATGCCTGGGTGTTTTACCCAAGTTGCCATCCTACATATGTAATCAAGAGCTTGTAAATTATTCATTGTACAGCAGATAGCCTATGGTTCAAGACTGAAAATCCCTTCTTTGGGCCTAAGGTAGTAGTTAACAAGGGTAGGGCCATGATTGTGCTCATGGTGCGGTGTGGCATGGTGTGGTTGTGTGTGTATGTGTGAGTGTGTGCTTCCTTTAAATAAAAGTGCCCCAAAGACTAGGTAGATGCAGGCCTAGGACCTGTAACAAGACTTCGTGAATGGAGCTAAACTAACTTTTGGAACAAGTGGTTCCTTTTTGGACCACTCAGTTGATGTCTCTGCATAGTAAAACCTGCACAATCCAGCAGTGTCTCTTAACACTTCATAGTCCTAACACATGCAGTCCTGCACAGAAACTGTTTCTGCTTAAATGCTGATGTGCCCTACTGAGATACTAAGCGCCATTAAAATGAAATCCATACACTGATACCCTCAATGCTACTGCACATGTCCTACCTCAGGCTTCACACTCCCCTTAGGAGGGTATACAGGCACCAGGCAGGAGCCAGGAGAAATGCCATCACACAGGGAGAAGCAAGAAGCCACATAGTGCTGATGGAGTTAGTCCCCACTTCCACCAGACCGGTCTTTGTTGATGACCCTTTCAGTTTGGGCTCCAATTCCTTCCATGTGCCTGAGCCCTCTTCCTCTCACCTTTGATCTCCTTTCTTCTTTTTTTTTCATGAATTTACAAGCAACTGTTCCAATTTAGGAGAATCACTTCTAGATAATTATACAATATCCTACAGGCCTCAGCCCAAATGACCAACAGGATGTTTTGCAAAATAGAAGAAAATCTTCTAAGAGATATTCTTCTCCTGACTCTCAATTTTTACTCCTCCAATGCTGTGGTGCATTGCTTATTTTTATAGAAATGTAAATAACCTATGAAGCCTCAAATTCAACATTGACTAGAGCAATCCTATATTCAAAGTCAGAAGACAATTATGAATCAAAAATTCAAGAATTTACTCTACAATATTTTAGTAATTTGACCATAAACCTCTTTTAGAAGGCATGGAAAAACAAAATTTATCTCCACTTAAAAAAATTGTGGGGGGAAAGGTGATTGACTTTGCTTTCATCATCTTAAGAAAAAAAAAGGAATTAACTTAAAACATCCATGAAAATTGTAAGGAAAACCGTAAACCTATTTGTATTATTCTTTTAAAACTATTTTAGAAGCAGAATTTTCTGTTCATAGTCTCTAATGCCTCATTAGCTCCCGAGGTATTAGTTTTAAAAACAACTCTACAATTGCTCATTCTCAAATACATTACAAGACCATCCCTTCCATTTCTCTACAGAATTTAAAAAACATCAGTGTATCTGTTAACTTACTGACACAAGTGAAAAAACAATAACACAATTTAACTTCTTTTTTGTTTGTTTGTTTTTGTTTTAGGAACACAGAAAATATAACTTATTTGTAGTTCAAGGATAAGATGAAAATACAAAGCCTACAATTGATGAAAATCCATTACAAATAAAATATGATGCATACAAATATAAGATCCTCTGGAGGCCAGGAAAGAATAGCAGGAGAATTGGCTTAAGAGATACAGTTCTTATCATAATTAAAGAATTAGGAGGAACACAGAATTCTACAGTAATGACATGCGCTTGGTATTTAAAAGTGTCTCTGGCATGAAAGCTTCATCATTGCCTCATTTACTTTACAATTTCTAAAATATAGATATGGCAACAACCCAGATCAGAACTGGGAAATTAAAAACATTTCTTCCTTCCTGTGGGATTTATTTCAGAGATGCTAAAATATGGCTGTAAGAAAATATACAGTGGTGGGGCCCATCTCGCTCTTATCTGTACTCAAAGACACTGACCATATGCCAAGACATCAGTAAGACACCAGTCAGGAGTGTATGATGTGGGATAACCAAAACATTGCCACGTACTTACTCTGAATCAAAATGGACATTTTTGTTATCTTCTTTTTTTTTTTTATTTCTTGCAGTCTTTGGAAAAACAAAGGCTAGATTCAAATTTGAAGAAAAGATTGCCAGGATGTGACTAATTTAAGAGTAGTTATAATAATTAAACAAAGAATCTACTAGACTGAAGTGTTGCTAGTGCTTTGGGAGCTATATAAGCAAACCAAAAGTTTAGTCAGTAAATGCCTCAAGCTTGTAAAATCAAAACCTACAGACAACCAATTGAAAATGGCAATTAGGCATTAAGGTCTAGCTGACCAGTAGTTCCTTTACTTTGCTTCCCCCTTTTCTCTATAAAAGCCTCTGCCTGAGCTCCTGTCCTTGGAGCAACCCTAACCACTTCTGGCTTGGTGCTGCCCAATGCAGATCCATGTTTGCTCAAATAAACTTAAAGCTTGTAATATGGCTTAATTTATTTTTTAAGACTCCATGTTATAAAATATAAAACACATATTTCTATTCAGTACACACCTATGGAGTGTGAACCATGAGGCAAGCTCCAGTTTTAAGTGCTGTAGATGTGAAGGTGAGCAGAGAATGGAAAACCGTGCTAGCATTGATATGACTAACATCAGAGATGGTACAAATGACTTCTTTGAAACAACATCTTTAATCATGATAATGACAATTTTACTTGGTTTTGAAATCTGAAGAAAAAGTGGAAGTAATTTGGCAGGGATGGTCACCTTCACCCCTGGCCATCAATGTTAATACTGCACCTGAACTTCAATTAGAAAACTATGGAAAAAAAAAAAAACAGAAAATGACTTAGTGCATAGATAGATTCTTTATTCATCATGAGAGTTAATCAGAACATTGTAAAAATGGTACCGAACAAGAAATACTGCAATGTGATTTGGAACCAAACATGTATTCAATATGTATTTTAAAATGCCTGTTGTATACAAGACTGAGTGTCTCTCTAATAACATATAAAATATATATCAATATATAATATAATTATTATATTATATAAAATATGTTCATGTATATTATATATCACGTACAATATAGCTATAATTATACTATATACTTCCACACATGAGGCTTAAATTATAGTAATAGAAATAAGATATGAATAAGACAAATTACAATGAAGAGTGGGATGCAATGGAAGAGAGGTGAAAATAAAAAGATCAGGAGTATTTAGAAATAGAGGGACCTCTTGTGATATATGTGTGGGTGTTGAAGAGGGGCAGGGGAAATAGGTTTATAATTACATTTTCACAGAATTTGTTTCAGTGAAATTTAAAAGTGGGCATTGTGGTTCACTTGAATTTATTATAAATGTTGTCACTTATTAAAAACTCAAGATGAGCTAGTAGTCAAATCTTTTCTCGTGATAGGACAGACATGTTATATTACTGAACTTGCAATATCCTAATAAAATCTGGGAGCCTCCCCAAAGCCCTGCAAGGACAGCAGTAAACAAGGAGTGCTGGTTGCTGCTTGCAGCAACTTCCACATTGTAGAGCATCCAAACTGCTATTAATTTGTTCGAGAGAAGTTAAGATTTTTCTTCCTCCATACCTCTTCTTTCTGTTCCCTTTGTATGACAGACTGGCTATTATTGTTTCAGAACTGTTAACAAAGACAATCTTTAGCTGGATGGTTTACTTTTTTTCAATCTGCAATGATCTGATGGAGGCATTGATGCAGGCATAAACCCATAAATCAGCTTCCAACTTAAGAAAGAGAATGTCAGACATTTGCTTTGGGGATTATAGTATACATGAGAAAGCTGTAGTTGTATCACAGTGCAGCTTCATGTTGGAAAGCCTCTTTTAGCTTTCTCCCCATATGTTTAAAATGACACATTTCACTAAATCACATTATAATATATAAATTAAGAAAATAAGTTATATTATTGATTTCTACATTGGATTAATCTTCCTAACACTCTAATTTCAGCCCGGTTTTAAACAATGGGACCACAGGAAGTATGTATTGTTTCAAAATATATTTAAAATACATTCATAATATCTGGCACACATTAGGTGTAGAAAAAAAGGGAAATTTGGGAAAAAAAAAACACACACCAAAAGGCAGCATTCTACACATGCTGAAGTACAATGAATAAGGGTCAAGGTCACAACAAGTCAGTGTTATTTTGGAGGATTCAGTGTTAGCTAGTTTCATAATTAAATGATAAATGATCTCAAAAAAGGAAATCATACACATGCACAAAGTCCTATAGATGCTTTTGCATATGAAATAAACTATCTTGGTATAGAAATGCTAAGCTAATGCTAGAGAAATGTAAGAGAAGTGTTGGCTGTTTACCTAATGCTGAAAACGTCTAACAGTCTGACCTATTTTTTCTAACACATGCAACTGTTCAAGAAATCTGCATTGATTGCTCCCAGTTAGTGATTTATTTCGGAGTAAGTATGTAGTGAGATTAGTCTTGAGTTATGAAGAAAATCTACTTGGAGGGCATCTGGGAAAGGTTTCCCTGCTGACAAATAGAGACACTTAACACAGATGGAGCCATTTTTTGTTCCCTGGAGACTGACGACTGCATGTCCTTCCTAGACTGTGTGGCCACCATGCAGCCACAATGGATGGCATTTGAATGGTGAAGCCACTGGGCTGCAGAAGGCAGAATAAAAAGGTTGTGCTGTAGGTTGAGTTATGGCTCCAAAAGATATCAACATTCCAAACCCTTTAACCTTTCAATGTAACCTTCTTTATATGACAAAAGTATTTTTCAGTTGCGATTAAGTTAATGATCCTGAAATGGGGAGATGATCCTGAAATATCTGTGTGGACTATAAGGGAATCACAAGTGTCCTTGTAAGAAGGAGGCAGAAGAGATCTTTTCACAGAGAGGACAATATGACATGAAAGAAGCACAGAAAGATTTGAGGATGTTACAGTGCTGGCTTTGAACACAGAGGAATGAGCCAGGGGCCAAAAAATGTAAGTAACATAGACCAAGAATCTTGAAATAACAGGAAACAAATTCTCCTCTAGAGAATCAGAAGGAAAGGTGCCCCTATAGTTGCTTTCATTTTACTCAGTGAAAATAATTTCAGACTTCTGGCCTTCAGAATTGTAAAATATTAATTTTGTGTTGTTTTAAGACACTAGATTTGTGGAGATTTTTTTTTTTTGTAGCAGCATGGGAACTAATACAAATGAAAAGATTGAATGAGCCATTAAATTGCTCTGTATTGGAACCACTTAAGCACAGTAGTGCAAGGTTTACCTGAGTGGCATTGGTGATTATTTTCTTGGGTAAATATTTGTTTAATGGATTGCCATTTTTTAAAAAAAAATTTAAATATTTTATTTATTTATTTTTAGAGAGGGAAGGGAGGCAGAGAGAGAGAGAGAGAGAGAAACATCAATGTGCGGTTGCTGGGGGTTATGGCCTGCAACCCAGGCATGTACCCTGGCTGGGAATCGAACCTTCGACCCTTTGGTTCGCAGCCCGAGCTCAATCCACTGAGCTACGCCAGCCAGGGCTTGGATTGCCATTTTTGATGACTTAAGTGAATCTTGTCCTAAATTTTCATTCAAATGTAGCCTTAAACTCCCCACTAACTTAAATAATTTTAGGTTTTATATTATTAGAAGTTATAAGGCACTGATCACAGCCCAGAAAAAGTTAAAGCATTTATCACAGTATTATGTAATTAATATTAAAACCTATCTCCATAATAACACCATACTTTCAATTGCTCAACTGAAAGATACTAAGGAACCATCTTGAATGAATTTTTTCTCTCACCCCCCACATATAGTCAGTCAGCACGACTTTCAGCTCTGCCTTCAATATCTCCAAAGCCAGACCACTATTTCTCCCCACCACCAGTGGTACCATCCTAATCCTTACTACTTTGTTCTCATCTACACATACTGTAAGCCTGGCAACTGTTCTTCCTGATGCTACACTTACTACACAGAAAGCAGAACGAGCCTTTAAAAACATGCAATGGATCATGTCACTTCTCCTCTCAAAAATGTTAATATCTTCCTATCTCTCTTGGAATAAAAGCTGAAGTTTCCAAAATTGGCTAAAAGTCCACATCTGCTATGCAGCCAGTATTTCAGAATAAAGAAGATACAAGCCCAGAGCTGAAACTGACCCAAAATGCTCAGAGATGACACACGACCTAAAAAAGAAAATCACCTTCACTTTGGGGAAATTTTAAGACTGGTTTCTATCTGGTAAAATCTAATGAAATGTAGGAAAATATGGCAAAATATTCCTTTTTATTGTTATTTTTAGCACCTAACATTATACATTAATTTATTTATTTGATTTTCTCCCCAGGCATGTAAACTGTATAAATGTCTTTTGTTTACTATTGAGTCTTCAGGCCTAAAACACAGTCTTTCTCATTTATGTTACATGAATGCAGAACACTTATTGAGAGCTACTATGATGTATATAAAATAATGTTATATCAATTATTATATGATAGAATAAGTGACTACCTTAACATTGCCAACACTACCTACTTTTATATTCCAGGTGTTCTTGCCTACATTCAGGTGTTCATTTCATGTTTGCTGAGTGAATGATTTCTCACAAATTAGACATGCAAATCACATATAAAAGAAATAATGATAAAAACTCTTGCTCTGGACTGAATGTTTGTGTTTCTCTCAAATTCACATGTTGATATATGGAAGCAGGGCTTTTGGGAAGTAATTAAATTATAAGAGTAGAACCCTTATGAATAAGATTAGTGTTGCTATAAGGAGAGAGATGAGAGAGATGTATTTCTCTCCCTGCTATGTGAAGACACAGCAAGAAAGCAGCCGTCTTTAAACCAGAAGAAGGGCCCTCATCAAGAACCCAATCACCCTGGCAACTCCAATCTCTGATTTCCAGTCACCAGAACCATGAGAAATAAATATTTTTTTTTAAAGCTACCTAGTCTATGGCATTGTTATAGCAGCCCAAGCCACTGAAAACACCTATGAAGGAGGTGTTATTTATCTCATTTTAAATATTAGAATTTAAGTAGCATAGCTAAGATCACGTAGACAGCCCTGATAGGACAGTCCATTCTTAAAACTGCCAGCCTCAAATGTTGTTTAAAGATTCCACATCAAAATGAAATAACAGACCAGACAATCCAACACAGTGTTTGGGGTCCCCTGAAAAAGCCACGGGCTGAAACACTCAGTATTTCTTTACCTTGTACAAAATAATTCTGTTTTTCCTAGACTAACACATAGCATTTTGTCATCTATATTTCAGTTAAAACATAATGAAAATGGAAATTGTTTCAAGGTATACACAATTATCAAAGTTTTGTAGGTGAAGGAACTAGCATTTGACAAGAGACTTAGTTTGGACTCTTCAGAGAGGAATAAACAAAAGGGCTGAAAAGATAATGTTGAAGAATGTTAAATTTTGTTACATAAATTTTATTTACTAACTCTTGTTCTATCATTAGGTTAAGGACACTCGTTAAGTGTTTATAAAATCTAACACTAAAATGAAACGAAGTACTCTGTAGTAAAATGGGTACCTGCTTTACAAATCCCCTCTCCTAAAATTCAGCATATGCTGAAAATCTACATTCATTTTCAAAAGTATAGAAAAATTAACTGACAAATTGTGTTACTTGAGATGTTTTGAGATATGACTCTAGTTCTTTTATATAGAGAGAACAACCATACAGGTCACAAGGGTGACTTTTTCAGAGACACGGAGGTGATACATGTAGTTAGATAGGTCTTAGTATTACTGTATTTTTTCAGGCCATAAGACGCATCTAAGTTTTAGAGGAAGAAAATAGGAAAAACAATTTTTTGAAGCAAAAAATTTGGTAAAATATTTAATAACATAAATAACATAACATTTCACCAATGTAAACAGAACTCAACAGCAGCATTAACAACCATTATTCCTCCTAAACTGGGGGGAGGGTGTGTCTTATAGTCCAAAAATATGGTAATCTAGTCAGAATATTCTACTTTCTTAAGAACAGCATGGAAAAATAATGTGGTGAATCTTTTTTTCTGCCATTCTTACTGTGGATGCTCAGTGATCTGCTTTCTGTAAATACACAATTAAAAATTATGTATTCCATTGATTTTCCTATTACTTATGGTATATTATCTTAAGTATCAAGTTTGTAAATATCCAGGAATCTATGAAACTCTCTCAACGTTGTTGGAAAAGTAAGTGAAAAGTTTGACCAAAATTTGGTGCCTTGATAATAAATTATCCATGCCTCATTTTTATATTGAGTTTGTCAGTAAACACTACCCATTTTTTCCCTCTTTTCCCATGTTTATCTAGAGAGAGTTAGAGACATATCAGGCAGGCTAAACCTCAAATGAATTTGATAATGTTCAGTGGTTATAAATACAGAGATGTCCATCTACTGAAAACACAGGAAAAAAAAATGTCCATTAAGATAAAGCATCTAAGTTGAAAGAGGCAGAAAGGAAGAAAAGTCTAATTATTGGGGGTGGTTACAAGCTAAAGTATAATAACCATTAAAAACAATTACGTTATGTGGTGTTTTCCCCATTTTTGAAAATGACTGAAAATCAACTCAACATAAAAGCTTTGTTTTTCTGGAAACCATTTGCATTTTTAATGGAGAAATAGTTTTTGAACTCTTAAAAAATCCTTCAGAATTTAATTTGTTTTTATTTTATACATACATTTCCATGGACATTTCATTACTGTATTATAAAGTTCTAAATATTTATAGTATGAAAATACTTTAGAGTTCATTTAATTTAATGCTCTCTTTTATAGAGCTATATAAATATGTTCAGATTCCTTAATAGGTAAATCATGGAGTTAGAATGTATCAGAAATTAGATAGTTTTTAATGCCTGTCTTCTGATTGAAGCCCAGTGATATTTTGTAAGTAATAAATTGCATTTGTACTTACTAATCATAAATGAATAAAAACAATGGAGAATAGGTTTTGTTATACTATGTGAGTATATTGAATGATTTGTATCTATTTATCTTTGTTAATAATATATAAAATATGAATGAAAAGAATGCAACATTCTAGTTGGATTGATTTTAAGATTTATAATTATTTAATATCCTGGGAATAGAGGAAAACTTTTAATTGCTGAAAAATCTTTCAAAGAACATTGTATGAATATGGATATTTGAAGATTTCAATTATCCCTTCACTCATATAGTTAAAGATATAAAATTAGTTTCATTGCTATAAAAACATGAGTCATAACATATACATTCTAATAATACCTAAGCTTTACGTGACTTCCAGATTCTTTGAGAAGTGTGCTAATTACCATTACCACACAGAGAAATTACTAAGGAAATCAACTACAACCATTATAAGAGAACAATATAACAATAGTCTCAATGCCCCTAGCTTGACTGAGAGATGATTTCTCTTAGGTTCACTCCAAAACAAGATAGGTTCTTGTCATACCATATTATTATCAGGATTTAGAAGTTTTACCTTCCATCTACACTTTTATTTTCTGAGTTCACTCTAGTATAATAGGTAGGATGCTCCTGAATATATCCCTATTCGAATTCCTGAGTCCTATAAATATGCTACTTTACAATGGCAAAGTCCCTTTGCCTATGTAAAGTTACAGATCTTATGACATGGAGATCATCTTGTGCTACCTTTAGCTGGGTGGGCCCAATCTAATCACAGGGACCCTTATTACAGGAAACTTTGTCTGGCTGAAGCAGAAGAGACATGAAAGTAAAAGAAATGTGAAATGTAATAAGGGCTATCCATTTTTGTTCTTTTGAAGATGGAAAGGGAACTATAAGGCTAGAAGTGCAGATGGCCTTAAGGAGCTGAAAGAGGCCTCCAGGTGACAGCTAGAAGGAAACAAAGAACTCAGGTTAGAAGCCCTAAGGAACATCCCTCTGCCAACCATCGAAATAAGCTTGAAAAGGGTTCTCCTCAACATTCTCCAGATAAAGAGCCCAGAAAAAGGCTTAATTTTGGCCTTGCGAGACCCAAAAGAAAGGAACTAATCAAACCAATACACACTTCTGACCTACAGAATTGAGAGATAATAAATTTGTACTGTGGTATTTTGTTATGTTAGCATAGGAAACCAGAGTTAGCTTTACAAAAACACTAAATATGAGAGGATTTACTTCTTCATGGTCAGAGATAATTTCTTACTCATGATAATATCCTTAGTCTCTTGCAGTGCCTTTCACATAGGAGATGGTCAATAAACTTTATTGATTGAATATAATGCTCTGTTATCTACATCCTTGATCTTACTTTAAGTTGATTTATTTATAATCTATTTTCAAGAAGGATATAACATGATTTATAATAAAAGCAATGGAAATTAAGACCCAAAGATGGAGGCAAACAAAATAAAATGATAAAATGGGATAAAAATACCAGTGGATCTCTAATTTGAAAAAGCAAGTCATAATTTTTGAATCTAAGTTTATCACTGAGTACCCTGTCAGTCAAAACAAAAGAGAAAATACAATTTCTTACACAGTTTTCACCACCCATAAGTATGAAACTACCCAAATCATTGAGACAGGCTCTTTTTTTTTAACCCAGTGTCTGTTTTAAACAGCATTGACTATCATCATGAACATTATCTTTCATAATTCATGGCAGAGGTCTAACATACACTTCTATTTCTGATATCAGACCTCAGTTATGGCTAGACAGTTTAAACATATAAGCACATTTAAGAGGAGCCAGAATGCTGTAGCTTGCACTTGTGATGTTCAGATTACTGATGTTAATAAACAGAACATGCTTAGAAAATCCTTGGGTATGTTAACATGTCTGTTGCTACTACCTTTCAAGGTTGATTCTCTGGGCAGGGAGAACAATTAGCAGCTTTCTTTGATCCCAGACTAATTGTCCATATTGACCAACAGAATAATATGCAGTTTCTCCATCTAAGACTTCTTATAAACAGTGCTTCCAAAGGATAGAACCTCACAGCAACATAAACACACAACCATGTGCCTGATTATCTGCACTGAACTTGGACCACAGACAGAGGAGAAACAATAAATTCATGCTTTGTGCAGATGATTGAAAGTGTACGTATCCAACTAATGTCATTTACAGACAAACTCAAATTATTTCATCCCCAACTTTATTCTTTCCTGCTCAAAATAAACTGTTGGTGGGAATGCAAACCGGTGCAGCCACTGTGGAATACAGTATGAAATTTCCTCAGAAAATTAAAAATAGTACTGCCTCTTGACCTAGCAATACCACTGCTGGGATTGTACCCTAAGAATCCTAAAACACTAATTCAAAAGAAGCTATGCACCCCAATGTTCACAGCAGCAGAATTTACAATAGCCAAGTGCTGGAAGCAACCTAAGTGCCCACCAGTAAATGAGTGAATAGAAAAACTATGGTACATTTACACAATGGAATATGCAGCAGAAAGAAAGAAGGAGTGCCTACCCTTTTTGACAACATGGATGGAACTAGAGAGAATCACACTAAGTGAAATAAGCCAGGCAGTGAGGAACAAATACCATATGACCTCACCTGTAAGTGGAACCTAATCAACAAAACAAACAAGCAAGCAAAATATAACCAGAGACATTGAAGTAAAGAACAAACTGACAGTAACCAGAGGGGGTGTGGGAGACAACAGGGGGAAGAAAGGGAAGGTTAGTGAAAGAACATGTATAACGGACCCATGGACAAAACCAAAGGGGGCTTAGGATTGAGGTGTGAGGTGGGGGTGGATGAGGCCGGTCAGAGTGGTGGTGGGAAAATGGAGACAACTATATTTGAACAATAATATTTTTTTAATCTATGAATTTCTATTTATTCAATTAGATAATATATTTATTAGCACAGGAAGGGGCTCTAGCCACAGGTGTCTGGGAGTGAGACATAAGCAGGTCAGCCTCTGTAGACCTCAGTTTAATATAGTCAACTTCCAAACATGGTCTTCACTGGCTTTGCTTCTGAGGTAGCAAGAACGTAAATACTGTGACCTATTTTTGATTATTTCTTTCTTCTTAAACTGTTGTTAAAGTCTTTACATTCTAAATCACTGGTTTTATCCATTGAATTTTTATTATTTAATGCTGTAGTATTTCCCAGCCTCATTAGAACAATATGTGATGATAATGCCCACCCACTTGATCAATGGTACTCAATCTTCTGACTGATAACCTCCTAATAATAAAACGTGGTGAATCTGAGGAGCCACAATATCTGGAACACATTTCAATACAGTGTACATGAGAAAAATACTTCATTTTTATCTTTTTTAACTTGTGAAACTATCTGTAACTTTATTTCCCTTCATTATTGAGTATTATAAATAAAAATAAATTCTAAAAAGATGCACTGCTTTTTTTTCAGTTTTACATACTCCCTCACACACCAGTGTGCAAGGCATGGACTTAGATTATGTTCTTTTAGTTGCCCTATAATTTTAAGAGAAAAACAGGATTCAGGCAAACTTACAACATCTGGGCTAGATTCTCCTTCCAAAATGCATTTTCTTCCAGTAAAGAAAGTGAATTAACCAGTGTTGGCTTGAGTACTACCAATGCTTAAAGTTTGGATATAGCTGACTTCTGCAAACAGTTATTCTCTTAAAGTCTGGAAATAGCCCACTTCTATAAACAGTTATTCTGTAAAAATTGCTGATGTACACTCCAGAATAATTCACTCATGTATAAATAAATAAGTAAATCAATAATCAATTTGTCAAACTATAAATTGGATTTCCATGGGGTAGTGTAACTAATAGTTGGTTATGCCCTGAGTGTAAAACCAGAACTTTCATCCTTAGTTGTTTAATGAGATCAGTGAGAAAGTGACAGAGGAATGTTGATACAGTAAATATCACTTGAGTATTTACTTCTGGTTATGTGGATTTTACTCCAATGATTTGGAAACATTTCAGACATAGAATATGGCATTCCCGAGTCATCCTTCATATTAAAATGTTCTATTGCCAGAGTTGCCATTTCCTATGGCACAGTTCCAAAGCAAGCAGGGCTAAAGGATGCAGGCATGAATAAATGCAGTGATCCAAAACATCAGGCAGAAGAATGGTTCCCAAAATGACAAAATATATGCAAAGCACAAAAAATGCAGCCTGAAGTTGTTCTTCAATTTTGGGGTTCTTACACTAGAAAGAAAAACTAAAAGGTGAAGAATATATATCTCATGAAACTAGTTTGATTACTAAATCAAATAACCGTTTTGTTTATTTATTTAGTTTGTTTGTTTATGATAGTTCTTAATAGGTTTTTATCCTTGCAGCTAAAGTAACTGTTTCTGCCCTAAAATAGGAGGCAAGTTTCCTCCCCTAAAATGTTAAAGTTAAGAATGCATTATAGGTTCCAGTAGCAATATACTCTAAAAGATCCATTACTCAAGAAAGAAGCTGATTTGACAAATTAAAGTTCCATTGGTTCTAATTATAGTACAGATATGTTCCTTGCCAAGCCATGCATTCAGTTTTTAATAATGATAAAGGAATTTGTTAGTTAAGTTCAAAGAGAATTTCTGGTGCCTGCAATTTTAAATGCACCTTTGCCTCTGCTTATGTGAACTCATTCATTTTATATTTTTCAATCAAGTGTAATAATCTTTAGACAACAAGTTTAGTTTTTACTATCACACAATAAATAACATTTAAAGATCTGAATAAAATGCAAGGAAAGCCTTTTGAAGTACTCTCATATGTGAGATCATTTGGTATTTGTCTTTCACCAACTGGCTTTTTTCACTTAGCATAATATTCTCCAGTCCCACTCATGCTGTTGCAAAAGGTAGGGGTTCCTTTTTTCTTTCTGTTGCACAGTATTTCATTGTGTACGTGTACCATAGTTTTTTGATCCACCCATTTACTGATGGGCACCTGAGCTGTTTCCAGCACTTGGCTATTGTAAACAGTGCTGCTATGAACATAGGGGTACCTATGGTCTTTTGAATTGGTGTTTCAGGATTCTTAAGGTATATTCCCAGCAGTAGAATTGCTGGGTAAAATTTCTAAATTCATACAACATATGAAGTTATTACTTCGTTTTCTAGAAAAGCTACATCATAAGTACTTCCTTCAAAGTTCAGCTGATACCTTTCTGACAAGAATTTTTTCAATCAAATGTGTGTGTGTGTGTATTTGACATTAATTTTCTCCACAGAATATTGGAATTGAAATACTTTTTTTAAAAAAAGAAGAAACTTAAACTAAAAATGATAAAATTTCACAGGTTAAGACAGCACTGTATTTGACAAAACTTTTTGGAGTTGTACTAACACCTTATCACTGGGTATTATTGATTTGGCACCTTTCTTTTGTTCCAAAAAGTGCATCATGGTATAAAGCTTTGAGTGAAATATTAGGTTGAGAATCTAATACTTAGGAGACAAATGGAGATATCTTGGTGTATCACACAATTAAGACTGGGAATTTTTCACAAATGGTGAAATAATGTTTCCCTTACAAATTATTCTCTTTTTAAAAATACAAGTGGTCTGTATGAGTCTTAAAATGAAGCAAAAACAGTGTAAATCAGTAAAATCAATGCTAGAATACCTGAAGTTATTTTAGTTTCAAACCCAGGATCTAAAAATGGTATGAAGAGAAATGTATGCAAAATTTAACAGAACATTCAGTAAAAGAAAAATATTATTCACTAATGTGTAGTCAGAGAAATGTTAAGAAATTACACGCCTTCTCCCAATTCCTGCTAGCTGAAACAAAAATAGAAAGAAAACATGTAATTTTAAAATTATAAGAGCATATCAAAAAAAATAAACCACCATCAATATTATTAGCTATTTCTACTGTAATAAACAAGTTCAAAGTTGATTAAAGTTTCAGAAATAAATTACAAGTTTCAGAAACAGGATGATGAAAAAAATGATGTGCCTATGTCAGAAGAGAAAGAAAAGAAAGAAAGAAAGACAGAAAGAAAGAAAGACAGAAAGAAAGAAAGAAATGACATATTAACCGATAATTTAGCAACAACAAAAACTGTGTTGTTGTCTTAAAGGAAGGGTATAATGGAATTTGGGATCTTCCCCAGTTGTTCGGAGAAAATATTTTCACAAGCCCCAGTGGACTCTAAAGCTTTTGGCTGAAGCTCCATTGTGTTCCATTTGTCAATAAGCCATTGGGATATTTATGAATTCCTGAACAGACATCCTTGTAACATTGTCTTAAAACAAGGGGCAACTACACTGGAATTCTGACAAGTCTGAATGATTCGTACACACAAAAAGACTGCAATGATGGAGTCTCTCCATTAATATATTGTTGCTTTGGGCAAAGGGCAGCTGAGTACAAAACAGCTTTGAGAATAAGCTGCTTCTTCCAATCGCCTGCTGTACCTACATTTTCAAATCTCTCTTTGTCACAGAAGAAGCATGAGTGGGAAATGGGAATCATTTTCTTTTATGGCAAACTCCATTTGGCCCTTTTGCTATAAAATTGGGTACAAGATCCAATTTTGGATATTCGAGTTTAGTACATTTATTCTGTTTTATTTTACTTTCTATTTTGCTTATGCTTTATGTGCATGATATTATCCTTTAAATTTACTGTGCAGTTATTACTTAGCCTTCCCTTTCCCCTAGTGCACGGTGATTTTTTTTCTTACATTGTCTTGACTGTTCTCTCCTTAATATTCTAAACTTGGAGGGAAAATATTTAGCTTTCACAGTGACTTTTTCCAAGCTTAAAGCAAATCATCATACTAATTATGAAATAACTAAAGCTCATAAATACATGTACCTAAAAGATAAATGACAGTTTTAAAAACTGGTGAAAATCTAAACACAAATACAATATGCTCTAGGAATGTAAATCTAAATGTTAGTTTTGGCCTTGCTACTCATTTGCCAAGTAACCTTCATAACATCTTGCCCTCAACATATCTGCAAAATCAAAATAAATGCAACTGCACTGCCTATCTCACTGGGCTATTTTACGATCATTTCATTCTTTATTTATAAATGTATCACTTGTTTAATGAGTGCCTACTCTGTGGAAGATATTGATTGGTTATGAGGATCACATGAAAAATAAAACATATATCTCACAAACTGCAAAGAGTTATGCATTTATTAGATTAATAGGCATTACTGTAACCAATAGGCATTAATGCACCATCACTGTACAACTATTGAAAAAAATGTGAGACAGAAAGAGACAGCAGAGAGAGGCTACTGACAGAAGTTGCACTGTATCATTCCTTATGTAATAGGAGATTACTTCAGGCAATGTAACAGGATCAGTTTACCATATAAAGACAGCTAGGCTAAAGTAATGGGCTTTCCAGCCCCAATAGTTAACCACTTATAGTAATACTGATACAGTAGAATGCTTTTGTCAAGAATGGCCACTGGGAGAAGTATCATAGAATTTAATTCACCACCTTCCCTTTCTCTGAATTCCTTCCTTCCCCATGCAGAGACACATCTGGTTGTGAAAGGATTCTCTCACACAATGAACAACAGAGAGGTCTTATGTGCCTTTGTTATTATGTATCTCTGGCCTCTGCTCCTACTTAAAAGAATTGAAAATAACTGGAGTCTTATGATATGGAATATAGTCAGCTGTCAGACTGGGTTTTGTACTGTCGTTTGATGAGAAAACACTTGAATGCCTATCATGAGATTTTATGTTAGAATTGATTTTTCATTACATACTTCTGTACTAACATTGATATAAAAAGGTAAAGTCAATTCTTTCTGCATATTTGTGCCATTCACTCTTCCTCATCCATTTGAACCTATTTTGTAAGGAACATTGATCTTAAGAGATCAATTTTTTTTTCTTGATAAAGTAAGCATATATACAACTAAAACAGCATTTTATATTGCAGGGATATGGTGGTATTGATCATGACTAATAGAAGGAGAGTACACAGCTGCCTTCTAGTTTTGTTGGACTAGAAATTTCAAAAGAGAAACTCTTAGTAGACATCTTCTAACAACTTGGTTTTAGAAGTTTTAAATTTTATAAATTAATGCTTTAGAGAAAACATTCATCTATTCAATATACCCTTTACCTTGTATGGAAATGAATGACTAATAGCATTAGCTAGTATACATCCTCATAGTAGTATATATCAATATAAATATAAAAGCCAGAGGAAAAGTAAAAACAGAAAACAGAGCAAGATAATAAAAACAAAATTAAAGTAGAGATTCACCGAAAAAACAGTCTAAGAATGGGAATCGAAGGTACAATTCCACTGACCTGGGACACAGGATTTTTTTTTTTTATTTGTGGTAAAGTTCGGAATAAATATGAAAGGTTTGGAATGCAATTTTATAAAATAAAAATTTCTTGTCATTTTTATTGCTCTTGTGCAGAACAAAAGTATTCTTGCTAGCTTTAAAGATATATGTATTTTTTTAAAAGGTCTGTTTGTCTGTCAGTAGTGTTGATTGATACATGGTAGTTGAAGATAAAGAGCCCTAACATGACTATAAATACTGATTGGATATGTGCCCTCTACATTTTCTCTATCTCCTAAGCAGTTTGTAATCTCCACAGGTGAAACTTTCTGGACTGGAGATTGGGACAGAGTTTTGAAGAGGCTCTTCAAGAAGAGGCAAAGTAGTAGAAGTTTCATCATTACACAGTTCAGTCCAGAAAACCATCCTGATGCTTATACGCAGCTTCAGAGGAATAGCCTAGGTAATATCTCCCTTGCACTATTCATGTAGGATACTGTAGCTAATAATTAGAGATTTGAAGAACAAGGAAGGCTAAAATTTGTAAATGTTAATGTACGCTATGTGCAGACAGGGGACAGGGCAATATATACATATCTCTCCCCAAATGGGAAAACATATAAAATGCTTATTTCTCTTACCTTTGCTTTATGCTGTCATTAATATGGTTATTCCAAAATACAACAGCTATTAATGTTTATTCCAAAATGCAACTATTAATCATGGGATTTTAAATTCTTAAATCCTTCAAATAGCTTTTAACATGAAATAAACATTTCTTAGCAAGAGATGCAAGACTGTAGCTACCAGGTTGAGGTTTTGCACCAACTCCCACCATATCCACATACATTAGCCATCAAAATCAAGTTTCAGGTCCTGGAACATGCCACTCTGAGCATTTGCAAGTATTGCTTCTTCTGTGCCCAATACGCTTTTACCAATTTTCTCTGTGTATTGAATTCCAGTTACCAATCAAAACCCAGCTAAAGTAATACCTCCCAGTGGAAGTCTTCCATAATAGTTTCTCTTCTTATGCTGAAAGGGATAATTTTATAATCTTATGCAGGTTTATAAAATCTGTAAAGATCACTGTGATAGCTACCATAAGCAAGGTATAGCCAAAACCTCCTGGTGGTTCAGATTAGACGGATCATTTCTCACTCCAGTGACTTCTGGTCCAAAGCCATTGAGCAGTAAGTGTTTGAGCTGTGGTGATTTTGTGAGAGGAGATGAAGATACAATGGCAGAGACAGAAACCTCTGAGTTAGAGATAAGGTTGAAAAAACTTTGGTTTCAGTCAAAGGAATTTGCATTTTAATCTTGAGGTTAGTGGGGAAAATTCTGAATATTATGGAGCAGGGAAAGTACAATCATAATTATCCTGTAAATATATTAATATGGTAGTTGCATACAAGGTTTATTTGTATAGGAAAGGATATGTTATATGCGAAGACCAGATACAGAATTATTACTATATTATAGGAAAAACGTTATTTGTACTTTGGTCATTTTTATAATATCAAAATATGTTGTTTTAGTCTGTGTTTTTCTTTTTTTTTGTGTGTGTGTGGGGTGTAGTGAACTTGAGTCTGTGGCAAAGCTGGGTGGGGGCTGGGGTGGGAATTAATATCAAGTCCACTGTAAGGACCTGATACCTGGCAACAGCATTTTCTATGAAATCTGCCTGGATCCCTTGCCTGGAATTTGGAAGCATAGGTACAAAATCATTTTTGATAAATTTATCAAAATTTGATAATTTGTTATTTTTAATAAATCACTGTGTTTGTTTGTAAAGAAGGGTAACATTTCTTGAGGTTTCAGAGACTGAATCAATGGGATTTATCTTAATCGATGTGAAGGGTGTGATTAAAAGTGTAGAGAAAATGGCATTATTTTGAGTCTGAATGAATAACAATATATCAGAGGCAAGTAAAAAATAATCAGGGGCTGTTGAGCAGAGAAATAGATGATGAATTCAGTTCTTGTCAAGGAAACTTTGAATTTATAGTGGCACGCACCATTAGAGGAGGCAGGTGAGATTGGGACCCAATTGGAAATGCATTCCTAAGTTTGGGAAAGAACTCAAAGCCGAAATACATACACACATACACACATTATATTATTTTTAAAAATATTTATTTATTTATTTATTTATTTATTTATTTGAGAGAGGGGAAGGAAAGGAGAGAGGGAGAAAAACATCAATGTGTGGTTGCCCCTCATGTGCCCCCCACTGGGGACCTGGCCTGCAACCCAGGCATGTGCTCTGACTGGGAATCCAGCTGGTGACCCTTTGGTTCACAGGCCCGCACTCAGTCCACTGAGCTACACCAGCCAGGGCACACACATTATATGATAAAATAAGTATGTATTATATTTGTGTGCATATACATACACATATGATTATGGTTTTCATAGTGGTGATGAGAAATTATAAAGAGACAAGAGAGATAAAGGATGTAAATGTAAATAGGTGAAGAGCCATGAGCATGCAGTGTAACAGAAGCCAAGGGAGAAGACTTTCAAGAGCACAACTGTGGTTAATACTATCCAATGACCAAGGTACCATCCATCATTAATAAAATATTTTAAATAAATGGTTAAAACAGAATTAGAATTTGTCTCTCTGAATTCCAAGCTCTCTGCCTTTTAACAGTACCACACTGCAATATCACATGTACCCTTTCAGAATTGTAGGTTTGCTATGGAATTTGAGGTCTTGGTTATAAATTATTCCGAGTGCTAAAATAGGTTAATGGAAATTCATACAGTCTAACTCTAATTCCTTGCCATTTAAATGCATGTGGGAATGATGTGAGAGTTAGTAGGTAGAGGAGATTTGCTAACATATGGAAAACAAAAACCAATACCAACATCTCATTCAAATATATGTGCATATAATTAATTTTATGATAAGAAAATATATAATTGTAATTCACTTTTATATGAGATATCCAGAATAAATGCCTTTATGTTTCTGTTAGTTTTATTGTTTAAGCGTTTCAAATTCATCCCAGGAATATGTTTTTTAAGTTTTTTATTTGTTTTTACATTTTTAATTTTTTATTGATTTTTACAGAGAGAAAGAAAGGAAGGGGTGGGGGGAGAGAGAGAGACAGAAAGAGAGAGACAGAAACATCAATTTGCTATTCCACTCATTTATACATTCACTAGTTGATTCTTGTGCATGCCCTGATCAGGGATGGAACCCACAACCTTGGCATGTTGGGACAATGCTCTAACCAACTGAGCTACCTGGTTACTTTTTTTAAATAAGGTCAATCACAGATTCCATGATTTGGAAAGCCTAATGAATGCCATGCGTACAAATTAATATGAGGTAAGGTAGACAATAAAAAGATGGACAAAATTATTTTACTTTTGTAAAATCTAGCTGCAAGCATCATAAGTGGTCTGAGGCCATTATACTCACCAACACACTTCTTCTGATATCACAATGTATATATGGAACTATAGATATAGATATAAAATATTTATTAAAGTGTTAAAATTATAGGGTTTTTAAAAATTATGATATGTCATGCAGAAATAATTCAAAACCAAATTTCTAAAATTTTCCAACAATGTACTTACATTCTATTTCTATGTTTCAATCTTACTATCATTATATTACTTTGATATTAATTTTTCCTTAAATTTCCCCACAAGGTAATTCAAATAATTTGTGTGAGTAAAAATATAACATACCCTATTCTATTAGCCCTTTACAGTTCTGCAGGTTACAGCAATAGGCCCCATGGGAATACAGAAAAGAATTAACCTTCTTTCTGCAGCCTCTCCCAGTTTTGTACTCAAGCTGGTTGATCCCCAGAAAATGGCTCAGCTGTTAGTTGGTGGCTTATGCCATTTTTAGAAGTCTATTCACAGAGCTGATTCTTGCTCAGGACAGCTTCATGCTGCATGTGGTTTGTAACATTTTCCTCTTTGGATTTTCCTAAGTTTACAATGCTGTCATCAGAATCTCTTCTGGGCCCAGATAAGCCACTATAAAATTTATAAGAAAACAAGAGATAGCTTCAAACACAAGGTGTGCTGAACATAAGATCTGGGGTTTTGAATCTACAATGGTGATATATATTTTATAATTGTTTTAAAGCACTGTTAGTCACACTCCCTAGTTATTCCAACGGAATTATCAGACTGACAAAGAAAGGCTTTATTTTGAGACAAAATTTAAAGTACCTAATTAATATTTTTCTCTACAAGGCAGAGACACACCTGACTAAATTATGTAAAGGAGACTAACCCAGGACAATTCCAAGAACAGGAGACAGGACAAGCTTAGACATAGATAGTCAGAGATAGAGCTTGAGATGAGAGAGAAAGAGAGAGAGAGAAATATGGATAGAAACAGAGATAGACAGATAGAGATCAGATGAGTATTACCTACTACTATATGGCAAATACATATGATTACCACTGAATTATTTTATAAAATAGAAAAATAATACTATAGTATTCCCAATAATTTAGCAAACAAGCATGTTGTTTTCAACCATAGGCATTAAGGGTGTTTCGAATTTAGAAAAATACAACTGTCACGGTAATAATAATCATATTTAAAGTGAAAATAAGTAAAAAAGAAATGCCAACATGGAATGGTTCCCACATGGTGGGTTACATATTGTGTTTCATGTAATTGCAGATCAGGTAATATAGATGATTAGCCCTGGCTGGTGTGGCTCAGTGGATCGAGCACCGTCCTGAGAACCAAAGGGTCGCTGAGTCAATTCTTGGTTGGGGCACATGCATAAGTTGTGGGCCAGGTCCCCAGTAGGGGTGTGTGAGAGGCAACCACACACTGATGTTTTTATCCCTCTCTCCCTTCCCTTCTCTCTAAAAATAAATAAATATTTAAACAAACAAACAAATAAAATCTTTTAAAAAAGTAATGTGGATGATTAACAGAAAACAGAAAAAATCATAAAGAAGTGAGATTAATTGTGGATGTTTATATTAATAGGGAGAGAGAATACAGAGAACTAGGAATAATATGCTTGGTCGTATTTACCTTGTTTTCATTGTGAAAGATTTAGTTTAGCCTATTTTTTTCTAGAAATTCACTATTGTTTTATGTTAAAATTAAATTATATTAGATGATTATATTATATCTCAGTATAGTATATATAATGTATATACACTATATACATATTAGATTATTTTTTAGGTCAATACATTCCTGAAAATGTTAAATTAGATACTTTTTTAATGCACTTTTCCCACACATACACTAATAACAGCAATTCTTATCAAAGCTATGAGTAATACATTGCTCTAAATGTATAAAAAATCTTAGTGGGACAGTTAAAACATTTTCAGTCTTAGCAACATAAGTATAGATTAAAAAAAAAACAGGAAATAATTTCTCAGGTGAATAAGAAGCTAACAATCTGCACTTGGGTGAATGTTTTAATTAAAGGCTTAAACCTAATCCCAGGTGCTTCTTTAGATAGTCCTAACTAAGAAAACGAAAACAAAACAAAAAACAGCAATACATGCATGTATTCATAAGACAAGCATATTTTGATTTCAATACAAAATCCCTATTAGCTTACTAATGCATAACTTAAATGTAATTCCATACACTATGGGTTTATTTCCCTGTTGATGCTAGCTATAGAAATTCACACTTTGAGCTATTCAGAAGTACAAATGCAAAAAGCTAGGATATATACAGTGCTTTGACAAGCAGGGGGGAAAAATAACTAAATAAAAGTTATCTCCCTCAATTATTAAGTTAAATTTTACGCTGTCACTTAAACTTAGATTTGAATAAGTTTCTCCATTTTAATGATAATGTGAAGACTTGAAGATTATACTATTAAAGTATGTCAATTTTACATTATCTTATAGGCCAAACCAATAATAGCACCTTTAAGTAAGAAGTTCATTTGGCAAACACAATTTGCGGCTCTGGGTGTCTGCATAAAACAAAAAGGTAAGTAAAACAGTCTGGGAAACCAGAGCCAGAACCAAGAGAGAGTTTAAACAGGTCATATAAGATACTATATATAGGAAACTAAAAATAGCAAGCAGTAGTTGCTTAGTTGCAGCTAAACTTCACTGGAAAATGGCCCAGTATTGCTCAGTCTTTTAATATATTGAGAGAAAATTCAAACATCTGGATTTATGCAATCCGTTGATTTTTAAATAATGTAACTTGTTCACATAAAGTTAAAAGTAACAGACATAAAAAAGCAAACAAGCGAATAACCTGTTAAAAATCACGTTTTGACCTTCAAGCTGGCAGTGTACAGACTCTGACTACACTATTTAATTTGCAAAATTCACCTTTGGCTTATGCATGTGATACATGCATAGAACAATGATTTCACTATTCTATAGCTAATATTTTCTAAATTCCAGCTTTAATTTTCTAATTTTCACTGTACATGTGGCATTTGAATCATAGTATAAAAATATCTGCCTCGATAAACTATCTAAAACTCAGCCCTTTAGTAATTTCACACCTCTAGTACCTATTAAGCTGCTATTGCTTTTCCCCGAGTGAACTAAATCAAACTTATGAAATTTGGTCTATCATTTGACAAAACAGATGTCTGCTTATAAGGCATGCCCTTTGAAAAATGGTGTGATATGTGCTGCATTTGCTATTTTTCTATTTCTCATGTTTGCATTCATGGGGATTATAAGTGGCTACATTTGGTTATGCCACAGTGCCATAAAAATAGAGGCAGTTAATTTTCTCACATGAGAAAAAGCCAAAAGATGTAGAATCAGAGTTTGCTCAGAAAATCACCAGAGATCTAGGTTACATCAAATTTCATGCTTTAGTATCCTTCATTTGTAATTGTTATGACCACAACACAGCAACTCCATGTCAGGTATGAAGCAAAGATATTAGGAAGTAAGATGGAGAGTCTCTGGAAGGGCATAAGGTTCCTGGCAAACATTGTTAGAGTCTCTTTTAGTCAGGAAATCAACAGTTCTACTGGGACCCCTATGCAGTGTATATCTCCCCATATCTGGTCAGCTAAACTGCGTTATAGGACCAAACTAGGTGTATTCAAGTCTGGGAAGGGGGCATTTTTTTAACTGTGTACATTGCTGCCCCAAACAAGATAGATTTCTGTAGCAAGAGAGAAATCTTGTTAGACGTTTACCAACATCTGCCTGCCATGGTTCTTTTACTCCTACATCTGGATGTGGGACTGCATTTCAAAACAAGAAGCCATCTAAGAGCTATCAGTCACACTAACATGTTGCTGTTGCTGCTGCTTCTTTCTCCTCTTCTCCTCTAACTTCTTTTTTAATCTTATAATCCACTCTTAAGAAATTACTCATTAGAGAAAAATAGAAATAAAGGTGGTAAAGCACACTGTTTCTATTGGCAAACTACCAGCATGAGCTACTATAAGATGATTCAAAAGGATGGGCAGGGGACAGTGCCTACCTAAGCTGTAATGCATTATTAATCTGTCTCTGAAACTGTAATTACCTTCTCGTTCTGTCTCTCCAAGCTTGCAAACAACTGCACTTAGCCTTCTCCTTTGTGGATAAATTAGTGATCATTTCATACTGTGGTTTACAGTCTGTTACATTAGATTTCACATTGAAAATTCCTTTAACTTGTAAACACATCTGAAATTTATAATATATGTGAGGCAGGTACTATCTACCCACCTACATGGGTGACAGCTTCTATGGGTATTCTCTGGAACCTCACTTTACAAGCTCAATTATACAATTAATTTAGAATGTTTCTGGATTATATTTTTTACAAGGGGAAACAAATTGTGAAGTTTAGATATTTTTCTTCAATTATTTTATTTAAAAAGTCACATATAACATAAAATCAGCTTTTTCCTTTCTCCTATAATTTCATTCATAATATCATCAACTCCCTCAGTGCTAACCTAAAATATATATTTTCCAGTGAATTATTTTCAGCCACCAAATGTTATTTCCCATGGAAATTCTAATAAAAATGCCTGGAATGCATTATCTGATATTTTAGTGGATCAGTAAGTAGCTTGTCGATTATGATTCTAAAAATCTTTACATGGTATGGATTTCTACTTTCTGTTGTAAACTCTTGACTTTTTTACAGAATAATTTACATCTCAATGCAGCTATTTAGCAAGGGATGTCTAAAAAATCAAGTTCAATTATAAATAACAGTTTCAGTTACACATGTACACTGCATTATGAAAAGCTAGCAACTGAATAGTTCTGCACTTAATATTGATAAATAATGTCTCAGACTTGCTTAAGTCAGCAATGCCTGTGCTGAGGGAAAAAAGAGCTGACTATATAAGCTTGAAATTCCTCTCTGTTAATCACACTAAGCCTGATTAATATGAGGATAAAGAATTTAGCAAAGCTTGGCCAGTGGTCCCTCTAAAAGGTTAAGATTATTTTTTTAAGCGACTGCTTCATCATGTGCTTGCAGACACCTTTCGTAAAAACCCATGGATCCTTTGATTTTGCATTATCTCATTATTATTACAGAAATTCAGCTTACTACCAACTAAAGCATTCAACACTAAAACCACAGAGATGCCATATATTATTTACATTGTTAAATGCAAATTGGACTGTTTTCTCTTTATGGGTTTTTAGAAACTACTACTTAGAACATCTATTTGAAGGTTCTTCCATTCATTTATTCACTCACAAAATATGTATATGAGTAATGGTTAAAATTTAGACATTGGATGGAAAACAAGGCGGACAACCTCAGCCCTCATGTACCCTTAGTCAAATAATGGATTTTTACACTAATAATCATTTAAACCAACAATTAATTACAATTATAATAATGGCACCAAAGAGAAAATAGCAACTGTTATAAAATTTTATTCCATATAGTTCTAACAGAATCTGTAGAATGAGAGAAAAACCACTCTGAGGAAATAACATTTAAACTGGAAAATGAAAAGGGGAAAGAGGACTGGTGGAGAGAGTGGTTGAAGAAATTATCATAAAAGCAGAGTGAACCACAGATGCAACAAATGAAATAGAATTACAAAGAGTCTGAAATAAACTCTGAACTAAAAGTCTGAAATAAAGAGGGCATCAAAGAAACTGAGAGAAGCTTAACATATTTTGGAAGACAAGAGATACAAGATTATGTTGGAGACAGAGCAACACCAAACAGAATGTTGTATGTAGAATGTTAGACTACAGACTTCAACCCAGATCAGAGCAATTAAAGGAATTTGTGGGAACTTAGAAGTGGTAGTCAAGTAGGTAGAAACATAATCTTTAACTATTAAAACAAAAACAGGTCTTTTATTTACTTTTGTTCATTACATAATTTAAAAGGAATTATGAGGGGATATTCATTTCCTAAATATTTATGTCCGAGATTGACATCCAAGAAAGTAGATAAATAAAGTCAAGAACCACTGACTAAAACAGTTAACTCTTAAGGCACTCACAGGGTCATAGCAAAAATATTACACAATACCATACATTAAATGTTCCAAATTTTTCTAAAGATGATCGATTCCCTTTTCTCCTTTAAGCATTTTAACTTTGAAATAAATGTGTCCAAAAAAGTAAAGAAGGAACATTTATCAGTTAGAAACACATATTATCATAGCTGAAGTCTTAAATATAATGACAGAAACGGCAGTATGACAAAGACTATGTCCCAGGAATCAAAATACATTCATATCAAAAGAAAACGTGAGAAAAATTTATGTTCTGAACAAACTGTGTGACGGTTATTGCATCACTATTTCCAACAAGCTCAAACCAAAACCCCATCAAATACTTGATCAGCTTGTGAAAGACCAGTATGTACTCTTCACAACCATGAATATGAACATTTTGCAGACAGTTTAATGCATGACAGACCCATAAAAAAGATTATAGCATGTTACAGTATGTAATATTGCACATCTAAACTGAGTGTAAAAATAAAAGTGATGAAAACCATAGAACAAAAAATGAGAGCTAAAGTTAGTTATAAAATAAGCCATGTTTGGGAGACATCATTGCAGGCTGAATAAGGAAGTTAACAAGTTAACACTCAAATCACACAATTTCAAATATAAACTAAGAATTTCTCCAGTGCCCTAGGCCAGTCTCTCAAACTTAGTATAAACAGGTTTATAGTGTACCAAAAAACAGAGAGAACACATATGTTTACAAGTCATCTAAGTTACCTTGCAGCTAACCACCAGAAAATTATTTTAGATTATATGTAGACTGATAGATCAGAACAGTATCTATCCTCCAATGTGGAAAAGCAGCCTGGAGAATGCATTTGTATGAATTTTTAAGAGAAATTCAAAATAAATTGCATGATTGCCTTTCAATGAATTAAGTTAGCAGAAAAGGAATCATTTTAATGGGTAGATATTCAAGTCCTTCTATAAACAAAGCAAGCTCTTGGTAAATTACAATGCCTCCTCTCTCACTTTCCTATAATTTCAGGTTAAAGTATGAGAGCCCTTCTATAATCCTGGGAATTGACCGACTCTTCTCTAAAGAGAAGGAATATGGCATACATAGAGGGAGTTTATCAATACACAATCCCTTATAAGAATATTCAGTTCTTAGATACCCTGATAGATCCTTCTCTTAGTTGAAAATAAACTTTTAAACCAGTATCAAAGTAGATTTTAAAAAGTTCTCACACTGTTTCATTGACACTAATTTGAATAATGATTTTGGGCATGGCAGGTTTAGGAAATATCATTCACTTTTAAATTCAAGACATAATCAATGATAATTAAGTGGATATGATTTCACAGCAAGAAAAAATTCAAAGATAAAGTCTGTTTCCTGCTTGGTCAATAGGTAGGCTGTTGTTATTGCTAATATTAGCAAAATTATGTGCATATGCTGCATCTCTCTGTCTGAGAGCTGTCACTCCAATGTTTCCATGTTTGCTGAGCTGATGGAGTTGTTTAGTCAGATGACCCAGTTTACTCCAATGCTTTGTAAGTATCCCTCCCAAATCCCCATGTTCCAATGAATGCAACACACATTCTAAAGTACAACCTGCTGCGATCAGGATTAGCCTACTGAGAGTCTCTGCCTTCAAAGAAGCACTCAATCTCTTTTTGTCAGACCATTATTAGATTTTGAAAATACAACTTATACTTCTAGCTTTTGAAACACTATATCAATAATGAAGTCTCACCAACTTGTAAGGTCTACTACCAGAATTCTGTATGTGGCCCACTCAAAATTTTATTCAAAAATAAAATATCCAATTCAATAAGACATCTGAATTGCAAGTTATACTAACATATCTATAATCTTAATATGCAAAGTGCCTTTTTGTATTTTACTTCAATGAGACTCATTACAATCATTTTTGGTGGGTTTTGTTATTAATATATTTTATCAAGGAGACTCAGATTAGTTAAATGACATGTCTTTTAGGCAGTATGCATTAAAATCGGTACTTGGGCCAGAGTGGCTCTAGAGTCCAAAGCTTTCTTCATCTCCAAGTTAGTAGTACTCAATGCCAAATGAAGGAATGGGTATTCTAGATCAAGGCTTCTCAAACTTTAATATGCACCAAATCACCTGAGGGTCTTGTTGAAATGTAGATGATAACTCCTATAGGTCTGGGGTAGGGCCTGTGATTTTGAATTTCTAACAAGCCCCCAGATGATGCTAGTACTGTTTGTAGTACTCCTAGCCACACTTTAACATACAAGGATAATTAAGTAATAAAAAATGTTATGTTATACTTATGCAGCACTGAAATATCTCTTCTGGCTATAGTTCTTTTGTTTTAGGGGAAGATAAATTCTAAGTAAGTACACAGTAAAGGTTATGTTTCACACTATATATAATTTTAGCCCTATAATATTATCCTATTACTAAAAAGAAAGGTGTCGATAAATGAGTAATTGCACACTGCCAAACAATATCTTAGATTTTTACATTGCTGATACTCTTTGCTACTTTCAAAGCTTCATTATAAGAAATTCAAAGAAAAGAAGCATTGAAATTTTTTTAAATATTTTTTATTGTTGTTCGACTTTAGTTCTCCACATTTTGTCCTCATAACTCTCCCCTATCCCACCCACCCCACCTCCCACCCTAAGTCCTTCCCCCCAGTAGTCTTTGTCCATGGGTTCTTTATACACGCTCTTTGATGACCTTCCCTTTCTTTCCCTCATTATCACCTTCCCCTTCCCCTCTGGTTACTAGTTTGTTCTTTATTTCAATGTCTTTGGTTATATTTTGCTTGCTTGTTTGTTTGTTTTGTTGATTAGGTTCCACTTATAAATGAAATCATATGGGATTTCTCTTTTACTGCCTGGCTTATTTCACTTAGCATAATGCAATCCAGTTCCATCCATGCTATCATGAAGGGTCAGAGTTCCTTCTTTCCTTCTGCTGCATAGAATTCCATTGTGTAAATGTACCACAGTTTTTTGATCCACTCATTTACTGATGGGTACTTAGGCTGTTTCTATCACTTGGCTATTGTAAATAATGCTGCCGTGATTATTGGGGTACATAGGTTCCTTTGACTTGGTTTTCTAGGATTCTTAGGGTATAATCCAAGAAGTTTTAGAACACACCACAATAACCAAAACTTTTGAAATCAAATCAAACCAAAACTCCTAGCTGAGAATATTGTTTTCAACCTAGAAGATTAATCTCACATTCAATAATAATTTGTTAATTATCTTATTTTTTCAGTATAATGACTAAAGGGATATTGGCCTAGCTAAAAAATTGACTATTGATATATGATACCACTTTCATGAAATATTAAGTATATTTTTCATTAGTTTAACTGGGAAGAACAAATATGAAATTCACAACCTGGCATTTAATAATTTTTTATGCAACAAACAAAAACTGCTTTGAGGTAATTTTCTTTTCACATTAGGGAAAATATCAGAACAAATATCCAAAAAGAAAATTTTGTCCAAACCTGGAATTTGATCTACTGATTAATTCTAAGGCAAACACATTTCATCCCTATCTATATATGTTCTCATTTCTCTAAGCTAAAAACACAAACCAAAGCAAAATGAAAAAGTAATCCACCATATTTGACTAGAAATTTTTCTTAAATCTTAGTCCAAATAAGGAAGCTATCATCTAGACTCAGATATTTTTATGTTCCCCAATAAGACCCTAAAAGGAGCTAAGACCCTAAAAGGAGCCCCTCTGTGCTTCTTTGGCCAGATAGAAATATGATTATGCACAGACTTAAGGATATATTTTAAGGCATTTATTTGATATTCTTGTGAAAAAAGTAATTTATTAATTAAACAAAGTTCAAAGTACTTCTCATTTCAGAGAACTCAGAATTAGGAATAATAAAATTTAATAGGACATTATAAAATGTGCTAATGTATACAAATCTCAAATTTGAATTTCTGTTGTTGTTATTAGAGCTCATAAGACAACTCACAAAAGCACATTATAGACAGGTTAATGTAGCAAGCCTCCATATCTGTCTACAGAAAACCAATTATAGCCATAGTATTGAGATCCTGGTATTAGATAAATCTTGTTTGTACAGCTTAAGTTTCCCATTATTGAATACTGACTTATATACTAATAGTTAAAGACCAATTCAACCTTATGTCATTGAACTATTTTAGCTCAGATTGGCTTTGCTTATGGACATTCTTTAACAAGATTCCCAATTTATTTCCTGCCCACTCTTTGTTTTCAAACAGTCTCTCATTTTGGTCTTACTAGCATATTTACTATGAAAGTAAAACACACTAATTTTTAAAACTTTAGAAAAGTGAAAAAGTGTGAAGAAAAATATCAACTATAAATTCTATTATCAGAAGAATATCACTTTCATTATATATATATGTGTATGTGTTAGGTTATTTGTAAATAAAACCATGTACTCTTTGCTGCTGAATTTTTTTTTAACTTTAAAATGTATTCAGGCCAATTCCCCATTTAAGATTTTAACTGGCTCATTTGAGTGGAGCATCAGCTCACGCACCAAAATGTTGCAGGTTCAATTCCTGGTCAAGGCACATATCTAGGTTGTAGGTTTGATCCCAGTTCTAGAAGCATATGGACATAAAACAATAGATATTCCTCACATCAATGTCTCTCTCACTCCCTTGCTCTCTCTCTAAAATCAATAGACATATTTTAAAAAGACTGTAACTGAAATACCAATAAATGAATTCCATAATGCAATGTCCATCCCTTCAACTAAAACTTCTTGGGAATACAATATAACTATGGGAATGCAAATGTAAGTGTTGGGGCATGAAATAGTTGCACCCCTGATAATCCATGTTCAAATAACCCCAGAGTTTTCTGATGGCTGTAGATGTTTAATTCACAAGAATACCAATTATTGTTCTTATAATAGGCAATTTGGTAGGTACTGAAAACAAACTATATATACATATATATGTATATTCATATTCCTCATCCCATATCATCATAGTGATTCTGCTTCCCTGACCTGATACAGACATTAGTATAGAACACAAGTACTATTACAATAAAAACCTAACCGTGTGATAGTGTCTTTGGGCCCTGCGATGAAGACAGCTGGAAGGATATTATTTGAAAAGAACATTACCAGCAGCCTGGCTGGCCTGAAAGAGGCTGTCGGTGAGGTTTTAAAGAGAGGCCAGCCCATAACTATCTGAATTAAAGCCAGCTGCGCAAGTCTTCCAGCTGAGAACCCTAGCACTGCAGAACAGAGGCAAACCGTCCCTTCTGTGCTCTGTCTGAAATCCTGATGCACAGGCTGTTTTATGCCACTCAGCTAGAAGTGGTTTATTTGCAGTAAAAGATGATTCATTAAAAGATGGCTACTAGACAGGCACAGAGTTTGCATCTGCATTCCTGATCTTGAATTTATACTATGCTTTCTAGAATTCTTTATGCTCGTAGAACTTGCCCTCACTTTTTATTCACTAGTCCAATTTGAGTTTCACTAAATAGTAATCAAAGAGTCTTATCCAATCACACAATGAATAGAAATAAACATTTTTAAAGTGTGTCATGTATATTGCTTTAAAACATTACCCTTCTCAAATCTGTGTGTGTGTGTGTGTGTACGGTGTGTATACACACACACACACATAGATGTACACTAGGTATACATGTATACATATATATGCATATATAAATAGTAAGGGTGTATTTATGTAACTATATATACAAAGAGGTCTGTCCAAAAGAAGTCCAGCCATTGTTAATATGAGAATGGTTTGTGTGACATCAATGTAACCTGTCAGCCAAAGAGAGTGGACTGGAATACACATTGTGTGAACAATGATGACTTCACAGTACTAGTCAGTGGGGGCTATAGATGCTGGTGAATGAGCACGTATACTGTGTGGCTGTCACATTCCAAATGACTGAGTGAGTAGAGCAATGAATCTGCATCCAATTTTGTATTAAGCTTGGACATTCTTCTGTGGAAACGATTGGATGATTCAGAAGGCCACAGCTATGGGCAGCTGGTGATTGGCAGCTGCATCACAACATACCTCCTCATACATACTGTCTCGTGCAGAGTTTTTTGACAAAATATCAAGTCACCCAGGTGACTCAGCCTCCCTATAGCCCAGATTTGGTTCCTGAGACCTCTGGCTTTTCCCCAAACTAAAATCACCTTTGGAAGGAAAGAGATTTCAGACCATCGGTGAGATTCAGGGAAAATACACAAGGCAGCTGATGGCAACAGAGAGATTGTGTGAGGCCAAGGTTCCTACTTTGAAGAGGATTGAGGTGTCATTGTCCTATGTACAATATTTCTTGTATCTTATATCTTCTTGAATAAATGTATCTATTTTTTCATATTGCATGGCTGGATACCCTTCTGGACAGACCTCATACATATATTCTTACTATTTATATAAAGTTTTGAATGAAGAATGCTCCCTACTTGAAAAACCATGTTCTACTTTCATTCATATTTATGTATAAACTTAAACCAGTTCTTTTGTTCAAGGAATTGTACAGTCAGCCATTCAATCATCTAGGAAATAGTTTATTGAGGTCTTCAATGTGCATGTAGTAGGTGAAGAAAATAGAATGCTACAAAGAATTACATAGCTCTGAGTAGTAAAGCCTCAGTAGCAGTAATGAGAAATATAAATAGAAACAAACACATTTTCTTCATTCCATAATGCATTTATTTTTAACATTATGAAATCAGGGCACAGCATATAATTGAAGTGTGCACTTAATGTGGATTGTTTCTCCCCCACCCTTGAAAAGCTGCTATTAAATTGACAGGGTAATCATCCATGATATTTTAGAGTGGAGGGAAATCCAATATAGCACAAGCTAGTATGTGATAACCAACATGAGTGATATTAGGAGAGTTAAGCGTTTCACTCACTGAAATAACACGAAAAGGCATCAAAGCTTTCAACTGGGTCTAGGAGAAGACAAGATATGGCATTTACAAGATCTCCTAGAAATATATAATAAAACATTGTTATAGCCCTGACAACATCTCTAAATTGTAGGAATTATCTTAATTTTTCATGGTCATAAAGCTGACAATTAGCTTAGTGAGGAGGAAAGAATAATCTTTGGGTGTTTACTCTCAGATGTTTTTAAATTGAGGCATATACTCTCTCAGAAGTTGATAATGAGAGAACTTATATTGTACTTACTGCAAATACTATGTAGTGCAATACTACACAGTATGTTCCAAATCCTTCCCATATGGTAAGTACTCACTAGGTACTACGTTATCCCCACGTTAGAGATGGGGATATTGAGGTCTTGAGGAATAAAGTGAGTTTCCTGGATTACAGGACTAAGAAGGGATAAAGCTGGTTGGATTGAAGCCCCAGCAGTCTGACAAAGAGTCTGTTATTAACCACTGTCCTATGAGCCTCTCAGGACCACATAAAACACTTTCTTCCCACACTTCTGACCACCCAATTAAAGACTGAACTCCCCTGAATCTTGATTTCCTTTACCCAACCATATAATTGACAGATTTATGATGCACATAAATTTACTGTCTGTTTCTACTACCTCGAGGCAATCTCCTTAAAGACAGGGTTTTCTGCTGTTTTGTTCAATGATGTAGCTTAGCCTGGATTTGCATCAAGCACAAGGAAGGAGCTCAATAGGTTATTTGTTTAATAAATAAATGTATAGATTTTTTTTAAACAGGAGATAAGGGAGTGCATTCCATGAGTGAACAGTAATTGGAGAAAAACAGAAGCAGAGTGGGGGAAGCTGTGTTCTGAAACATTGATCAGCACCATCCGCCTAAGGCATGGAGTATAAAGCCGGGGAAATTAGTGCAGACCTCCCAGAAAGGGAGGTTGAGGCCATGCCAGCTCCTACACACCAGCCTTTGCTCCTGCACATTTTGATTGTAGCTTGTTCAGCAAGAGACACTGAAAGGAGGTCAGGATGACATCAAAGTAGCTGCATGGTTTCATATTTTTTCCTCCCTTTGGCAGCTATTTGCTCTATTACTGCGACACTACAAGTTTAGCAATTTAATGATACAATTGTTTCTGAAAACAACACAGAAACAGACACCCTCAGCCATTTAATTGGCTGCCCTGATAAAGTGGAATCTGCTATTTTCTAATTTCATTTTCCAGGATGTAGGATATAGAGAGGCTGAGAGAAAGATAACATTTACTTCCATTAAAAAGGTAAAATCTTCAGGAGGGGTATTAAACTCAGCCTCTCTAATTAAGATCTGACACTTCCATGGCACATACTAGGACACCTATGAAGATCACTCAGTCCCTGCAAAGGCTTTGCTGTACTTGTTTATCTTCCAATTCAGAGCACCTTTTAGTTGATGGAATTTCACTTGCCATAGGAATGCTACATTATTTCATGTCAAGTTTACTCTGAAGTGGTTTGCTATCCCTAATAAATCATAGCAAGAAGCAAAACACTGTTATAAATGTCTGATCTTTCCCCTGCACAGTGGAAGGTTGCTGTATCCAGGTTTCTGTGCTTGCTGTGCAATCAGCTGCTGGATGGGTGCACTTGAGGGGCCCTTGTTGCCTTTTCAACATTTGAACTAATGTATTAAATACAGTGACATTTATATTTTATGTTATTGCAAAAATTTTTTCCTCCTTCCACCGTTACAAAGATCATACCAAATTTGACACAAGATTTTCTTATTTTCATTTTTAACATGTAAAATAAAATGCAGTCATATCTTGGTACTCAATGGCTTCAGAACTTGTCAAACCCTGTACTCATCTTATTTTGATGAGGAAAAATGTTTCAGCAGGGGTGCTGGCTCGGTAAACCCCCCTTGCATTTATAGAACGTTGGTAATAGTCACACCAGCTGCAAAACCGCAAAGAGAGTGACTCATCGTTCTTGTCAGGAGTTGGGGAGTGAATTAATACTGGGGTACCACTGTACTAGATTTCTAAAGAAGCCAGTTTATACGGTGATGAAAAATATGGTGCCCTAACCAGTGTGGCTCAGTGAGTTGGGCATTGTCCTGCAAATCAAAAGCTTGCTGGTTAGATTCCTGGTCAAGGCATATACCTCTGTTGTGGGCCAAAGAGTGTTATTCATGCCAAGGTGCTAAAGCTAAGTATTGTACACAAAAGTCAGTGTAAAACTAAAGACTGGAGAAAATTTGAAATTAGGTCATTGATTTACCTATTTTGCTGTGCAAAATGAGTCCCTGTGGATGGTATACACTCATGTTTTTGGCCCAAACTTTCAGGAAAAGAAATAGTTTCATTTTAATATTTAATGCATTTATCTACTTATTCTTCCTTCCTTCCTTCCTTCCTTCCTTCCTTCCTTCCTCTTCCTTCCTCCTTCTTCCTTCCTTCCTCCCTTCCTTTCTTTATATTTAGATACTTGTTTTTTTGTATTATAATGGAATTTTAGCATTTATTTTTTAATATACTTATGGTATAAGAAATTTTATGTAACAAATAATTATAAAACATAGTAACAGGTATAAGGTATTTCAGGTACTACCCATGGATAATGCACATCCTTATTTTGCCCTCAAAAACTTGGACAAAAAAGTCTACATCATACACTGAAAAAATACACTAGTTAATGAAGATTATAAAAAGAGGTTACAAGATGATAGGCCAATAGAGCTGTACTTTAAGTCAAAATTTAAACTGTAACCTTTCCCAATCTATAGAAAATGCTTCTAAACTATTTTTTTCAGAACTTATCTAGTATTACTTCTCCTCTTCCTTCCAGGAACCTGGGACTTTTTAAAGTTATTGACTCAAAAGCTTTTGTCTCAATGTTCCTTCTCCTTCTAATAGCCTCATTGTAGGTGCCTCAATTTCGCCCCTGCAGGAAGTCTCACTGAAAATGATCTGAACTTAGTTTTTAGTAGGTTCCTCTTCCTAGCAAACTAACTTTCTCAAAAGTACATATAAAATTCTGTGGAAATATAATCGGCAAACACAAATAAACAAGTGCTGCACTCAGCAAAAGGCTGACAGGACATCATTTATTATTTGTGTTTTTGTTTTTTTGTTTTTGCCTTTGTAATTAAAATGAGCATGTGTAATGCTAACTAAATACTGTAGAATTCTAACCAATACTTTGCCAAAAATAGGTGAAAGCCAACACTGAATCCCAGAGTCTGGATGGAAGGAGATGAGTAGTAGTCAGAGAAAGGAAACAAAAAAAGCAGAAGAGTTTTGGGAGAATACTAATTTTATGTGGTTCCCTAAGTTATCACAGGAAGGGAAAGTGATTAGAGGATCATGTGTGGGGAGTTACTATGGGCTGGAAGTGGGACGTATAACTTTAACTCTGTTCTACTGGGCAAAATTCAGTCCCAGTAGGAGCTTAATAGGGAGAGAAATGGGTCAGTGCACATGGGTGCTCCAACAGTAAAGAAAAATATGTCCAGAAAATCCTTATGTTTGTCCCAGATGATAGGAGATTTAAATAATTAAAAAAAACCACAAAGTTTCATTTTTATTAGTGACACCCCCCACAAAAAAGTTGGCAAATAAATATAGGGCAGTCATTTACAAGAGCTATATCAGAAACAAGACACTAAGTCACTGGGGGAGGAGAGACAGTGAGTCCCAATGATGAAATCAGGAAAGTAATATCAGAAGCATACTGTAAAGGGCACTGGAACTGTGGCTGGCATAGCTCAGTGGATTGAGCACAGAACAGTGAACCAAAGGGCCACCAGTTTGATTCCCAGTCAAGGCACATGCCTGGGTTGCAGGCCAGGTCCCCAGTGGGGGCCATGTGAGAGGGAACCACACATTGATGTTTCTCTCCATTTCTCCCTCCCTTCCCTTCTCTTTAAAAATAAATAAATAAAATATATATTTTTAAAGGGCTCCAGTGCCCTCAGATTTTGGAGACAGAGATGAAGGTCCTTCTCCATAGAAACAGAGATGAGATGTTTCCTGATGTGCACTGAAGACATTTTTCAGTCCAGGAGGTTTCAGATGGAGGGGTAGGTGAATTAATTGGCTTGCAAGCACAGCATCAACAAATACAGGCATTACTGAAATTTGCTGGAGTATCTCATTCTTTTAACAAACAGGAGATCTTTCTTTTCTAATTTTATAAATTTAAAATGCAATGTCCAATTGTTGGTTTATTAAATGTGTGGAAAAGTACTATATTAAAATTATTTTTAAATCTATTTCTTATCTCTTTAATAAATGTAATTTATAAGATAGAATCCTCCCTCAATATTCCATTATATGTGATGCACTTGATTATAAATTCAAATAAAATTTTAATCCAAAGATTCTTAATAAATTAGGGTTAGAAACATAGACTTATAAATTTATAAATGTAGATATACTTCCAATATAACATGCCTTACTTTTTTAATGTCACATTCCAAGTGGATTTAGATATAATTATAAAGAAATGCAGCCCTGGCTGGCGTAGCTCAGTGGATAGAGCGCGGGCTGCGAACCAAAGTGTTGCAGGTTCGATTCCCAGCCAGGGTACATGCCTGGGTTGCAGGCCATGACCCCCAGCAACTGTACATTGATGTTTTCTCTCTCTCTCTCTGTCTCCCTCCCTTCCCTCTCTAAAATAAATAAATAAAATCTTAAAAAAAAAGAAATGTATCTGTCAACTTACTGTGCATTTCAATAGGAAATTTATGTGGAAAATTGGGCAGAGTCTAAATCAATAAAGTAAATTAGTAATATTTCTCACATAAAAGCTGTGCTTCTACAAATTTAAATACAAAACAAGACTTTGTATATGTGCTGAAGAAACCAAAAATTTTAATGTAATTAATATCCTACTAAATCTGCAAAGTTTTTAACAATTTAAAAACAAAAGCTTAATATGCTTATATATCAGAAACTTTGCATGCATTAATTTATTTAATGCTAAGAACAACTGTATGAGTTAGATGTTTTTACAGGGAAAGAAACTAAGGCACAGAAACATTTGAAAACTTCTCTAAGATCATACAAATAATTAAAGGTGGAACTTATGATTTTACACATATTATGTTTCCCCATAATCTATACTCTTTACCTCTGTGAAAAATTACCTCCCATAATAAATTTTATATTTTATATTTAAAAAGTTTTTAACAATGCTTTTGCTTAAAACTTCCATAGTATTATAAAAATGATTAATTTATCATCTTGGAAAACAAAGCAAATATTTTCCCTCATTTCTCCATTGCAGACATTATAGACCCAGGAAATAACGCTTTGCCTCTATTATATGAATCTCATTCTATTTTCAGCTCAAAGACCAACTTGGGGCATATGAAAGGAAACCATAAATGGAATACCACTGGGTCTTGCTAACAGTATCATACTCATAACCAGGAAACAATGCCGAGAATGCCATGTTTGTCTCTAATTCTCAGCACAGTAGGCCCCTTGGAGTCAGTCTCTGCACACATTCACCTTTTTGGCTAATGAATGGCATTCAGCAAGGAGAGGAGTAATGCTTGAGACAGTTGCCTAAAACCTAAACCTAGATATGTGTCCATACCCATGTAATTTATAGACAATATTAACAAAGAGAAAGAACTAGATCATATTAACAAACAAAAGAACTGTTGACTGTGAGCCGACAATACACTAGTCACTCAACAAATATATTTTGTGTATCAGACACATTTGTATTGATATTTAGTGCTCATACCAAACCCTCAAAAGTTTGGACTATTTTGCATTTTTGCATCTGTAATAAAGGTGTAGTGCTACTTTTCTTTTGACCCAAAACACTAAATCACCATTTCATTGCAAATACCTGGCCCCCCAAAATATCGAATCTTATATATAGAATTGACTTGAATAGCCCCTACATCATAGTGCTGCTTTCCCAGAAGTTCAGAAATGTTAATGCGTGTCAGTTTGGCAAAAACAGATCTCTAATGGCAGAGGTATTGTCTTTCACAGGGATAGTCCATATTTGGAGCAGAAGAAAAGACATTTCTCTAAAAAAGCAGACAAGAGATCCATCATAGTAGGAACAAATTTAGCAGATATATGTGTATTGCATAAAGGCATATTAATATAAATTAAATGAAGTTAATTCTTAAAAGGGTCTGAGATAAAAAATATAATGCAGGACAAAAATTCTGAAGAAAGTTTCATAGGTATGGATTTAAATAAGCAAGAAGAAAGGAAATTGTTCAGAGTGTAGCTGCCGTTTCTTCTGAGATCATAGTTAGGAAGCTGCAGGGTATGGGGTTGTATCATTCATGTCATTACTGGATGCACATAGTTCTTGGAAGAGGAAGGTTTGTAAAATGAGGAGAGTGCTGTTTGAAATGGAATTAAGAGCAGAAGTTGCCCAGTATTGTTGATCTAACAGGAGAGCACAGAGCTTTCAGGGCTGTTTCCTCCCCACATGGGCGTTCAAACCAAGCAGTGGACCTTTAACAAGTTAAATGATTCTTAATTTGCATAAGGAGTTTTCCATTGCTATCGTTCCTTTGTATTCTCAGAAAAATTCTTCAGGATAACAGCTACTTGCTCTTTGTTTATATCCTCAGGAGAAAAACAAGTGGCCCTTACTTTTATCCTCTCTCCACCTGAGTGAAAATATTAAGTACACAGGATCTTCAAAGGACAAGGAAAGTTTTCACACAGAAAGGCTTCTCTTCTAGGTATAGATAGAATTCAATGATAATAAATAATAATATTACTAATAAAAACAACAAATAACATTCATGATATTTTTTTCTCCCTTATATAACAAAATTTTAGGTGAATAGGCAGACTGAAAAGGAATTTATGCAATATACAGATGATATACTTGAGAACTGTACACTTGAAACCAATATCCTCCCAATAAATTTAATTTAAAAATAACTTGCTATAAAAAAACATTTATTTATTTATTCATCAAATATTTATCAATAAAAGGGCAACTGAGAGAAAAAATGAATGTTGGATTTATGGAATTTTATGGTACTTTGTTTCTTTGAGGAAAGACTGACCTAAAATTTGTATAAGAGATCAGTAACATTTTCTCCTGAAAGTTACCACAGAAATCTGAGCAATTACACCTGCTGTGAAAGGGAGAAATCTTCATATCTTTAAGAGGTAAAAATTAACTAGGGACATTTGCCATTATTAATTTTTATACCCTCTATTTGGTCTCCTCACTTCTGATTTTTTAGCTATGTAGTCCACCCATCATAATGCTCTCATAATTTCCCCAAGATGTAGTTCTGACTATAGCATTTTACAGGTAAAAAATAAACAAGTGTAAAATAAAAATGAAAGACCAACATGATCAATAACTAGTTATTGTTATATGGTAAAATATATTTTTAGATCAGACTTCAAAGACTTCTATCAATAAATCCCAGGCCAACTTTTTGAAATAATGTCTCATTCTCCTTATCATATTCTATGATTTAGCCTATCCCCTATTGCTTAAAATGTCCCTGCTCATTTCTACCACCATGCTTCTGATACTCTCCTCTTGAAAGAAATTTTTTTCCAACTCCACACATCTATATCCCATGTAATTCAAAATGCCACTTACTTTAACAACTATTTCTTATTCCAACTGCTAAAGTAAAATTTCCCTCTTTTTAAACTCTCATTCTCTTGATCTTGACAAGTTATCGATCTCTACCATTAGTGTCTATGTATATGTATTTCCAATATTTTCCCACTCATATTGTACAGGTATCATTTCTAGTATCTACCTGGTAACAAGCTTTAAAAGAATTGCTAGTTGGGAGTCAATAGCAAGAGCATGTCAGTTTTTCAGTGTCAACCTGAATTGACCTCCCCCACTTAGTTTTCTCTTAACACCTCAAATGATGTGCAGTATTAAATAACTTGTTATATCAGACTAGTTTTGAATTATATACTATTTGTATTAATTCCTGTATTTGATTGTTTAAGTAGAGAATTGTATATTACAAAAAGTAGGGGTCTTGAGTTTAGAAAGATCTAGATTTGAAACTAATCTGATATTAAGTTGCTTTATAAACTTGGACAAACTATCAACCATCTTAGAGCTCTAGCTTATTTCTAAAAGAGGATATAACCATCTCTCTTAAATATTTTTCTGAAGATTAAATGGGATGACTCATATTAAGCACATGGGACATGGAAAGCCTCCAAACGAATTCCAGCTTTCTTCTTTTGCTACATTATTTCATGAACTACATTCTTTCTTCTTAAAAAGAACACCCTTATCTTCCAAAGTACATAGTAGAAGTGAACACAGGTGACATGCAGTTAGTGCCATTGACCACATATGTTCTAATCAGGGATGGAAACAGAGTTTCATACGGAATTTTCAACATTGTGCCTGAAATGAGAAACTATTATGCATGAATACCACTTGGGTCAGATGTCCAACATCTCATTCTAGATCTCCAGATATTACTTACTAGTAGTGTGACTCTGAGACAGGTCCTTTACTTCTTTGATTCTCCATATCTTCACCTGCAAAAATGAGGACATCGGACTAGATCCATGATTTTAATTTAATTATTTTTTAAAATGTTATTGACTTACATATTTATTATGCAAATGAAAATTTATGGAAATAAAAAAATGAAATCAAAGCTACTCTTGATGATAGGAAGAGAAGGTTTAGGGCCTCTGTGTGTTGGCCCCTTCCTGTACACGAGGTTTAAATCTACTTAGGGATTTAAGGACGATTCATGGAGAATTTTGATAGCTATTCAGTCACATGGGCCCACTCAAAGGAAATGATAATCTTATCCACTCATCCATCTAGGGCTGTTTAGGCTGATTCCATATTGCCGTTATTGGGGAAAACACTGACATGATCATGGGAGTGCAGACATCTTTCCAAGAGGCTATTTTGTATCCTTTGTATACACATCCAGAAGTGAAGTACTGGATCATGAAGTAGTTTTGTTTTTAATATTTTTGAAGAACCTCCATACCTTTTTCCATAATGATAGATAAATGCATTTAAAAAGAAGGAAGTACTGCCTTGTGACAACATGGATAAACCTGGAGACTTCATGTTAAGTGAAATAAGCCAGAAGCAGGACAAAAAGAACATGTTCTAAATTATATATAAAACCAGAATGTCAAATTAATAGAATAGAATGGAGATTAGCAGAGATGGGAAGGAGTGCAACACAAAGAGATATTGATCAAGGGATAGAATTTCACTTTTGCTAGATAAATATATTCTAAAGATGTGATGTACAGCAATGTGGCCATACTTAATAGTGTATCACAGACTTAAAAGTTGCCAAAAAAGTTAAATCTTAAGTGTCTTCACTATATACACACACAAATGCTATCTACATGAAGTGATGGAAATGTTAATTAGCTTGATTGTGGTGAATATTTCACAATATGTCAAATTATGACATATATATCAAATTATCATATGTCAAATGTGGACATATATGTCAAATTATCAATTTGTAACTTTAAATACATGTAATTTTGAGCTGCCAAAAATTAAATCATATAGCCTTTTTTAATTTGGGGAAACTAATGGAAATACTAAACTTCAAGCTACTCTTTATAGCACTGAATATTTCCTAAAATGTCTTTGAAGCTATCAGAGTTATAGCTTACCAACTATGCTGTGTACATTATCTAATTAGCTGTGAAATTCCACAACTCTCAAGTGTAAATAAGGAAAAATATCTTGGCTTATGCAAAGTAATACAACTAAAAAATAATATTGATCAGGTCATGATGTGTTATATTTTAAAGACTATGATGAGCACAAAGCTCATATAGGTGAGCTATTTTTACACTTTCAATAACACATAGTATATGTTAAGATGACCACAGTCTTATAGAATAGTCAGTGTGTCAAAACTTGCAAGAAATTATAAAATAAACAAAACATGTACTTTGGAGTCATATAAATGATTTTACCATTTAAATATACAGTCCTGGGTTTGGCTGGTATGGCTCAGTGGGTTGAGTGCTGGCCTGTGAACCAAAGGGTTGCTGGTTCCATTCCCAGTCAGGTCACATGCCTGGGTTGCTGGCCAGGTCCCAGTAGGGGGAATGAGAGAGGCAACCACATATTGATGTTTTTCCTCCCTCTCATTTTCCCTTCCTTCCCCTCTCTAGAAAATTAAATAAATAAATAAATAAATAAACAAACAGATCTGAAAAATTTGCTTGTCCTTTCTACGATGCAGCTTATCTATAAAATGTGCATAATAATGTTGACCTTTCTTGCTTTTGTGTTTTGTGATTCAAGTATTATTCTGTATAAGAAAGCACTAGATCATACTAAGTCTTAATAAACACTAGTTTATTCTTCCTTCTCCTCTTATAAACATAATTTCATATATATATATATATATATATAGTAAGGTTGCTCAACATAAAATGTGAAGCAATGCTAGCAAGTCAACTTTTTAATGATCTCTTTCACAGTGGTTTCTAACTTTCTAACCTTTTGAAGCTGTTAAAATAAAGTCAAATAATGATACTGCTGTGGCATAAGTGTATGCCTGGATCAATAAATTCTGGTTGTTGGAATAAATTGCAATTAAAGGGGTAGTGCTTGATTGCCTGACAGTAGGTAGTCTTTCTGCACCAAACAAACTCAAGTATCAGTCTGATTTATAAGCTAATTAGTATGGACTTCACATGCGTTTCACTGGGAGACCATCAGATTGTATTGACTTCAGTCCCCACCATAGGCATGCCTTCAACTTTGTTTTGTGTCACACATGACAAAACCTCTTTACTTGTTTACTTTGTTGTTGAAGAATGCAGTCACCATTTTAATAAAGTGGGATATGGAAGAAATTCAACACGTTTGTAAATAGGCACTTAAATATTCTAGAAATTTCAGCATTGCTGCCAGCTTCTTTCTCTACCTATTTCTATATCTTTAAGACAAAAATATACATAAATTCAAAAATGACACAAGTGTCAACATGGCAAAGGAGGGTGATTATCATAGCAATAAAATACATATAAACAATTAATTTATAGGATAGAAAAACATAGGATAGGTATATTTCCCAACACATTATTTGAATAATTAATTGAAGGCCAATTTTTAAGCCCTGGCTGGCATAGCTCAGTGGATTGAGTGCAGGCTGCTAACCAAAGTGTCGCAGGTTCGATTCCCAGTCAGGGTACATGTCTGGGTTGCAGGCCATGACCCCAAGCAACTGCACATTGATGTTTCTCTCTCCCTCTCCCCCCTTCCCTCTCTAAAATAAATAAATAAAATCTTTTAAAAAAAGGAAAGCCAATTTTTGTCTTCTAATAAAAAATATGCTTACCTAAAGTATAATTTTGTTTACCCTTAATTTATCTATTCAATGTGTTATTATATATATAATAAATGTCACTATATGTCTGTATAAATATCTAATGAAATGAGACATTTAAAAACTAAAGCAAGTAATTTAAGTAGTCCTTTGGATTGTAATTTCCACTAAGATATATAATCTGTGTTTCTTTTCCTCCACTAGGTATTTACTCACAAGTATATTTCCTACTAGAATTTAAATAATTTTTTTACTTAAAAAAACAAATGAAAGTAGCACGATTCCTCAAAAGGCATAATAATATATGATATCACTGTTTTAAAATAAATCATCTTCTCATTTAAATAGCCCTACCCCACACCTCTTATACATGCTACAATTTTTATTTTAAAAAGCAAGCAGATTCAGAATTATATAAAAAAATTCCCTGATGCCATGCCTTGTCTGTTGTCCTATATTTATGCTTGGTATTTATTTTAGGTGCTTTTCACCCAGTAAATCTCTCGTCTTACTTATTATAGTACAATTATGTAATTCTCTGTTCCTGAGCTCAACTTGCCATTTCCTACCTCTTCTGGAAAGTAAGTTTGTGAAGGTTAAAGCTAAAAAGACTAATCTTTTCTTTTCTTTTTTTTTGTCTTTTCTTTTCTTCTGTTTGTACACATGAATTTCAATCACCCACCAAAGTTTCCAACTCATAGCAAGTACTCAATAATTATTTCTTGGATAAATAAACTAATAAAATTATTATTATAAGTTATAAATTATTATAATATATTTCTGACTTTACACATAAAATGTATTTTGATAATTTTTAAAAATCCTTACCCACATATATGTTCATTTATATTAGAGAGAGAGAAAGAGAAGGAAACATCTATGTGAGAAACATTGATCAGCTGCCTCCCATATGCACCCTGAGTGGGTATCGCACAGGCAGCCTAGATGTGAACCCTGTCTGGCATCCAACCCACAAACTTTTAGTGTACAACATGATGCCACCAATTCAGGACTATATTTTTTAATTTTGAATAGTCTTTTAAGAGCTCTTATATATGACAATACAAAACTATATTAAATTAAAGCAATTTTACCAAAAAAATATGAAACACTAGAATCAATGATAGCTTGTCAAAGAACAAAATAGGATTCTAAAATCAAATATTGAAATAAATGTTTCAATATAAAAATTAGTAAAAGTCCATGGGAAAAAATGCATGAAAAGACACATTAAAAGCAAAATCCATTCCCTAGCTCTTAGTTCATGTCATGTAAAATAAGAAACTGTGGGACTTCCAGCCAAAATGGTGGTGTAGGCAGACATGGCTCAACTCTTCACACAACCACATCAAAATTACAACTAAAACATAGAACAACCATCACTCAGAACCATCAGAGATCGAGTTGGATGGAAGTCTGACAACTGGGGAATTAAAGAAACTACACCCATCCTGACTGGTAGGAGGGGCACAGAAGTGGAACTGGCTGGTCGCTCACCCACATGTGGTAGGTAAAAATTTGGGAGGGATATCTTGAGATGAAGAGTCCCAGCTCCATGCACATAGCCTAGGATTGCAGTGCCAAGCTAATTCCCCACAACTTTGGCTGCAAAATCCAGCGGGAATTGAGTCTGTAGAAGAAACTGTTGGAACCCCAAACAGTTCCTCTTAAAGAACCCGCACATGGACTCACCTACTCAGACTCACTCCATCTGAGCTCCAGCACTGGGGTAGCAGCTTGAAAGGCACCAATGGCATAGAGGGAAGAACTGAAGTGCCTGGCATCAAGGTGAGCAGAGGCCATTGTCCTTTTTCTCAATCCTCCCCCAACAGAGCCAGCAAGCTGGTGCCATATCTGAGACTCCATCAACTGGCTAACGCTGTTTGACCCCCTTGGAGATCCCCAGAGACTCTGCTCCAACCAACTTACTGGCCCACCCAAGCTGCTTTTCCATAGGAAAAGCTGGTCTTAGCTCATGCTTCACAACTTCCAGAATCCTGCCAAACAAGCAACAACTGACCTCAGTGGGCCCCAGGCCCAGCACTAGCAGCAGCCAGCCTAAATTCATAGCTTGGCTTCACCTGGGAATCTCCATGCCCAGCACAAGTAGCAACTATCTCAGATTGCTTTATAGCTCAGGCATGATGTCCCTGGGCAAAATACAGGTGGGGTTGATCTTGGTCTGCATCACCTGGGAAACCCTAGGGCCAGCACACCCATTGGACAGCTATAAACCATTATGGAGCACCACTATCCTGTCCTGCACAGCTGATCCTCCATGGATGGCAAGGTTGATAGTAAGTTGTCATAGCCAATCCTTCCAGATGGCAGGCCTAAATAAATCCCTCCATTGATCTGCCAACAGCAACCAAGGCTCAACTACAGGAGGAGGGTATACTCAGCCCACATGAAGGGTACACCTTGAGTACCCACATTTGGTGATAGTGAAAGCTGTACCATTGGACCCTACAGGACACCTACTAATGAGGCCACACTACCAAAACACGGAATGAAAGAAGCTCCACCTAATACATAGAAACAAACACAGGGGAGCTGCCAAAATAAGGAGACAAAGAAACATGGACCAAATAAAAGAACAAATCAAAACTCCAGAAACAGAGCTAAACAGAATGGAGATAAGCAATCTATCAGATGCAGAGTTCAAAACACTGGATATAAGGATGCAACTTAATGAGGACCTCAATAGCATTAAAAAGACCCAGTAAGAAACGAAAGATACACCATTTGAAATAAAGAACAACTTAAAAGGAAACAACAGTAAAGTAGATAAAGCTGAGAATCAAATCAATGATTTGGAACACAAGAAAGCAAAAAGAAAAATCGGAACAAGAATAAAAAAATCCAAAATAACTGAGGATAGTATCATCAGCCTCTGGAGCAACTTCAAGAGGTCGCACATTCATATCATATCAGGTACCAGAAGAAGAGAGAGAGCAAGAAATTGGAAATGTATTTGAAAAAAAAAAACAATGAAAGAAAACTTCCCTAATTTGGTGAAGGAATACACATGCAAGTCCAGCACAAGACACATCATACTTAAATTGCTTAAGGTTAAAGATAAGGAGAGAATCTTAAAAGCAACAAGAGAAAAGCAGTTAGTTACCTTCAGGGGAGTCCTTATAAGACTGTCAGCTGACCTCTCAAAAGAATCTTTGCAGGCTAGAAGGGACTGGCAAGAAATATTAATATTCAAAGTCATACAAAGCAGGGACCTACAGCCAAGATTGCTCTATCCAGCAAAGCTATCATTTAGAATCAAAGGGCAGATAAAAGCTTCCCAGACAAGAAAAAACTAAAGGAGTTCATCACCTCCTTATATGAAATGTTAAAGGGGCTTATTTAATAAAAGGAAAGACCAAAATTATAAACAATGAAAGGCAAAAAAAATACAAATCTATCAAAAATTGAATCTAAAAATAAACTAAGTAAACAAAAAGAACAGAGACATAATCATGGATACATAGAGCATTTTGATGGTTGCCAGATGGGAGAGGGTGGGTAAGAATGGGTGAAGAAGTGAGAGGATTAAGAAGTACAGATAGTTACAGAGTAGCCATGGGGATATGAAGTACAATATAGGAAATGTAGTAGCCAAAGAACCTATACTGCTGTCCCATGGACATGAACAATGGTGGGGGAATGGTCCAAAGGAGTGAGGAGTGCTTGGAGAAGGGGGGCATAGAGGGAAAAGTCAGGGTCACTGTAAGGAAACAAAACAAAAGGAAGAAAAGATAATCTCCTGGAGGATTCTGGATGATAGAGAAACCAAAGTAGGTCTCCCCCCCCCGCCTCATTTTTAATACTTTTGTACTTTTAAAATTTTTTAAAAAGAAGCCTATGTTATTTTAAAGAAAGTATAAAAACTGATATAAACACAATTCTCAGTCAATAAAATAAAATTAAATTTAAAAAAAGTTCTTGAAAGGAAAATATATGTCTATTGACTTCTTATCCCCAGGATTCAACATAATACTTTATTCACTATGAATACTCAATTCATGTTTTAAGTGCATCAATCAATCAATCAATCACCTGATCAGAATGTCTAAAACTCTTAAAATGTATAAAATATAAAAATTATTATACATGTATAAAATGTATCATATAGTAATTTAAAATAATATGGTATAGAATACATAAGCTATGTTTAATAAGATGATATAATTCTAACTACAATTGATATTAGAACTCCAGAAATATAAATTATACTGAATAGATAGGTGTGAAAAAAATTCCACAATGAGCCATTGACTTTTTCCATTCTAAATTAAGTATCGTAAGGATTAGAGTTGAAGATAGTATTTGAGGACATTTATCCATCTCTGTAAGCTGACCTGGTAAAAGAAAGGGGGCTCTTTCTTTAGGGTTCTTGGGTTACATTTGAAACCAATAGTACAAAAGAATGCACAGGTGTGGACCTGAAATCAACAGGTACTATAATTCCACAGAATGTGTGTTCTTGCAGAAGCCTTACAGCAACTGTTGCACTCTGAGTGAACTGCGGTATGTCCATCTGTCTGATTCTCAATTTGTTTCATATCCTGCAATAGAGTTTCAGTTTCCTGTGCTATATAACTGTGATGTCATCAAAATAATAACACTTTTAAATTCTTATATCTGATAGGTGGTCAAATCCTAGCCACTGGGGAAAGAGACAATTCCCTTTCTCCTCACTGTACCCACCCTACAAGTCTCCGTTCATTTTCATTCTCATGAGCCCCAGACCACCCAGCTGATTTTTGCTTCTCTTCCTTCTCCTCCTTGCCTCTCTTTATACTCTTATGCCTTTGCTAGGGCTACTCCAGACAAATCCTGCCTTTCATGAGCGCATTTTTAATCTAGGTTTTTCTTTCTTTGATTACTTTTTATGAGGCAATATTAAGATCACTTTGAGCTTCTACCTGTGCATTTTCTAAAATTCCTAATCATATATACCTATGATCCTCCTTCTTAATGTAAAATGTTATCTAGATTTTTTAAAGCATAATTTAATTTTAGGCAAAAGGAGTGTTACAAAATAGTGTTTGGGATATAAATTAGAACCCTACTGCTTTAAAACAAGTGATGAGCACATACTGCAGTGCTAAAATGCGGCCTCATGCATAGCACTCCTTGCCATAGTCACAATTCTCTCCCTCTGAGCAACAATAGGGTCTCTGAACCCTTCTTAATAACACATTCTTGGTCAGTTATATCACACAAGACAAAACTTTGTCCCTTACTAAAAATATACCATTTGCACATGCTATTAAAAAAGAAAAATTAGTTACCTCCTTAACTTGTGTATAGCATGTGGTATATACTTCTTCAATTTCAAAATATCTTTAATATTTTTGTCTAATAAGAGTGAAATGCAATTACTCATAAGTGCAAAAGCATAAATATACATGTGCACATATTCACACAAATATGCACTCACATATATTTTGTTGTTTTAATTCTAGTCCTTGAACACAAATCATTCCAGCCAACCTGGTCTATGTTCCTATCTGTAATTTCCAAATAAATAAGTTACTAAATACTAATATTCACAAACACTTACACACAAGTGCATTTGTATAAACCTCTCTTTTGGACATGGATTTTCCCATGTTCTTAAATATTTTAGAGTGTCACTGAAATGGATCAGTAATTTAAGAATTTATGAATATTTGAATACATGAAAAAACGGTCATTTTATTTAGTAATATCTATTGAATTGAGGCTTAATTTTAAAGTCATAATTTAGAAATAAAAATGAATAGAAAAATGAATCATGTTTGGTAGGCAGAATAATTGGTCCCTCAAGATGTCCAAGTTCTATATCCCAGAACCTATGAGTATGTTATATTTCATGGAAAAGGGGGAATTAAAGTTGCAGAATGAACTAAATTGCTACTCAGCTGACTTGAGATGGCAGACATGATCCTGGATTATTCAGGTTTGCCCATTGCAATGATTAAGTGTCCTTCTAAGTGAGAAAGAGGCAGAAGAGTATGAATCTGAATGATAAAATTCTACCAGCCATTATCATGATTGGCCTTGAAGATAGAGTTATGCATATGAAATTCAGGCAGGTTATAGAAACTGAAAGGGATGGGGAAATAGACTTATTCTAGAGTTCCCAGAAAGAAGTACAGCCAAGCTGTAAACATTTGTGTACACATTTTTGTGGACATATGTTTTTATTTCTCGTGAATAAACCTAGGACTGAAATCATTGAATCATATGGTAACTCTATGTTATTCATTTAGAGAAACTGTTCAATTGTTTTCCAAAGTGGAAGTAGCATGTATTCTCATAAACAAATGTATGAGGATTCCAATTTCTCCATAACCTCAAGAATACTTGCTATTGTCTGTCATTTTAATTATAGGCCTTTTAGTGGGCCTGTAATGGTATATCATTGCAGTTTTGATTAATACTTCTCTAATGGCTAATAATGTGAGCATCTTCCCGTGTGTTTAGTGGCCATTCTTTTCACACTTACATTCACAGAGCAAAAAGTTTCAATTTTAATGAAGTCAAGCCTATCATTTTTTTCATGGAGGGAATATTACTTAATATAGTTCTTTCACTTATAGAGAATAAACCTGTATTTGAAGGTCTGTCTGGAAAAAGTCAAGCCATTGTTAATATCATGAGAATGGTTTGCATGACATCGATGTAACCTGGCAGCCAAGGAAAGTGGACTGGAATGCACATGCATGAATAATGACAACTTCACTGTACTAGTCAGTGAGGGTGTAGATGTCATTGAATTGGCATGTGTACTGTGTGGCTATTGCACTCAAAATGACTGAGTGAGTAGAGCAATGAATCTGCATTGAATTTTGCATTAAGCTTAAACATTTCTTTATGAAAACTATTCAGGTGATTCAGGTCACAGGCATGGGCAACTGGTGATTGGCAGCTTTATCATGACCACATCCCTGCTCATTCATCATGACTCATGCAGAGATTTTTGGGAAACATCAAATTACCCAGGTGACTCAGACCTCCTATAGCCTAGATTTGGTGCCCTGTGACTTCTGGCTTTTCCCAAATCTAAAATCACTTTTGAAAGGGAAGAGATTTTAGAATGTTGACGAGATTCAGGAAAGTGTGACAGGTCACTTAATTATGATTGGGAGAGCTATGTGAGGTCCCAGGATGCCTAGTTTGAAGGGGACTGAGGAGTCATTGTCCTATGTACTTGTTTCTTCTATCTTCTTTAATAAAGGTCTCTATTTTTCATATGACATGGCTACATGCCTTCTGGACAGACCTTGTATCTTTAATATGGTAAGGACTGGGAAAGGGAAAAAAAACAGTGGATTAGATTTGGATATCATTAGAAATTTATTCTGGTTAGATTGGAAAATTTCCAAGATCATCTTGCTGCAAACAACTGAGCATTCAGATCCTTTATCCTTCAAATAATGAAAAGAGAAATGCTAATAATGCTTGTTAAGGCAGGTAGACAACTAGAATTAGCTGTGATATGGTACAAGTTTATAGGTTATGGCATAATATGGAGTAGACCACCAATTTTGAACCTTTTCCATCTCATAAACTAATTAATAACCTCTGCTGCACACCAAAATATATATTTTGTCAATCTGACAAAAATAGGTATAATTTTGATTAATACACAATGGACAACCATTGCTGTGTTTGCTATTATCATTTTTCAAAATTTGACAACCTACAGCAGGGGTGTCCAACCTGCAGCCTGTGGGCTGCATGCAGTCCAGGATGGCTGTGAATGTGGCCCAACACAAAATCATATTTTTTCTGAAATCATTATGAGGTTTTTTTGTGATTACATGTTACAATATATTTAATGTGTGGCCCAAGACAATTCTTCCAGTGTGGTGCAGAGATGCCAAAAGGTTGGACACCCCTGAAGGGAAAAGAGGTCAGTGCCCCTGACTAAATAGTTAGGTATTGAATGTTCTAAAAATTTCTATGGCACATTTATGTGCCTCTTGTGGCATACCAGTTGAAAATAGCTGGATTTGACAATACTTTATTGATTAATAAATAGATCTATTACATTAAGTCTACAGCATATACTTTTTCTCTATACTTTATCATAGGAAAAAAATGTACCTTGAAAACCTTACCAGTTTATAAATGTTTCAGCAATTAATCAGCAAAGAATTTCCTTTAACAGTAAATTACAGTCAAATAAACTAAAGAGTAACATTCAGAACCAAGTCAATTTATCTTGGAAGTAGGCATTCCAAAAACAATTCTGTTATCTAAAATACTTCCTTTATATTACATAATATTTATTTTACATGATATTCTCTGGGATGGCTTATCTGAACATTATTAAAATCGATGAATCATGTCTTTTCCTGGCTCTCTGCAGTGCCTATCATACAGTCGAAAATAACCAATCTGTTTCTCTCAGTGTCCAATTACACTTTGATGAAGATTAAGAGACGCACATAAAACCTCTCTAAATAAAGTGCTGGATTTGTTCAAACAGAACCTCTTATTCACCACTAAGAAAGGACATTGTATTGAAGCCATGAACTGATTACAGGGTAATAAATAGCCATGTTAGATTCAGTCATTTCAGTCATGGCTGGGACCCTTAGCCTTTAACTGTGCGGGGACTTAGATCAACAGTTTTAATTAATGTATTCAAGAAATAGTACTGTGAAATGAGGGGGATTAGCCTTTCCCAGGTGTTTGAAATTCAATTTGTCAAGTTGAAGATTTCTAAAATTTTCTTTTTCATTTTCACAAAAACACCTCATGGTTCTCCCTTTGTTTATTAATTTCATAAGCTTTTTGAGGAACAAATATCTGGGGACACAGAAAATGCAAGTAAATATCCAAGAAAATATACATGTTCATTTTCCAGATGGCACCGTATAGTGAAGGCAGAGGATCAAAAATGAAGGTCTGTAAAGATGGATAAGAAACCCTCTCCAGGGGAACAGCAGCTTATGCTTTTCACTAAGTCTCACTCTGAGCACAGACTGTGGTGGAAAGAGGACAGAATAAGGTAGGTTCTTATTTCATCAATCTGTGGGCTGTGCTTATAGTGCCAATGCAACCCATTTGTTCCTCATTAATCTTTGGCAGGTGGTCCATTTTCACCTATTTTCACCTCATTTTGAAACAAATTGAGTTGTATTCACTGAATTTCTAAGAAAACACTGCACCAAAATCAAAACATACAAAATTAGTTTATCCTGCTTCGCTATGAATAGATTATTATGATTATATGAACACTCCTGCTGATCTGAGTTCTTGTTTCATAACTGGAAGTACTTAACCCAATAATAGTGCATCACGTCAATAGGGACGCTTTTTATCATAGTTTGTTTTGACCATCCTCATTCCTATTCATTCTTCATCCTCTCTACCATGTTTCATTTGACTAGGGCTGAATTAACATGATTTATTGCTATTCAAGAAGAAATTTTACATAACCTCTGTAGACAGAGCAGCTGAGGACCTGCATATAAAACAGACAATTGTCTTACATGTAAGGTTAAACAAATGAAATATTGATCACAAGCATTAATAGCTGTTCATATGTATATGTGGATTTATAATTCCAAGTGCACATATACTGCAATTGATAGTGTGGCATCTTCAAGCATTTTGAGGTATTGCAAATAAACCTTTCTCGCAATCTATTAGTATTTAACTACATAATAATGACATGTTTCTATTATCATAATCACTATAATATTTATTTTAATGTGCTACCTAAGTTATTGAAGGTAAGTACCCAGTTTACAAACTGTATACTTTCATTTTATAAATGAAATAAACATTTTATGCAGTATTTTAACTAGATAAATCTATATTAACTTTTATTTCCCTGATTCTCTTGTAAAAATACATAATACTGATTTTTAAATGCTATACTATCTTTAGGTGACTTTCAAATCATGAAAGATTAACTTATATTCAACATAGTTTAGAGTTGAGTAAAATACAAAGTTGATAAGCCACCAGAGTGTGTATGTGAGGTAAAGTATATATGGCAATTTTCCTTTTAAAATGCCCATAAAGTTGTCAGAAAATCCAATTTTATCAGCCTGTTTACTTGAATCCAAAGTATAATCATTATCTTCAAAAAATAATTTGCAATATGTCACGCTGTGTTACAATTTATACTTGAAACCCCCCCCCCCCTTAAAAATCTCCCTTAAAATAAAGGTTTTGGAATTGTGGTCATGTTAATGTTGTTGAAGTAGCCCTAAAATTTGTACCAGAAACAGTGTACAAATCTTGTGGTAATGGTCCAATGATACTGATGGAACCACTAATGACAAAGCCCAATGCTTTTCTTTGCCAGTCATCTGACCCTCCCTTAGCTTGTTTACTCCCTAACAGTACTTTTCAGTCATCAATATTAGTTGAACAAACACTTTATTTGCATTATTATAATAAACACTATTTTAATTCCACTATCTTCTATCCTCAGCAATACCTCAAACTCTCATCACTCCCTTCAACCTCAGCATCAAAGAAGAGAGGATTTCAAGAGCATGGAGGGTGAGTGAAAATTCCCAGAGGAAGCATTCTAAGGTCATTAACATAAAGCCTCTTGATACATCTGATAAGTGGTTAATATTCAAAAGTTATAAAGAACTGATAAAATTCAACACCAAAAATCAAATAATCCAATTAAAAAATGGGCAAAGGACCTGAATACACACTTCTCCAAAGAAGACATATAGATGGCCAATAGACACAGGAAAAGATGCTCAACATCACTAATCATCAGAAAAATGCAAATTAAAACCACAATGAGGTATCACCTCACACCTGTCAGAATGACTACCTCAATAACTCAACAAACAAGTACTGGTGAGGAATGTGGAGAAAGGGGAATGTTTCTGCACTGTGGCTGGGAATGCATACTGGTGTAGCCCTGGTGGAAACACTATGGAGATACCTCCATAAATTAAAGATGGAGCTGCCTTTTGATCCAGCAATCAAACTTCTGGGAATATATCTGAAGGAAACCAAAGCACTACTTCCAAAACATATGCATCCCTATGTTCACTGCAGTGTTATTTACCATCACTAAGACATGGAAGCAGCCCAAGTGTCCATCAATAGATGAGCAGATAAAGCAACTATGGGGCATTCACACAATGGAATACAACTGCTGTAAAAAAGAAAATTTTACTCTTCATAGCAGCATGAATGGATTTGGAGAACATTAAGTGAAATAAACCAGTCAGAGAAAGACAAATACCATATGATTTCATCCATATGTGGAATCTAATGAACAAACTGAACTAACAAGCAAAATAGAAATAGACTCATAGAGAACAGGATGACAGCTAAGGGGGGATGGGGTGCAGAGAATAGAGGGTAGAGGGATTGATTAAAAAGGAAAAAAGGACTTGTAGACATGGACAATAGTGTGGTGACTTTGGGGGTGGAGGGGGATATAAGCAGGATAAATGGTAATAGAAAAAAATGATCTAAATTAATAAATAAAGAAGAATAAAAAGTCCACATAAACTTTATACTGTTTAAAAATCAAGACTTTTTCTGCTCTCACAAAATGAGAACAAGTTCTTTAAAATTAAAATCTGTGACAACCTTACGATATCACATTATCATTGATCAAATTCTTTATTTATTTTAAACTCATGTCCAAAAAAGAAAATTGTTATCACTTGCCAGAAAATATGATTTGGGTACAGGTATTTTTTTGTATTATATTGGAAAGTTACCCTCAAAACACAATTGATGCCTATTAAAATTAAAAGAACTAGAATTTTTCAGGGATGAATTGAATTATATATTTACATATTATTAAATATATAAGACATAACAAAAAAATGAAGTGAACTTCAGTATACTTACAGTCTAATTTAAAACTAAAACCTTATCAATAAAATTGAAACTGGCTATACTATGTTTTTAAACTACATTATCCTCTCAGCCCCTGAATTTATTAGCTACCTAATTAGTTACCAGGATTCCCATGCCCTAACTACATATATAAATATCTCCCAACAAGAAATAGTATTATCTAGCTGTTTTAATACTATTTATAAATAGTATAATTTTTATGAATACTTTTCAATTTATTTATCCTTATGTTTCTGGAGTTCATCTAATGATATATATTTGTGTATATCAATATGAATATACTATTGATAGACACTTAAGTTGTGTTTAGAATGTCTCTGTTTTGACTATTAAATGCTAAAGTATGCATATGTCCTTTTTTGTATGAGTATATATGAGTCCATCTACCTTCGGATTGAAATGCCCAAATACCACAATTATTGCCTCTTACCCTCTTTATAACCTTTAGAACCCAAAGTCTCTAAGTTCCTGGTGTTGACAAATGTGCACAGAATAGCCACATTTGATTTCTCTTCTTCAGAGATTTCCTTAAATCTTTGACTCTCAACTTGACTTTATGAGACCATTTATTGTATTTCACTCAGCAATTGTTTTGTATCAGGTTGTATTGGGAAGGTGGCCTGAGATACCTTGTTGTCCTATTGCTAGAAGGACTCGTGAATCTCTTCATCTGATGAAATATGAGGCTACAAGTTGTTTGATGTTATGCCTCTTTGCTTTCACCAACCACATTTCATGTTTGTTTACTGAGGAATGGGATTCATGAGAGTGATGTGTACTGGGTGAGATTTGTGAGTACAGAAGGTATCATAATTTTGCCTGAGGTCATAGTGCATTCCTCTGACCTTAAACATATATCTCATTGTTATGCAGTGGGGGTATGATAAGATCAATTTAAAAAATTGTTAATTAAACTGATGTATACTTCTTTTGAAGGCTTACAAACTATATTATTATCTCTATTAGTTAAATAATCCAGTAAACAATTACAGTCACCTTAGAATTAAATATATTGTACATTTATATTGTGATAATATTTTTGGGTAAAATCACAAAGTTATTTTTACAAAATATAAATCTGCAATATTCTATTTTTGCATTTTCCTAATAATCTGATTTCGGTTATTGAAGAACTTTGGAATGAGAAATGTGTACCTTGATATTTCCCATCCTATTTAAGTAAAATTTAGTTCCTTGCTATGTTAGGAAAAAAGCAAAACCCAAAATGCTTTAAGAAGAAAGTCAAATAAATTTGGGAAATATTGAAAACACTCAGATTTCTCAGGTTCAATAATATGTAATATGAACATATTAAACTATAGAACGTATAAAAATAGAAGAAAACTCTATTATATACCTACTTAACTATTAATATGTTGATTTGAGATATTAAAATATAGGTTAATATTGTTAGTAGAAATTTACTGATTATGCTTACTAAACTATAACTAAAGTGGTATTACGAATACATTAAAAATATTTGACTGGGGTTGGAGGGGTGGAGGGGTGAAAAGTCAGACAACTGTACTTGAACAATAATAAAATAAAATAAATGTATTGGGAATTGTTGTGGATACTTTACAGAAAAAATATAATATCAAGTACCTGGATATACTCACATGTCAAATTGTGAATTCAATTATTTCTCTTTTTGATTTTCAAAGATGGGCCTTTAAAGAAAAGAGAAAACTACTTTATTTCCTTTTAGATTTTTTAAAAATTTGTTTTGAACCAAGAACAAAATCTGCCTGGCCAGAGGCTAGTGTGGCTTCCTAAAAGCCTATTAATGTACTTCAGAAATACCAGCATCAGGAAGCAAAATGGAAGAAACAATGCCTCTAGATTATTTGTCTCCTAGAAATTGTCTGACTTTTACCATAAAGAGGCCCAGAAGCCTCCTGGTTGTAAAAATCCACTCTCATATGGGCTTGTTCCAGAAACTCACAATGCCATTTCAAAGTGTTGGTGGAGTAGTAATTGAGTAATTAGCCATTGTGTAGATTTATGCTGTTAAAAATTTACATTTTATTCATTTAGTCATCACAATAAAACTAGAAGTACTTATTTTCATTACATAGATGAGAAACAGAAAAGTCAAAACAGAAAACAAAAAACTACTCTTCCATACTCTACCAAAGACTGACTGGACACGCCTTATTTCCCATAAACATTATTTTTCTCTAAATTCTAGGTAGTTTCTTTAAGATGATTATTGCCAAACTTTATAGCTAATATATTAATAAAATATTTTAAAAATTATAAAGTTACCACATGCTTTGTATATTACTTATTTATGCGTCATGTACATATATTACTATACTATATTATGTTTTAACCTTTTTTAAAAATGAAAATGTCCCCCAAATAAAAAGAAGAACCAAAAATGTATTAAAAAAGAATACTAATATTTTTTCCTCCATCCTCAGTGTTCATCTTAATGTAATCTCTGAACTGTATACCAGTCATTTTTGAGAACACTGCTTTGAGGGGTTATGCACATTTTAGTGTGTGTGTGTGTGGTTAGTGTGTGTGTGTGTGTTAGATTTTACTTAACATTGCAAAACTAGTTTTTGAGAGCTCTCTGCTAGAGGTACATATTTTTAGGACAATTCATTCCTCAATCAAAATGGGCAGTATTACATAAGATAAATTGTGGTGCCCAGTGGATGGATTTCAAATATTGCTGTTACTTGCTGTCTGCATCGATCAAATTATGTATCTCTTTGCTCAGTTCCTATAAAATGTGTTTAGATTAATATCTACATTAGGGAGTTGTGAGGATTAAATCAGCTATCATATATGAAAAGTGCTTAAAGCAGAGCTTGACATAGTAGTGCTACTAATATATTTGTTATTACTAATCGCAGGATATTACATCATTTTGTGACAATTGGAAAGAGGAGGTTGTTTTCAATAACTAAAAAATGCCTTACACACAAAACACTGATGCAAGTATTTAGTGCATGCGAGAATAAAAAGAAAGTTCTCTGACATTAAAATAGCATAATTTAATAGAGGTCGATGAAATTACTGGAGACTTTCCATTAATCAGAGGTTCATGTTTAGCATTTAATTATATTTTAAAAAAGATAATTTTGTGAAGAGAATTTAGGAAGACATTTCCATGCAAAAACCACTTTCACAGTAATATCAACCAATTGACACAAATAACAATAATAAATCATTTCCAGATGCTCTATAGTCAAAAGCCTCAACTACAATGGAGAATTATATGAGAAAAACCTGGTTAAAAATTGAATGGATACAAGTCAACAAATGGAATGAATAGGGGAGAAAACAAAAGAGAGTAATGGGATAATGAGATTTCACAAAACAGATTAATACAGATTCGTCCTCATCAAAAGATCATAGTTTTGTTCAGAAATTCTTCAAACAGAAAAATCAACAACCTTTAATCATGCAAAGTAGAATAAATAGAAATCAGGGTAAATCTGTTTGTAGATAAAGACAATAAATAAATAATGTGTTAGTAGTATTATTTTATAATCTCCTTGTAGTAGGATTATGCTTTCATTGATCACTGAAGCAATCTGTAAGTTTTTTACACTGAATTAAATTGCACATTTACTTTAGTTTCACATTCTTTTATGTATAAAATTCCTTAGTTAGTGGTTGCAATGTCTGTGGATTAATTTTGAAAACTTTGTGTGTATTAACATCATGCTCAATATAGCAATCTATCTGAAAAAATATATTTTTAATGTTTTCCCTTTGGGTTACATTTTAATAATTATACTTGCTTCCAACCCTAACCCCCTGCACCACTGATCTATATTCCAACACTATAATTTTGTCACTTAGATAATGTTATACAATATGCAATCTATGTAATTTCACTGTTTTTGCATTTGTGATGTTCCAAATGTCCTTTCAATATCCTTGTGTGTGTGTGTGTGTGTGTGTGTGTGTGTGTGTCTGAACAACTTCTTTTAGCCTTTTTTTTTTTTAGAGATCTGTTGGTGACAAATTCTAGTAGTATTTCTTCACCTCTTCCTGAAAAGTATTTTTACTAGATAAAGAATTCTGAGTTGACAATACTTTTCTTTCAAGACTTGGAAAACGTTTGCCTGTTTCTTTTGTCCCTCAAATTTCTGAGAAGAAATTTGTTGTCATTTGAATCATTATTCCCAAATTGGTAATTGATTGTATTTCTCTGTTTTCAAAAGTTTTCCCTTGTTTTTCATTTTCACAAGTTTGATTATGTGTCTGGGTGTCAATTCCATAAAGTTTATTGTTTGGGGTATACTCAGTTTCTTGAATCTATACGTTTATATCTTTCAACAAATCTGAGGAATTTGAGCCATTATTTCTGCAAATATGTTTCAGTTCAGATCTATTGTGTTCTGTATAAGTATAGTACTAAGACTTGCCACTCAGAGGACTGAGGTTTGGTGTACACAAGGCAGATGCATAGGCCACTGGTAAACTTGCACTTTGCCAGAACAGTCACTTTAATGCTTTATTATTATTGAAATGTGCTGGCTAAAATGTGATATTGTTGGCCACATGAGTTTATATATTATAAAACTGGTATTAATGTCAAATGTGAAAAAAATAACCAATGAAAAGAGAACTTTTTTCTAGACTCTGGAAATTCTCATATTTATTTATATTAATAGATAGGTCTTCAATATTTGAACATTCATTCTTCAGCCATCTTTTCTACACCCAAATCAAAATAACAGAAATATGTTGTACCAGAAAGATTATGGGTGAAGACTGTTCCTTACAAATGTATGTACATTTGCATTTTCTTATATTTATTTTCTTAATCAAAGTAATATTAATATGACTAAAAACCAAGAACTAAAGAAAAGCTTAGCCCTGGCTGGTGTGACTCAAAGGATTCTGCACCAGCCTGGGAACCAAAGGGTCACCAGTTGGATTCCCAGTGTAGGTCACATGCCTGGGTGGTGGGCCAGGTCCCCTAGTAGGGGGTACACAAGAGGCAATCACACATTAATGGTCCTCTCCATCTCTTTCTCTTTCCCTTCCTCTCTCTAAAAGTAAATAAATAAAATCTTTTTTAAAAAGAAAAGCTTACAATAAAACAAAGTTGTTTTCCTCTTTACCCTCTAGTTTGCTCCTGAGAGGTAAATATTATTGCATCTTTAATCTGATTCTTTTGTTAGTTTCCTTACCACCTCTTGGTAATAAGTATGTATTTTAAATAAGGCCCAAAAAGCATTTGGTAGCTTTTAAATCCTGGAGGATGTTAACATAAAATATACATGAGCTTTTCAGAAAGGGGACTATTCTGGCACAAATAATTAATATGTTTTCTTTAGCTTATTTCTGGAAGCAATGAAGAAAAGTGTATTAACTAGCAGTGCAATGGGTCAAACATAAATCTCCAAAATATGTTTTTATAATTAAAAATAATTGTGTGTGCTGCAGCTAAGTTCTACAGTTGTAATTAAACATATTAACACATATTAAATCATAAGTAAGTTGCTTAAATTATCTTGCTTCTCTATTTTAGTGTACAACAGAGAATATTGTGATTTTTATCAATGCAATCTATTATCTGAATGGATAATGATATGGTTTTAAAAGTTGAGGTATAATTATAAGACCCTAAAGATCCCCAAATGACAGTGTTATAGGCTAATGGAATAATTTGTCAAAATTACAAGGGAGAATTGCATGTTATTTTGAAAGTTGAAGTTGATCCTCTGTATCTAACCTTTTGACCAATACCAGCATTTGTATTTTCCCAATGTTCCTTTCCAGATTTATTAGTTCATATTTTAGTCTTTTACTTAGAGAAATAGTATTATGCATGCAGTTCTCTATAACTATAGACATGATTTGTCCTGATTGAAAACATGGATAAATATTCACTTCTGTGAGGTACATAGCAGTATAATAAAATTAGGGACTAAAAATTTGATTTTTGATTCTTGATTTGGTCACTAAGAGATAGTGACTCAGAGGAGGTCCTATTGTCAAAACGGGCTCGTTTCTTTGCCATAAAATGCAATGGATTTGGACTCATTACAATTCAAAGAGGTTCCTTTAAGTATTTCACAGAATCAGTCACAATCACATTCAATTAGTTGAGTTACTCTATTTATTTTTACTGAATCAGGAAAAATTGGCCATGTCATTGTGTGTCATACTGTAGACACCTGATTATCTAGAAAGGAGCTGTATCTGCATAGCATCTCATATTTTCTTTGGCTCACTCTATTGTTCTCCCTTCCTTCTACCCTGAAAAGGCAGAACTTTAGGTAGGATAGATAACTGCCAGAGAGTAGGCGAGAGGAAAGCCTACATGCCAAGCACCACCTTCTCCCTTGTTCCACCCATGCCAAGGAAATAGTGTAAATGAGAAGTTTCTAGTCATTCTAGTCACTTGGACCCTTTGCACTTTAGAAATTACCAAAGATCCCCTAAAAGCTTTTGTTTACATATTTTATTTTTATTTAATGATATTACTGGGCTATATAAATGAAAACCAAGAGAATTTTAAAAACATTTAATTTTATTACCTCATTAAATAATCTCATTAAATACTAATATAAAAACATGTTCACTGAAGAATGTTTTAAGGAAAAAGAAATGAAGAGAGTGGCATTATTTTACATTTTAAAATTTATGTCTGATTTAATGGTATTCTAGTGGATTCTTATATCTGCTTTTGATCTACTGTGACATGTAGCCTCCTGAAACTTCACTGTACACTCATAAGGAAATTAGATTGAGAAAGGCGCACAGCTCCCTAGTGTCATGAAAACACAGTGTGACCTCGTAGGTATCCTGAAAGATTTCATCCCCAAACTGCACTTCTGAGAGCCACTGGTACAGACAAAGGTATGGGGATAAGACACAAAATGCTGGGCTTTGAGTATCACAGTGACCAGGTGGAAGTGAGACCAGGAATCGGGGGCAGGTTTGCCAAACCCTGACCATGCGGACTTGTATTCGTACAGTTGTATATACTACATACCTGGTTCATGTTATTCTTTAAGTTACTGATTTCAAGCAAAAGCTACATCAGAAATAAATATTCTAAATATTTGAAGAATAAATAAGGAAAGTGAATCAATTGACAGAAATCCTATTTCTCCTTGTACAAGAAGAACACGCAATTCTTATGTATGGAATCATTATGTGGTTGCTTAAATGGCCTCACCAATTTTGTTAGGTTTTGATTACTATGCTACTTAACAGGGAAAAAATCATCACATGGAGAGATCTCACGAAAGCACATGGGAAGATAAGAAAAGAAACCAAGGTAAGCAAGAATTAACTTTCTGCTCATTTTCCAACAAACTGTACCAGTAGGGAAGCTGATTTAAAGAATAAGAGCTTGGACACATGAGTGAGGCTCCAAGAAAATCAAATGGGCACATTCACTTTCTTTCTGCAGAGCCCAAAATCAACCCACCATATATACTGAGGACAATGAAGGAACATGTAAGGGTTTGAAAGTCAGTATCTTGTTCAGGTTTTCAGCCCAGCATAAAATCTGTGGAAGTTTGTCTCCTCCGTCGACATCTAGTCAGCCCTGACCACTGCTTAACTAAAGGAAATGTTTCAAAATCCACTGGTGACTAGTTTTTACCACATACTTTGCAGAAATTCCAAAATTTGAACTAATTTCTTAAAACTCATATTCAGAGATGAGAAAGGTGCCACTATTAGTTTTTCAATAACTACAACAGTAATAATCTCTGGTACTCACAGTCTCCCCAAATACCAGGAATTGCCTTCAGTGCTGTGTGCACATTAATCCTGTCGATCCTCCCAACAGTCCCTTAATGTAGACATTACCATTTCCTCCACTGTTCAGGTGAGGAAACTGAGGAATAGAAAGTTTGAGTGTTTTCCCACAAGTCAGGGAGCAAGAATTTGAACCCAGGCAGTTGGTCCCAGAATCTGAGCAAGATGTGAGCAGTAATTGAATCTAAGCAATTCTGTACAGAAAACAAAATTATGAAAGTTTTTCAGGGAAAATTCTACATGTCTGGAGAAGCCTACATTTTTAAATTCTTATTCTTAAATAAAAATTTCCTCTACCTCTCTTGGAAAGCATTAAACTGTTAACCTTTGCTGATTTAGTTCTACACTGTATCTTTAGAGCCCATAAAAAGTGGCTAGCACAAAATAGGACCTTAACAAATATTTGTGGAATAAAATTAAGTATAAGTTTTATACATATAAAGCATGTTTGTTTCTGAAATTCTGTGAAGTAGAGCTAGCTAGAAGGTGGGTTTTTTTAAAGATTTATTTATTTATTTATTTTTAGAGAGGGAAGGGAGGGAGATAGAGAGAGAGAGAGAAACATCAATATGCGGTTGCTGGAGGTCATGGCCTGCAACCTAGGCATGTATCCTGACTGGGAATCGAACCTGTGACACTTTGGTTCACAGCCCGAGCTCAATCCACTGAGCTATGCCAGCCAGGGGGAGAGTGGTTTGTCTTGTGTTTATTCTAACAACTTGATTTACTGTTAATCTATTAGTGATTTCCAGGTGTCCTTATTAAGTTACTCTCAAAGTTTAGTAGTTATAAAAATCTCTTGGGAATCTTGTTAAAATGCAGATTTTAATTCAGAGGACCTGGGCTGAATCCTGTTGAGGCCAAGACTACTGGACTAAGGACCACTCTTTGAGAAGCCAGGTCTTTTAAGCACCTGATAGGCGTGTCTTTCAGATTTAAGTCAGTAAAGTGATTTAACAGCAATAACAAGGAACAGGGAATACAACCATCATGTACATCATGATTCTATTTTTTTACACCTCCCCCTTCTTATTTACACTGTTGCCATTATTTTAGGGCAAACTGAAAAGTGACATTTCTCACTGCTACTGGAATGATTGTCACATGAGATGCTAAATTCTTCAAGCTTTACTGGGGACATACTGAGACACTTTGTTTGGATGTCTCCAACTGTCAATGTTTTTTTTATGACCTTCCTATGGATTAAACACAAACACAAATTTAACAATTTTAAAAGGCCAGCTATCATACAGTTAAATTAGAATGAAGAATGCAGACACATCCACATGATTTCTGATTTTGGAGATTCATTTACCATTCCAGGATTTAAAGAGATAAAAATTGTCAAAATAAATTAATCACAGAAGTGATCCTTTATATTTTTGCAATGAAAATGTCAGAGTGATTCCCTTCTTTTCATACATGTTGACAGAGGCCATGGAAAGTTACAATAAAATGAACAGTATTTATTTAGCAAATGCCCTTATTACACTTAATTTGTTCCAGACACTGTTCTGTGTTATATGAGTATTAGCTTGCTTAATATTGCAAACATCTCAATGAATAAGTACTCTTATTATTTCTTTCATAGGTGATAAAACCAAGTCATAGCTAAACTAAATTTGTCACCCAAGTTATCACATTTATTTGATAGAGTAACCAGGATTCAAACCCAGGCAGTTTGGCCTCAAAATCTGTGCTTTTAACCACTGCATCAAACTGCCTCCCATTATGAATTTCTAAGGGAAAATATATACAATTTCCAAAGGCTTAAAGTATTTTACTGAAATATATTTTCAATTATTTACAAGAATCATACTTATTCTAGAAACTTATAGTATCACCAACAGAAAGTGGCAAATACATACTCAATTAAGATAAATAATTATTAGGGCTTCAGAGTGGCAAGGGGGCAGGGCATGGTATTAACAAAGGAGGGCTGGATTTCTTCTTCAGTGTAGTCTCCTGGATTCATGTTACTTTGCACGAGCATACTCTGCCACAATAAACCAATCTACTACCTCACCTCTCTCAATGGATGATATCTCTATATTTTGTAGGTCCTTGGAATTTCATATATATACATTCATATATATATGAAAATATAGTAGACAGTGGTAATGGAAAGCAAATATGTCAAAAATCCTGTACAAAAATGTTCCTTCTCCTGAAGTCCTGTGTTGGATAATGATATTCTCATCTCCTCATTAATATATTAGGAACTCCAAAGACTTTCTCAACAATCATCTCTTTTTTCCATATTATATTTAATTTTACACCAACTAATATTAATTGTATGTCAGTATGCAACGCCAGCTATAGCCCTCATCATCTCCCCTTTGTACTAAGGCAGTACCTTCCTAACTTCTCACGACTTTCACTTCTCCAATTATTCTTTGATAATACCCTCAAACCTCCTTTTCTAAAGCACATGTAAATAGTCTTACTACTTGCTAGTTTAAAGGCCTATGTTTGCCACTCTCTGCTTATAGATTTAAGCCCAAACTACTTAGTGACATATGTGAAACTATTTCTAATTTAACCCTATGTTTCAAACCAGTATCAACTATTTTTTTTTTCAGCCAGGTACCTAAGCTTCTTATTTCAACAAACAATGCCTTTAAAATCTTCTTAATAAATGTTTTTGTTTTGTCCAGAGTCCTTGTCTACATTTTACCTTGACAACTTGCATTTATCTATCAAGGTGATGCGTTATACACAAAGCTTTTTCCTACCTTCCCAAGAAGAATAAACTCTATCACTCTACTTTCTATTATTCTTTAAATGTACTTTGTATGAGTCACTGTAGATTAGGGCTTTCTAGCAGGTAAGAAATTCTCTCACAGTTTTTGGTACATAAAAAGAGTTCAGTATACATTTACTGAATAAAAAAGGTAAAAATAAATAATTGGGCCTAACCAATGATTTTACATTTATAATATATTTCATAATTTTGGGCATAAATAATTGAATAATTAACATATGTAATATTAATTATGTAACTAAATAATAGTACAACATTTCATCTTACATACCCTATGTCAACAATTTCTCTGTTTTGATGAAAAAGGATGTTATATGTAGCTAGCATAACAATGGGAGTAAAAAATATTATAGTTTCATAAACCCCAAGAATATTTTATCCTCTATTCCCATGGTAGTGCCTACCCAGAGAAGAGAATAAGCTAAACAGTAAAATACAAATTGGTATAGGAAGTTGAGTGCCAAGAGAAATTAAAAGCCATTCGTGTTCAGTTCAACATAGATGTCATAATCAAGAGTGTGCTAAAAAACACTGACACTACTGTGTGGTCCTCCTCTAGGTGGCTTGTCTGACACACTGGAGGCTCGATTTGATAGAAGCATGCTGTAGCGCTACTGGTACATGACTCTATGATTAATGCTTCCCCAGGCCATCTGTAAATACAGGTGGTTCCTGCTTTGTGCTAAAATGTCTTTCTGGATACTCAACTGTATAGAAAACAATAGCAAACAATTTTTCTATATTCACATAAACAGCTATGTATATTCAGATTTGAAAGCTTATATTTTAAAGGCTCACTGAAGTGAGGAAGTTTGCAGTTATCATCTTGACCTGTAGATGGGGATGCAGCACAAGTTTGACATGTGTACTTCAACTACATTCTTCCCCGACAGCCAGAAATTTTCCAATGAGCCCCTATTCCAGACAAAGTGGAAGAAAATCTATTACTTACATGTTTGAACTGAGCAAAGTTGAGAACTGTAATGTAAACTAGTGAATGACTGTACTTATATAACATTGAATGGTGGTGTGACTGATAATATGCTGAGACAATACATATAATAACTATAATTTATATCATTGATATTTGAATAATTGTAATTATGGAAATTTAAATAATTTCAAAAGTATGTGATGTAATGCATCTCCATATTTTCATAACACAGCTTGAGCAATTATGAACACATGGCCTATCATGTTCATGTTCACACCCACCTACCTGAGACATGCTCTGATGCCACATATGTAAATGCATTAAAAACCTCATAATTTAACAAAATAACTTTTTAAATATTTCTACAGCTATTATCCTTTGAAGGGAAGGTTAAAGGTGTACTGTGTAGTAAGAAGCAGAGGGTATCTTCTTGGACGTATTTATTGAACTAGGTAGGAATACATAGATATCTCTTTGCTACAATTTATCAAGAAATAGGCTTATAATTTGTATATTTTTATGTATGGATATTTTATTTTCAAGAAAGAGGAAAAAAGCAAGCAGCAAAGGGGCACAGATCTTGTAAGTTGTGGTCTCTTGACAGAAATAGGCTTAAGCTCCTGCTTATTGACAATTGAGATTATACAGAGGAATGATGGGAACATTTAATTGAATTGCAAAATTTAGGAAGAAATTAAGGAGAAAATTCAATTGCACCAAAGCCCTACACAGAGATCTTTGACATTTACCTCATGAAAAGCACTTAAAGGTTCAGAAAGTTATCATCTTGATCTTTCTTTAAATGGGAGATAGAATAAGATAAACAAAGAGCATGCACACCCATTTGCCTACACCTTTATCTACTATGCCCCCCTTTGAGTCTGCCTCTTGCACTGGAGTGGCATGCAACTTTAAGGGACACTGAAGTGAGATAATCATGGAAGTTCTACCTCTTGGAAGCCCAACAGGGGAATAAGTAATAAGTCAAAGGAACATAAAAGTGTGATCACTGAAAAACTAGGAAGAAATAAAGGAGATAAGTCCTTAAGGACAAAAGAAAATGAGAAGGTGGGGAGATCAAAATATATAAAAAGCTTTTCTCACTGACCTCAGACACCTTCCTTTACTACCCCATTTATTCTCTCCTCTGAACATCCAGAGGGCTCACAGAATTATTATGTCAAGAAAGATATAATGGAGTGAAGAGAATACCTGCTTTAAATTCTGACAGGTCTTGACTGAAACTTTGAGGAAAGTACTTAACCTTCTTGTTTTAGCTCACATATTTGTAAAATGAGGAGAAGAATGACTGTTTTACAGGGATATTTCAATTATTAGAGATAAGATATGTAATATAAAAGCATACTGCTGTGATCAATCAGTTATTATTATTATTATTATTATTATTTTATTTGTTGGTATTATCTCTGTACTTGGAAATAAACCAAAGGCTATAGTAAGTGTTCATAAATATATTTTCAGCTGTATAGAAAAATGTGGTCTGAGTATAAACAAAAATAGCCTTAGAAACTATAAATGCTGTCTTTGACACATATGTCTTCTCTAAAACATTTAAGATAAAAGTATGAGTTTTCTGCCACATATAATGTTCTATTAATGTATATAGCTAATAATGACTCATTTTACATTTCGCTAAGAATGAAGAACAGTAAGTATAATTCAAAAAGAAATCACTTGGCTCAGGTGTACGAGATGTTACAGTACCTTCTACAAATATCTAATGGGAGACATAGAGATGGTTTATCCCCTATAGATACAATAACAATCTTCCCTCTATTTTTTTTCTAAGTTCAACTACCAAAATTCAAATAACACATAATTGACAGCAAACTGTACTTTCACCTTTCCAGGAAATAAATTCAATCCAATAGATTTTACTTAAACTAATCAATTAGAGGTGATTCTATGAAAGCAATATAATTAAAGTAATATGGTTTTAATTCAGAACAGAGATATATTAGAAAGAACAAAAAGTGTTGTAATTCAGTAGTGTTAGAGATTTTTGGCTCTCTTAAAGTTAGATTGTGATCACTAGATAGTTTCATCTTTCAGAAACTGAAGACACCGTTATAGTTAAGCTTGGACAAATCCCTGTACAGACACGGTCATGCTCCAGTTAGAGAACAGAGCCTGGGCATAACTTAGACTTGGTTTGAAATGGCAAGGAAAAGGTATGTGAGATGTATGATACAAAAAATTACAGACTCATGGAAGGAACTTTCACCAACATTAGGTTATCTAGTTAAATTAGTGATTTTCTTGATTATTAAAAGCAATAAGTAGCCAGAAGGGTATGATTAAATAATAAAACACAAAAAGACAGGGTTATATTACTCACGTTAGTGGCTTATGCAGTATTTGTTGTAGAGAATTGTGTTTTTTTGTTGTTACATTTAAAATTAAAACAAAGCTATAGTACTCTCAACTTTGGTGTGCAACATGCTAGAAAACTGTGCTCAAGTTGGATTCAAAAGATCCATAGACTGTTTCTGGTTTTTGTTATTTACTAGGTATTCAAACCATGGCAAACTCTTTTTGCCTTTTGGAAAGCATTTGGGCAAGAGCAAATAATATCTAAAATTCTTAGCAATTTTAATATTTTAGGATCCCGTTATCTTTTGTAGTATATTCAAATAGCACATTGCATCTATTTTTCTAAATGGTCAAACATAAAATGACAGGTATGTTTCAATTTCAGTAGCATGGAACTCCATGTCCTTGCCTTGGTGGTGTGCTGGCAGCTAAGAGAGCTGACTGGAGAGAAAGAAAGAAAATAAGAAAGCAGGTGAGATTCAGCTTTTATGTCCATGAAGGACTGTGATTGTAGTAAAAAACACCTAAAATGCCTTTGAATGCCAAGTTTACTGATCTAAGAATGAACGTAGTGGGAATGATTAAGACACATACTTCAGAGCAACTCATCTCTTCTGAGTATCAGCTCCTTTAATTTGCTAACAATTAAGTAACTACTGCCAACTAACTGATGCCTAACCACCCCCATTCTGTTTGTATGAACTTAATATTTCACAGGAATAAAAGGTTCTGGATCAGACATTAAACATGGAAAATTAATCATCAACACCATCCAAACAACAGCATTAAGTGAGCTACACAGTACTTCACAATCTTTTCAAATATTCAACAACAACAGAAATTGCATTAAGCCATAAGAAAGCACACTTAGCAAGTTATATCAAAAGGATGAAGAAAAGAGCAGTAATGATAACCACTAGCAACTAGGGCTTAATTATGTGCCAAGTACTGTCCTAACACTTTGCATATATTATTTTCTCAATATTCATAGCCACACTGTGACAGACACTAATATAATCCCTGCTTTACATGTGTGGAAATGAGTGAAGAGAGATCAAGTACAGTGACTGAGGTCCTACAGCTCAGAATGGCAAAGGCAGGACTTGAATAAGAGAGTCCAACAATCATACCATGCTGCTTCTCAGCAGAGTGCTGTCAAGTCACACATTTCAAAACATTCTTTATTTTCATTGTTCTTCATATGTTCTATAGCCTCTGACTTATTTTTTCTTCCCATTACAAAAAATTAGAGTAATCAATGAGAGGAAGATTCACAACACATGTTCACTAGCAAGAATATAATAATTTTCACTAAAAATGTCAACTGAGAGACATTGTGTTAATTTAATTTTTAATGGAAACTACTAATGCCGTGATATATATTATTGGGTTGCCCAAAAAGTCCATTATGTTTTTTCCATAAAATAAAAGATATATTTCTCATTTTCACCAATAACTTCATTGATTTGGATATTTTGAGTATGTCGGCTATCTTCTGCTATTGGCTTCTAGTGAGTAGAGGTCAGGATGCTGCTAAACATCTTACAATGCATAAGACAGACCCACAGCAAAGAATTATTGGCCAAAATGTTAATAGTACCAAGCAAATTCGCAAACCACTTTTGACATGTTTGATCAGTCATGGCACCTTTTGCATACACTGTCCAAATCTTTTGTCTCATTTTAGTTGCATTTTTACCTTTCTTGAAATAATAAAGTACAACATGCCAAAAAATGCTCCTTATTTTCTTCCATCTTCAATATTAAAATAGCTGCATAAAAATTTACCAATTTTGATTATTTTTAATGCATGCTGATATGACAGCTGTCACAATACAATCTAACAAAATTGTCTCAGATGAAGTTAAGGACAACTAAACACTATTAGAGCCATTGTAAAGGGAAAAAAATAGAAAAGACTTTTTGGCCAACCCAATACTTTTCCAGGCCTATTCTATTTTTAGTGTTTTTATTCGCTGATATACTACAATGCTTATTATTCCATGTCAACCTAAAAATCAAATAGTTCTTTACTAAATTTCTTCATGTTTGGCTTTGGAAATATTTATGCAGAATTTTAAATTATGTTAAATTTGGACTAATCAGACCAATAATTAAACAAGAATAAATTTGCATTGAAGTCTCTCATAAAATTTCTGTACACAGAATAGGGTTTACTTATCTAACTGTATTTTAACTCCTTGGAAGTATTCTATGCTTAAATAATGTTTATTATATTAAGAAGCTAACTTTTTTTAAAAAAAAGCAAACATATTCCACCTATATGCACCTCTATTTCAAGTAAGAAGAACTCATCTCCCACCTTACTGCTGTCTTTCAATAAAAGATCTCTCCTCTTCGACCACAAATACAGACATGTAATGAGTTTTTCCCTAATCAATAAGTTCTCCTCCTGGTCCAAGTGAGTGTTCACGGAGGATTTGGGCATGTGATCTTTGCTGGCATTATTTTTGTCTGATGGAGCCAGAAGAAAAGTTACCTGTTTTTAAAATATGCATTAGTTAATTATTTTTATTAAATTAAAATAGGTAAACATTTAAAAATTAAATTAATAATAAAACTTATACTGAAAAAGAGCAGTCCTCCAAGCCAACTACCTAACATAAATCATGCTTCCCAGTGACCACACTTTTCAATGTTTTTAGTGCATATATAGTAAATATACATATTCATCTATATAAACATACATATATATCTCCAAATCCACATTTCTAAGTGAGAAGCTTATACTCTTCTTTTTAATTTTTAATGTTAAATATTATATAATGAATATTAAGCATAAAAATAAATATTTAAGTATCATATATAGTCTCACCCATATATATATCTCCTCCACTCAAACAATACAGTATCATGATATAATAATGCCAGGTGACTATTCAGTGTTTATACCATTAGTTGGACAAACATTGCTCACAATTGAACCAGACTGCATACTATATTTGTACTTCTTTTTTATATGACATTTTCCTTTCTGCTTCGCCTTGCTTTTTATATCTTATTTAAAAATATAAATTGGCCTCATATTTTTTGATACCACTTAAAACTCCCTTGATCATCTACTTTTTTTCCTTTTTAGATAGAAAACATTTCCTTGGAACATTTCCAGAGCACATGGTGTCCATTCAGAATTATATACCTGGTGCTTTCTGCCTCTCTGTGTTGCTGGTGAAATGTGTGACTCCATTTGTTTACTGACCCTGTTGTTTTATCTACCTTATCTCCTGAGTCATAAATATGACCCAGCTATCTCTTTGTCGGAAGATATGACACTAATGGCTTAGCAGCCATTTCATCAACCACATTCACTGTGAAGAGTGGTGGTCAGGGAGAGGGGTTTGGATTGTGGTAGGAAAAGATATGGCCAATACAAAATCAAAAGCAGAACTGAAAAGGAAAGAAGGCAAGATGGAAAAAAGGAAAGAAAGAAAAGAAGAGAGAAGGGAAGGGAAGGAAAGGGAAGGGAAGGGAAGGGAAGGGAAGGGAAGGGAAGCGAAGGGAAGGGAAGGGAAGGGAAGGGAAGGGAAGGGAAGGGAAGGGAAGGAAGGGAAGGGAAGGGAAGGGAAGGGAAGGGAAGGGAAGGGAAGGGAAGGGAAGGGAAGGGAAGGGAAGGGAAGGGAAGGGAAGGGAAGGGAAGGGAAGGGAAGGGAAGGGAAGGGAAGGGAAGGGAAGGGAAGGGAAGGGAAGGAGAGAAGACGAAAAGAAAAGATGACCAAACTGTTTAGTTTGAAGTCCTGGGTATAGCCTTTCCTAAAGCAAAGCGTGCAACCCATCAGCCCAGATGTGTGTCCTCCCTTTTTTTGCTATCAGTTAAGCTAGTTTCAGTTGAGTGCTAGTTATTTCAGTTAGAAAGAACCTATGTTAATATTTAAAAGTACATTAAACTGTAATTTACAAGAGAGCCACCTTCTTGAGGGAAAAATAGTCTTTGTAACTATCAGATTAATGAGGAAAGGAAGTATTTGAGAAATTATTAGGAGCAGGATATTTGGGGTAAAAACCAATTTGAGACAGTTTGGCAGCTTTTGGAAATTCATTGTACAGGTGTATGTGTGTGTATGTGGGTGCATGCACATTCGGGGCAAAATTTTCAATTGCTTTATAAACGTAAATCTCCTACATTTACAATACTTAATTTTTAAGGTTTACCTAGAGCTTTATTTTTAAATTTACTATTTACTGGAAAAACTAATCTTAATACATTCTACTCAGGTTTTTTTTTTCCATTTTAAAATGCACTAATGCATCTGCTTTATTCAAATTGTCTATCCACTTATTTTTGGTTTCTTTAGTAGAAATTTGCTTATATTTATTTTTTACTTGGCATTGAAAAATGCTTACTATAATTGGCTTGTATCCAACCTTGGGTGCACCCTAGAAGCTTTGTTTGATATGGAGTAGTAGCATTAATGTTCTTTTTGCTAGATAGCTTGTGAGTGAATGGATGAATGAATGAATGGATAAATAAATTCCTAATTTATTGAATACTGCTTAGCATAACACATACAAATTTTAACACATTTAGTAGGTAATATTTGCTTTTTAAAAAACATATTTAAAATTTATTCATTTTTGTCTTTTGGAAATTTTATGGTGATTTCTTTGTGCCCTAATGTACAAACCATTTTAAAAAATGTAATAAACATATTTTCTTCTCTGCTTAGAGAATAGATATCTATGTATAGTTATTAGTGATAACAATGTGTTGAATGTTAAGCTATTCAGGTCATTGTCCTCAGTCCTTCTATTGTTTACACTATTGACAGCTATTGATAAGTGTGTAAAGTGTCTTATATATCCTCATGTTTCTGTTCATCCTTTCTTTTGTTTTTAGTAATTTTACCTATCTTTAATGGAATCTAAATTTTGTTAGTTAATGATACCTATCTGAATTGTAGTCATACCACTTATTAGTAAAGGAAACCTGCTTGTTGCTGTTTGTATTTCTTACCTTGAATTCAATTTTGTCTCCTTAATAATCTTCATCCCTGTGCCATTTTCCTTGTGCCTTTTCCTTTGCTGACTACCCTTTTACTCTAAGCCTTTACATGTTCCATTAAATACTCAGGACCCAGCACATTACCTGGCTCATGGTGATTACACAGACAGCATGTAACAAAATGAATGAATGAAAGTTTGAGTCATTTCATGAATTTTCAATAAGCTAATATTCACATTAATGTTTATGTAAATAAAATCTCATTACACAAAATGAGTAGATACAGACCTCCAGGTAGAATTGAATGCTTACAGAATGTTTACTGTCATCACTTAAAATTGATATATTTTATACGAATCAAGTGTAAAATAGTATATATCTACTAAGTTAAAAATGAGGTAAACCAACTTAGACTGAGTAAACTTGATTGAAGCACTCAACTTCACAGACTCAAATACAAGATTCCATTTGGTGTACTGATGTGCATTTAGTCTCTACAGAAAATTCATGTTTTTAAATAACTCCCCTGTTTTGGGCACTTTTACAAGTTTTTTTTTTTTCATCTAATTTACGGATTATAGTATATTTCAATACAACTATTTTTTTATGAAGAAAAACCTTATTTCAAACAGATTCAGTGGTACATGCGCTATAAACAAAGGCTGTTTGTAATTCAAAGACAAATCATGAAAAAAAAATAAGAAAAACTTTAAACAGGTTCAGTTGTATGTGTGCCATAAGCAAAGTCTTGTTCTAACAGTTTTATTTCAAACCTGAATTGATGTACTAATTTGATACTGTTTAGCAATAATCAGTTTCTGCTAAAATATGGGTTGAATTCATCTATATACTAATTTGATATTTATTGTAAATCCTATTTTTATTCTAGTAGTGGGGACTAAGTTTTCTTCACACACACAAAAAAATTAGAATAACCTTACATCTTCTAAGATAGCAAGCTGTGAAGTGTATTCTCCAAGGCTACTTTGAAATGATACCCTTAGGTTGGCAAGAGAAATCTAACTTCATCCAAACTGATATTCTTCAGTCACCATGTACTGTTGGCTTGATGGTTACTCCTCTTCTTACCTGACCCCAACCAATTAAATGCCAGTGTTTTTCAACTTTTCGGCCAAGGGCAATTTTTAATCCTTCTTCTGTGCACACAGGATTAGTGAGAACTATTTTGCCAAAATCAGCCTTGACTGCACAAACTCTTCCTCCTGTAGACAAGGATCCTATGTGTACCATAAGCACTTTACTCTTAAATAGCTTTGCATCTTTGCTGCTTTTTTGCCTCCTTCCATGCATACACCAAGAAGCTGTCTAAGTAGGAAATAGATTTCCAATTCTGTGAAGACCTCTGGTGATACTCCAACTGCACCAGCCACCTGTCCCACCATTCTGTCAGCCCGGCACAAAGTGGGGTCAATTTTCATTCCAACTCCAATAAGACCCCCTGGAGCAGCATATTGAAGATTATTATGCTCAGTAAATAGTGATTCATTTTTGGAAACTATTGGTTTATACATAAATTTTCCTTCACTATCCTTGGAAACAATACCAGGTTGGACTTCTATCTCCTGGCCCAACTTTAATACTCCTTTTAAAATAGTACCACCTGCCACACCACCTTTAAGGTCATCAACCTCACAGCCAGTTTTGTTGACATCAAATGACTTAATAATAATAAGTTGGGGTTCTGATATAAAGTCCCTTATAGGCACTGGAATTTTCTTTACACTATATTCACAGACAACTTCAATATTATATTTTGGCTGAGCAGAAATTGGAATAATAGGAGATCCTTCTGCTGCTGCACCTTGTACAAATGCAAGGATTTGTTCATATTGTTATTTAGTCTGACTTTCTTTTACCAAATCAATTTTACTTTTTTTGAATCAAAAAATGTTTCACTTTCATAATTTCTATGGCAGCCAGGTGATCGGGAGTCTGAGGTTGAAGACAACACTCAGTACCAGCTATCAACAGAAGAGCTGCATCCATCACTGCTATATCATTCAGAACAGTAGGTATCAACATGCCATGACCAGGACAGGCAACAAAGGAAACATGTCTGATTACTTTGAAGTTCCCTTTGGTCCCTGGAATGTGTGTAGGAAACTCATCAGGTGCACTGCTTCCACAGCATCTATAGCAGGGGTGTCAAACTCATTTTCACCAGGGCCACATCAGCCTCTAGGTTGCCTTCAAAGGGCCAAATGTAATTTTAGGGCTGTATAAATGTAACTACTCCTCAAGTAGTTACAAGGAGCTCGGAGCTGCCGCCAGGTAGAAACAAGGTGCTGGGCCAGATAAAACAAGGTGTAGGGCCAGATTCAGCCTGCAGGCCTGTGATTTATAGCATTTTGATCAAAGACAACTTGCATCATCAAGTTTATAAATCTTGGCATTAGCATACCCAAGTCTGATTGTGATATTTCTTTCTAACTCATTTTTAAACCTGACAGTGTGGACTCCAGAAATAGCCTTGACAATTGTAGATTTTCCATCAGCAACATGACCAATTGTACCTATGTTAATTGTGGCTTGTCTGCTGATAACTTCCTGTGAAAGTGGAGTCAACTTGGTAACATCTAAGGTGGCAAGATTCTGATGAGAAAGACGCGGCTGTACCAAAGTCACACTAGCCTCACAAAATACCATCTTGTCTGGAGAGGAAAGACAATACAACTAACTCTTGAGCAGCTAAAATAGTTTCTCTTTCTGGTGACCAGGCTTCTTTTTTTTAATTATTATATATTTTTTTCCATTACCATTTAGTGCCCTTATAACTCCCTCCCCCCACCCCTGCAATCACCACACTACCGTCTATGTCCATGAGTTCCTTTTCCTTTTTAGAACAGGATAATAGCTAAGATGGGGTGGTGGGGGTTAGTTGATACTATTGCCTCTAAGTCATAACAAGGTGGTACAATTGTGTTAGAATATAGATGTTTGAATTTGTGGGCAAATGCAATAGGAGTTATGACTGCAGTTAGTTTTAGTGGCATTGCTTTACTAGGTTCATTATACACATAAATATGGGTTTGTTCCTGATAAACATTCTGACTGGACAGAAAGGTTAGCTACATAAAAATGACCCCTTTAAGAGAAGACTAATTCAACACAAGCATTCTGGTCCACACTCATGCTACCCCATCTGCTAAAATCTGCCCACAGAGTGACTGCCACTCCCTTGACCAGATGAGCCAGACCAAAGATTCCCCAAGGCCTTACAGGCTGCTGGATGAATACCTGGTCTAGGAAGACATGAAACTCTTAATCCCACCAGAGCTCAGAACCCTCTCCTTCCTCCCTGTTCATTTAAAAAATAGGGAGGTGGTAATATATTGTGATCCCGCCCCCCAAATATCTGCTAGTTCCACATTCCTTGTGTTAGGTCCCACTTGATTAAAAAAGGAACCTCTCTATAGTTAATAACTAGGGCATCTGTATTTTATAATCAGTTGATATATATCTTGGTATATATGACTATCTGAAGTCATTACTAAAGTAATTTGTGAGCTTTTACTAAATATAAAAGTTACTAAATTTTTCAGATCTGAAAATTCACTCTGTTCCCAGCTATTGCAAAATGCTGTAAAATATTGGGTTGAAGCAACATGGGCAATTTTTTTATGTAATTATTTTAAACTAAAGAAATATTGAACTAGTTAGACCATTTTTTTAATGTTTGGAAGTACAGATTTAAAGATATGGGTTGCTTATATTAATGGGGTTCTTTATATAAATTAGAAGAATCAATAACTGAAGTTCAAAAATGTAAAAATAAATACATACTACTATGTTTTTCTGCTTGACAAGACAGATATTGCCAGATCACAGTTGGCTGAGGTAATTCCTGGGCAAGTGACTAAGTTTTCATTCTAAGTAGAACTCTGAACTTGTATTACCATGTTGTTGTACCAAAGTGATGCTGTGTGCTAAAAATATATACAGAATGTTTTGGGGGGTAAGTCAATGCATATAAAATTACACCTCTTTCTGTAGACAGAATTATACCTTTATTTCTTTTTACTGTCTACATCACTATGTATACTGTGGTACAATTTCACAGGTTACAATGTTCCTTCATGTTCTCCAAATTGTATAACCCTGACACTACTTGATTGCCATCTCAACCTGTTTATTGCAAGTGAGAAGAAACCAAAATGTATTTTTAAATACTCTCTGATCAGACATGTGATGAATCCCAAAGCATAACTGTGTTAGCATGTTTTATCTTTGCTAATAAGATTCCTTTGGAAATAACAAGCAGAATAGTTCAGTAATTTAAAAACTAGCACATTATTACTTTAATAGGAACTGTGAATATTTTATCACCATAATCCCCAATGAATAATTCTGCTTTGTTACTTTCCCTTCAAGGAGAAGAATATGTGAAGTTATGTGTGATGATAGACTCTCTAGAAAACCTTTGAGATTCTCTATAAAGTAACTCTGAAAATCTTGGGTATTCTCCTCAGGACATTAAGAGATAGTGTTCAAAATGTGAAGCAATTATTTGTCAAAATTCTCTAAATATTGAGATTAGCTTATCATACCCTTTTTTGAATTTGCATTTTTATCACTTTATTTGTATCAAATCTCTTGCATATTAATTAACCTTAAGTCTCTAGGATTCCTTCATTAATATCAGCTCTCTGCCTTTTGTTACAAAGTCACACTCTTATTTGCATAATGGTTTCACCAAAGACTCTTTACTGAGTACCTACTATGACAGAGAAAGCAATGCTCACCAAATATTGCATTTGCTTTTCTACATTTCTCAGAATATGTTGCAGTTAGGTAGAGGTTATGAGACTAGTTATGGATAGTGTGTGATAAGCCAAAATGAATTTCTTAGTAATGTCTTTCACATTAACTGTCATGGTATCTCAGGGCCTGTGTTTAATGAAACCTTATTTTACTTAATAATGCCCCTCAAATCATTCATATAACTTTTATGACAGTATACTATTTTAATGTTTCTACTTTATTGTTAGTTAATTTTGGTACTCTTATTGTGCTTATCAGATTATACATGTGTAAACTATATTCCCTGTTTTTCTCCAGCTTTATTAAAATAAAATTGACATTAACATTGTGGAAATTTAACATATATAAGTTATTGATTTGATATACTTGTACACTGCAAAACTATTATCAGTGTAGGCTTAGTTAACACATATCCCTACCTATAATTACCATTTCTCTTTTGTTGTGAGAACTTTTAAGATATACTGCCTTCACAAATTTCAAGTATATAATAGAGAGCATTTTTAACTTCAATCACCTTGCTGCATTTGATACCCCAAACTTATTAATCTTATTATGCTTATTGTACCCTTTAACCAACTTCTCTTTATTTCCCCCACCCCTTAGCCCCCAGTAATTGCCAGTTTATTGTGTTTCTATGAGTACGGCTTCTGTAAATTCCATATACAAATTATATCATACAGTATATGTCGTTCTCCAACTAATTTCACTTAACACAAAACCCTCAAAATCCATCCATGTTGACTTAGACAAATGGAAGAATTCCCTTCTTTCTGTAGCTGAATAATATAACCCATTGCATGTATGTTTGTATGTATATACTCATATATTTATTTAACATAATCTTCAAGATCCTGATTTATTTTTTCTGGATATATAGCCAGAAGTGAAATTGCTGGATTATATGGTATTTCTGTTTAATTTCTTGAGGAATATCCACACTATTTTTGATGGTAAATGTACCAATTTACATTCCTACCAATAGTGCATTGACAGTTCCTTTCCCCCACATCTTTGCCAACAACTGTTATCTCTTCTCTTTTTTGACAATAGTCATTCTAACAGGTATGACATGGTAGCTTATAGTGATTTTGAATTGCATTTCTCTAATAATTAGTGATGTTGAACATTTTTTCATGTATCTGTTGGCTATTTTTAAAAATGGCATTTTTGGAAAAATAAATATTCAGTGTCATCCATTTTTTTAATCAGATTGTCTATTTTTTCAGTTGTTAAGTTGTATGAGTTCTGTATATATTTTGGATACTAAGCCTTTGTCCAATATATGGATTGCAAATACTTTCTTTCATTCCACAGGTTGCCTTTTCATTGCAATGATTGTTTATTTTGTTGTACAGAAGCTTTGATGTAATGCCACTTGTTGATATTTGCTTTTGTTACCTGTGCTTTTGTTGTTATAACTAAAAAAGACACTGCCAAGATTAATGTCAATAGTTTTTTTCTCTATGTTTTCTTCAGGTTTTTTTGGGGGATTTGAGTCTTATATTTCAGTTTTTAATCTATTTCAAGATAATTTTCATGAGTGTTGTAAATTAGGATACCAATTTCTTTCTTGGGTATGTGGTTATCCAGTTTTCCCAACACCATTTGTTGAAAGACTGTCCTTTCCCTATTGAGTACCATTGGCTCCTTTACCAAACAGTTTACGGTATATGTGAGGGTTTACTTCTGGGCTCCCTATTTTATTTCTTTGGTCTTTGTGTCCAATTTTACATTAAAATCATACTGTTTTGATTACTGTAGCTTTGTCGTATAATTTGAAATCAGAAAATATGACCCTCCGGCTTTGTTCTTTCTCAGGATTGTTTGGCTATTCAGGACCTTTTGTGATTCCATTAAAATTTTAGAAAAATTATTTTTTTACTCTGAAAAATGCCACTGTAATCCTCATAGAAATTACAGGTAGTATGAAAATTTTAACAATATTAATTCTTCTGATCCATTAATACAGGTACTTGTCCATTTGCTTTTGCCTTTTTATTTTTTAAATCAAAAACTTACACTTTTCCATATACAGATTTTTAACCTCCTTAGCTACATTTATTCCTGAATATTTAATGCTATTGTGAATAGAATTGTTCTCTTCATTGCTTTTTAAAGATATTTTGTTGTTATTGAATAGAAACACAAATGATTTCTGTATGTTGATTTTGCATCTTACAACTTTAATTTATTGATTAGTTCTAACAGTTTCTGGGTGGTCTTTAAGATTTCCTATGTATAATATTATATAATCTGTATGACAGCTCTTGGTTTTGTTGAACTTGCCATTGTTTTTCTGTGTCTATTTCATACATTTTCACTCTGAACTTTGTTATTTACTTCCTCCTGTGAACTCGGGGCTTAGTTTGTCTTTCTTTTTCTAGTTCCTTGAAGTATAAGTTAGATTGCTTATGTCAGAATTTTTTAAAGATAAGCATGTATAGCTATAAATTGTTTCCCTTAAAAACTGGTTTTGCTGCATTCCATATATTTTGTATATTATTGTGCCATTTTACTTTTCTAAAATTTCTTCTTTGACCCACTAGTTGTTCAGGCATTTTTTTAAAAATTTCATAAATATGTGGATTTTCTACCTTTCCTCCTGTTACTCATTTCTAGTTTCAAACCACTGTTGTTGAAATGGATGCTTGATATGATTTCATTCTTAGATTTATTAAGACTTATTGGCCTAACACAATCTATCTGAAGAATTTTCCATGTAGATATGAAAAGAATCTGTGTTTTGCTGTTGTTGGATGAAATGTTCTGTATCTGTCTGTTGGGTCCATTTAGTCTAGCAGGGGTGTCCAAATTTTTGGTGTCTCTGGGTCACCCTGGAAGAAGAGTTGTCTTGGACCACACATTAAATACAAAAGCACTTACAAAAACTGGTGTGCAAAAAAAGTTTTAAGTAAATTTATGATCTTGTGTTGGCCACGTTGATAGTTGTCCTGGGCTGCATGTGGCCTGTGGGCTGTGGGTTGGACACCCCTGGTTAGAGCATAGTTTAAGTCCAATGTTCGCTTTTGATTTTTCTGTCTGGGTAATTTATCCATTGCTGAAAATAAGATTTTAAAGCCCTCTACTATTACTGTGTTGTTTCCTAATTCTCCCTTCAGATCTGTCAGTATTTAATATATTTAGGTGCTTTGATGTTGGATACATATAGATTTATGATTGTTATATCCACATGATGGATTGGCCCCTTTATCATTATATATTGGTCTATTTTGTATCTTCATAACAATTTTTAGCTTAAAGTTTATTTGTTTTTTATAAATATAGCTATCATTGTTCTCTTTTGGTTTTCCATTTGAATAATTATCTTTTCCTTCACTTTGAGTTTTTGTGTGTCCTTAAAACTAAAGTAAGTCTCTTGTAGGCAGCACATAGTTGGATGTTGTTTTACATCCATTTAGCCACTCTACTTTTCCACTGAAGAATTTAATCCATTTATATTTTGAGTAGTTATTGATTGAAAAGGACTTAGTACTTGCCATTTTATTAGTTGCTTCCTGGATGTTTTGTAGTTCTCTGTTCCTTTCTCTCACTCTTAATTCCATTCTTTATGAACTGATGATTTTCTACAGTGATATGTTTTGATTCCCTTCTCTGTATTGTACGTGAATCTATTACTAGTTTTGTTTTGTGTTTACCATGAGACTTACATAAAATATCTTATAGATGTAACTTTGCATTTTAGGCTGATAACAACTTAACTTTGATTGCATACAAAAATTCTACACTTATACTTACATTTTGATGACACAGTTTATCTCTTTATATTGTATATCTAGTCATAAATTATTGTAGATGTAATTACTTTTAATATTATTGTCCTTTAACCTTATTCTAGACTGAAGTGATTACCATACCATGTTACAGTATTAGAGTATTTTCTCTAATATAGAGTTTGACTCTATATTATCTCTACCAGCATCTTGCATATTTTCATATGGTTTTACGTTACTAATTAGATTCCTTTCATTGCAAGTTGAATAGCTTCTTTTCATATTTCATTTAAGACAGGTCTAGTGGTGATAAATTTGATTAGCTTTTGTTTGTCTTGAAAAGTCTATCCCTCATTCTGAGGCCAGCTTTGCCAGGTAAAGTATTCTCTGCCTGTAGTTTCGTTTTTGTTTTTGTTTTTTTATTTCAGGACTTTGAATAGATCATCACATTCTCTTCAGTCCAGTGAAGTTTCTGCTGAGAAATTCAATGACAGCCTTATAGGAGTTCCCTTATAAATGATAAGTTTCTCTCTTGCCACTTTAAAAATGTGTTCCTTGTCTTTTATTATTGACAGTTTTTTTTTTTTTTATAATGTGTCTTGGAGAAGACCTAATCATGTTAAATGTGTTTGGTTACCTATTAGCTTCATGAACGTGGATTTCAAATCTCTCTGCAGATTTGGGAAGTTCTTGGCCATTATTTTCTAATAAGATCTATTCCCCTTTCTTCCTCCCTTTTTCTTTTGTAACTTATTTATATTCCAATTATTTCTTCTGAGGGTATTCCACAGGTCTCCTACAAATTCTTTTCTTCCGCTTGATCCATTTTTTTTGTTGATGCTTCTATTTCATTTTTTTTATTCCATTTATTGTATTATTCAGTTCCAGGATTTCTTTTTTGGTTCTGTGTTTTTGATTTTTATCTCTTTGTCAAACTTCTCATTTTGGTCATATATTTTCCTAATTTTTTTTTTCTTATAGCTTATTGGGCTTCCATGAAGTAGCTATTTTTAATTCTTTATTAGATAAATTGTAGATCCATGTCATTGGAATCAGTTACTGGAAGAGTATTCTGATTCTTTTGCAGTACCATGATTCCTTGATTTTTCATGTTCTATGAGATTGTGCATTGCTGTCTTGTATTTGAAATAGCAGTCACCTCCTCTTGTCTTCACTAACTTCCTTTAAGGAAGAAACACCTACCATCAGCTCTGCTAGGGATTCTGAAGCTTTTTCAGACCTTCTCTGAGTATATCTGATGCATGCTTCTTGCTCACTTTTGTGGTAGAATTCTTAAGCTTGTATGCCTTTTCTTGAACCTGCAACATAGCATTCTGAGTACCTTCTCTTTGTTTTCCTAAGAGTGGCGATAAAGTTCAAGTTTGTGGTCTCTACCTAACCCTTATACTCTGGCAGGCTTTTGGCACATGCTCACTACCCACCTGCTGAAGCTCATTCTCACTTCCATCAAGAATAAATTTGAGAAGCCAGCCACATGGTGTGTGTGTGTGTGTGTGTGTGTGTGTGTGTGTGGAGGGGGACACCAATGGGGGTACACATAGGCTAATATGGGAATCCACAAGCTAGTTGTCCTCAGAAGCTCATGGGTGGGCTTCTTGATGGAGTCCACAACATGGTTAGGCTCTATATCCCTTCAATTCTCTCTGAGAGTCCTATCTACTGCTTGCCCAGCCTTTTCCCTTACCTCTAGTCACGTAGCTCATGATTCAGTACTCTGGAATGGGTAGGAGAGGATAGGTTTTTTTTTTTTGGTTTCATCACTCACAGTTGGAGAAGCTGAGTGCTCACACACTTGCTTTCACTAACCTTGAAGAAATCACAGGCCCATAAGATCAATGCTGGCCCTGAGCTGTACTGCTTTGGAGAGAGGTGTAATGTCAAATTATCTGTCTCACTCTCTCCATATGTCCAAACTCATTGTTTGTTTGTTTGCTTCCAAGGATATGTTGGAACTTCTCCACTGGAAACTTGAATTTCTCTGAAGGCTCTCTTGTCTGTGTGTGATTACTAAGATGAAGTTTTCCAGTGTCTCCTGTATCACAGCTGAGAGGGGCTATAGATGTTTCATGGGTCAATGCAGGGCCTAAAGCCAGAACTGAGTTCTGTATGCCTACCACTTATCACAAAGGCAAGTGAGACTCTTCCCCAGGACCTTGGCATATGGTGCTGAATCCCATAGCTGTCACAAAGGCACTTTTGTGTGTGGATGAATGACAATTTTTTGTCGAGGAAGGGACATGAGGAAGGGACATGAGGAGGGACATCTCAGCCATGTCCCTCATGTCACTTACTATATGTGCTCTTTCTTCTACTACTACATCAATCTTAGGAGTTTTGGGTCTGGACAGGGAAGTTACTATGGACTATCCTAATTAATACAGGAACTAATATACATAATATAAGGAAATCAGAGCAAAGGGAACATTATAGAACAGATAAGATTATTTAAAAAGCAATGTTAATACATTAAATGTATGTCTTGATGTCCTAATTATTTGTACAGGTAGGCCTCACAATTAATTCTGAAGTGTTAAGAAGTCAGTATAAAACAAAACCACAATCGGTTATCTTTTGTGTCCATAATACAAAAATAAACCAGTTGATTGGGTGAAACACCTATCGTTGATGTTAAGATAGACAGAAAGTTTTCCCTTAATTTTCTCAGACAGAGCAACATGACCTGATGAGGTGATTTATTCTTGGTGCCATTTAAATGCAGGGCCATGCACTGTTTCTGTCAGAGGAGATGTTTCTCAAATTTACTTTGATTATGTAAATCCTCAAAAATGACTTTTCTTGAGGTTCAGTTAGGTCGGGTTTCATTTATTGTTTATTTTATGGGAACTTGTCAACAGCCTGCAAATATTCCAACTTTTAAATATATTGTCCATATAAAATTCTACTTGAAATGTTTATAGAAATTAAGGCATTTTTATGCCCAATCAATTGGTGTTGTATTAAAAATGTATCTGAGTTCAAATTAGAGTAGTTGCTTAAACACCATAAATTGTTTCTCTGCATTACTTTAAGAGTTGTTGCTTAAAACTTTTCTGTTTCTAGCTTGTTTACTAAAAGGAATGTTACAAGAATGCAATATGGTTTAAACGTCATGAAAAAAATTCACATAAATCCATCTAGAAATTTCCAAATAACCTTTGTGTTGTTACTGAGAACATATTGTATACCTGATTATTTTTTAGTCACAGTGCTTCTATTTAAATGGGAAAAATATTGGTAGAAAATATAAGAATCATTTTCATTCTTTTTTTCTCTTTTTTGGGGGGTAGAGTTATTTTGACAATTTGGTTTCTAATTAATTTTTAATTTAAAGAGAACCATGAAGAAATAGTTGGAGAGTTTGCATATTTTTTAAAGCATGATATCAATAATGAAAACACTGTCTTTCTTGACAAAGCTTTGCTCTGCAAAGATGAGATTTCACAGACACTTTATGGGAATCAGTGCTCCATGAGGGCAGAGCATATGCACTGGGTTCTGGGTCAATGTAAACACCAAACATCAAAAGGTGAGATGAAATGATTTTGATTACAGTTTTCAAATATGCTGTACTCACTTGAACTTCAGACATATTTCTAGCTACCTTAAGTACGAAGGTTTAAGAGCTCTCTTAAAACAAAGCAACTTGAGAAAGATATCCTTCACCAATCACTACAATGTGTCTCTACTATCACCTAAGAGAAAAAAAAATGTCATCATGTGTCTTGCAGCCTTTATTCATAAAGAAAGCTGTGTTTAATCTAATTTAATGTAGGTTTTTTATGATATTGAGGAATTACTGGACTTTTCTGAAATTCATTGAAACAAAACACCCTACTGATTTCTGATAAAGAAAAGTTTGAAGATGAATAATGAACAACCACTATGGAAAAACAGTAGACAATTTCCTCAGAAAGCTAAAAATGGAACTGCCTTTTGATGTGGCAATTCTACTGCTAGAATTATATCCTAAGAACCCTGAAACATCAACCCAAAAGAATCTAGGCACCACAGTCTTCATAGCAGCAAAATTTACAATAGCCAAGTGCTGGAGGCAACCTAAGTGCCCATCTGTAAATGAATGATCAAAAAACTATGGCACATTTACACAATGAAATACTATGCAGCAGAAAGAAAGGAGTTCCTACCCTTTGCAATAGCATGGATGGATCTGGAGAGCATTGTGCTAAGTGAAATAAGCCAGGCAGTGAAAGACAAATCCCATATGATCTCACCTTTAACAGGAACCTAATCAACAAAATGAATAAGCAAGCAAAGTATAGCAGACATTGACATCAAGAACAGGCTGACAGTATCCAGAGGGGAGAGGGGAGAAGATAATGGGGAAAAATGGTGAAGGGTTTACAGGAACAATTATAAAGGACACATGGCCAATAAGAAAGGGGATGAACAGGGGACAGATGTGGGGAGGGTTGGGACAGTGGGGATGGGTGGGGGGAAAAGCAGAAAACTATACTTGAACAATAATTAAAAATGTTAAAAATATTTAAAAAACAAAAGTAAAAAAAGAAATATAAATACTTAAAAATAATAAGCATACATATGGTAAAATTATTTCTAGGACTTTTGTTATCCTAACTCAAATATTCCAACAACCTTCCTTTTTTTTCTAGTTTGATTTCCAGATATTCTGTGCCAAGTATATTTGAATTCAATTGGGGCAGGTCCATTGTGCTATGATCAGAATAGTTTTATCATCTTTATCAGTTTTAAAGATTCACTTCACACATTGAAAATAGTTTTTCACAGGTAGGTTTCACACACAGACAGCTATCCCAAAGAGAATTGACAGATGGTAGAGAATTTTAAAAATTCACAAGCTGCTTAAAATAGAAAGAGATTGATAGAAAGATCAACTTGATAATTGTGAAATACAGAATATTAAATCAACTGATTAAAAAATTAAAATTAAAAAATACAGTCACTCTAAATCTGTATTACTTTCAATAATGCTTTCAATTGCACATCATGGACAATTGTTCACTCAATAAAATTACTCCTTTTTATTTTTTCATTTTAGTATTGTCTGGACACACATCACCTTTTTTTTTTTAAAAAATGTATTTTTATTTTAGTTGTAAAGCACTTTCTCACTTAACCTGCCACCATTTCTGAGGTATTTAGCTGCATCAGAAATGAGCATAGGTTTTACTGCAATAGCAGGAATTCATTTAACCACCAAATTCCCTCTATAAGCCAAATTATTATTATATCAAAGAAGCCTTCAACAGAACACTTAACTGCAGCCAATTGGGTTGTCACTATATCACGCTTTCATTATAGTGAAATGGGCCAAACATTTACAGAGAATTAAAGCACAGAATTATGGACTTTGGAATATGATCTGCAACATCATTTCCTTGAGATTATAAAGTCTGTGAAACCAAGTGTCTATTTTCAGTATTGTTAATCTAATCTGTTATCTCACCTACAAAAGCACACATTAGCACTGGAGAGGAATCACTATCCTCTTCTCATTTTTTGTAAGTAATTAACTCCTTCTGGAAACTAGGATACTGTTTATCATATACAGAGTGAAGCTCTATAGATGTGATGGCTCTGTTTGATTTTTGTCTATTATATCAGTATAGCATTGATTTGGAGGAAAAATGGTAGGGTTTAGGTCATACACAAGTGTTTTATTATAGAAGTTAGAAATCTTTCTCATAGGTGAAGTTATAAGAGAATAATTTAATTAATCTCTGTTGCTCTTAGGTTTTCCCATCTAGAATATGATGGAAATAAGACCTAAATCCAAAGGTTACTGTATTATATTTAATTTATATAAATTATCCACTCTACACTTTTTATCTCATAAAATAGTGTTACCATCTTCATTGTTCACAAATAAGAAGCCTAATTATTACTAGTTCTCTCTCTCCTCATCATTCAAACCCAGTAAGTCACTTAATCTCTCTACTCCACTAGCACCGTCATTTCTAAAACTGGTATTTATTGGTCTCTAAGTCTCAGTTTGGGCTGCTTCAATTCTCTGCAATGATGGCAGATTGATCTCTCTAATACCCAAAATCTGACCCTGTCATTTAATTTCAGTGACTCCACATAAATCTTCATGTTTCTAATAAGACATTCAAAGCCCATCTCTGCCAAGCTTTGGCTGTGTTCTCCCTCCTGTAGACTAACAACCAAACACACACATCAATCTAGCTACACTGAATTAATTCTAGTTACTTTAATATTTTATGATTTTCTTCTCATTCCAGCATCTCTTCATTGTAATTATCTACCTGGAACTTACACATTTCACAAGAACTGAGTAGCCATTACCACTTTTAATTCCACAAACGAAACATCACCTTGTGTATGAAGAATACTTGAGTGAGAATCTAAGTTGGGTATTGCTGCTTTCATGCAGTAAGACAGTGTAAGACAGAGATTATGACTTGCTCACCACCTTATACTCATGGCTAGTATATCATGGGACAGACATTGACCATCATACTAGTATACATGGCAGAAAGTGGGTCTCAAATTAAAACAAAATTGAGACAAGTATGTCTGGGAAAGTAGTATTTTAGGCAACCTTTAGATATCTATTTCTATCCATTGATTAACATGCACTAAAAACCAGAATATCCTTTTGTCAAGGATGATGGCCCCTACACAGAATGCCAAGTGCTTATAATGTGGCTCCCCCCCCCATAAAGTCTTCTAAGAGGATCTGATATGGGCCTCCAGTATGGACATGTGGTATGAAATAGGAAGAGGGACAATTTGTCCAGTTGTCCCAGCAACGATGATTTTTTTAATAAATTGGAGATGGCAAGTAACAGTGATATTTGCATTATTGTTAATGTGATCACATTTGTATTAACAAACTGGTAATGACTCAAGGAATAGGTTATATTTTTAATTAAATGTCAGACAAAAAGGGTACATGCAAACATTGTGAACACACTCACTTAGTTTAGATTTATACATGTTTAGTTACTTTACATATGGTAAAATTCTGGGCTTTCTATTTGGCCACCAGACAGTTTTTTTTTTTTTTTAACCTAAATACCCTCTGCTTATTCAGTTATTTTAAAAGACATTCTTGTCAGGTAAAATGTCTCTTAATTAAGGCCTGTAAGTTTGCCTGTTTTAAAAATAACAATATCAGATAAAATGTTACTGTCATTTTAAAAACATTTGTCAAACATAAAAGACTTAATATTCCTGATAACTAAGCAATTTTAGGTGAAAGGGATTTTTCAATAAGTTCATTTTTATTAATCTCTGTATGCTTATGTCCTGATTTTCTTTTCTCATTTAAAAGGTATTTAAAGGGATGTGACTTCACTCCAAGTTTCCTGTGCTCCTGCCTCTGTAGAGTTCCTTGACAATAAGTCCCATGTAAATGATGGCTAAGGCTAATGCTTCACTTCATATAAGAAGATCATGTTTTTGTAACACAATCTAGTCTACATCTTCATCTGCTCTCAGTTTAAGTCAATTTTCTTTTTTTGTCACACGTTGAAAATGGATGACATCAGATTATCAAAGCACACTGCAGCAGTTACAGTGTCACATGTGTTTCATCTGTGCAATATATGGGTCACAATTCACTGAAAATGAGAAGACAAAGTCTTTAGTAATAAGATTTGAGAACTAGTCATTCTATAGTCTTTGAAAGGTACATAGGCATTCAACTGTCTGGCTGTAATCAGAAGTTAAAATAATAGAAAGAATTGTACTATAAGAATACACATTAGCTATTATCATTTTGGAAATGGGAACATCAGCAAATAATAATCACAACATAAGGAAAAGAGAGACTACCTCTCTTAAGAATATTAACCACAGGATTAGCCTACCTAGAAGGTTTTAAAATACCATTTCTAAGCCTTCAGTAAAGAGGGTGGATATAATTCTTATTCTGGATCACAGCTTTCTCATACTATGTGATTAAAAAAATAGAAACAAAATGGTAATAGAATCAATAATGCATATTTTGAGTAAAATCACGTCTTTCAAAAATATATTATAGTACAATTGTAAGGGAAATATCGAGAACTAAATTTACACTGCTATGAAGTTAAACAGGGAGAAAAGAAGACCTTGATCCTATTCAATAGAATAGAAGACCACACCATTTGTTTAGGGCGGGGGTGGGGTCGGGGCAGGAACAAAGGAGCAATTAGTAAAATAATAATATATAAAAAAATTAACAAGGCAAATTTTAAAAGCAAAGCCCTTCTAAGCATGCATGACATAAATTTATTAGCTTTGAAAAAATGGAGAAATAGCTTCTAAATTTGTCAGAAGGGCTGCTTTTCCTTCTTAAAGAGGTAAATTAAAAACAATTCTAAAATATAACCTTTTATTGAAGTGCTAAAGTGCTGCTTTTGTTTCTTCAACCATAATTTGAACTTCTATTTTAAATTTTAAATGTAGAGTCTCCCTTGGTTTTAACTCAGTCTTGTCTCAAAGACCCACTTCCTTGGCTTCTCCTCTTTCTGTTCACAATGGCTCACAATGCTCTCTCCTTCCTCACCTGCATTGTTCACCAGCCCTTATCTTATGAGGCTAATTTTGTCTTGCAAGCTGATTTTCAATCTTGAATTTCATTGGAGTATTTGGTGTCCTTCAAAATTAACAACCAATACCCTTTTTTTTTCCAAAAAGGTCATCACTATAGCCAAAAGTGGATCCATTCTCGTTCTCTCTCTTTTAAAATTCTTTGTGCTTCTCTCTGGGAAAATATAATACACACTCTCATGTACTGGTAATATATCTGTGTGTGTGTTATCATTTCAACTGAAGTTTAAAATCTTCAAAAAGAAGAAAAATTGAGTTAACAGTTATTTTCTCCTGTCACCTCTAGTGTGTGCCCCACACAGAGGGGTGCTCAAATCTGTGAGTGATGGAAACATAACACAACTCATTCATCTATTCCAAAAATATTTATCTATGTGCTGAGGGTCCAAGTACAAAGAGGGTATATTTTACTGACTGTTAATTTAAATTAGGAGAATTCAAGCTTTGTGTTTATATTCAATGTATCATTTTACCTACAATTAAGGGATATCGTTATTGCAGAATATGGAGAGTTTTGGGGTTTTTTTTTGGTCAGAGAGACCTAGCTTCTACTCTAATGCTATGTAATGGGAAGGAATTAATCTCTTCAAGCTTTAGTTCATTCACTTATAAAATACAGAAACACTTACCTTACAGTTTATTGTAAAGGACAAATGGCCAATACATGAGAAGTGTTTAGTCTGGTGCCTGGCACAGATGGTTATCATGAAATTCCCTTGTGATTTGTTGATAGCCAATAAGGTGAACATTAGTTTGTCTTCTTTAAAGTAAACCCTAGGACACTACTCTCTTATGATTACAAGAGAAAATTAAGTTTTTACACATGAAAACTGACAGGGAGAACACATACTGCATGTTATTAAAATAGTACCTTTCAATTATTTACCCATCTAAGTCAGCATAATACTTACCTTTTGGACTATTTTTTTATGTTTCTTTGAAAAATGCAAAAGTAAACTGACCTAATTTTTGAACTTTCTGTTTTAATTTAAAAACTTAAAGCATGGAATTTAATTTTTTTAATATATTTTATTGATTATGCTATTACAGTTGTCCCCTTTCCCCCTTCACTCCCCTCCACCCTGTACCCACGTTCCCCCCCTTTAGTTCATGTCCATGTGTCATACTTGTGAGTTCTTTAGCTTCTACATTTCCCATACTATTCTTGCCCTCCCCCTATCTATTTTCAACCTACATTCTATGCTACTTATTCTCTGTACCTTTTCCCCCCTCTCTCCTCCTCCCACCCCCCTACTGCTAGCCCTCCATGTGCCCTCCATTTCTGTGGTTCTGTTCCTGTTCTAGTTGTTTACTTAGTTTCTTTTGGTTTTGCTTTAGGTGTGGTTGTTAATAATTGTGAGTTTGCTGTCCTTTTACTATACATGTCTTTTCTTTATCTTCTTTTCTTAGATAAGTCCCTTTAGCATTTCATAAAATAAGGGCTTGGTGATGACGGGCTCCTTTAATTTGACTTTATCTGAAAAGCACTTTATCTTCCCTTCCATTCTAAATGAGAGCTTTGCTGGATAGAGCAATCTGGGATGTAGGTCCATGTCTTTCATGACTTGGAGTATTTCTTTCCAGCCCCTTCTTGCCTGTAAGGTCTCTTTGGAGAAATCAGCTGACAGTCTCATGGGAACTCCTTTGTAGGTTACTATCCCCTTATCTCTTGATGCTTCTAGGATTCTCTCCTTCGTTTTTACCTTGGCTAATGTAATCATGATGTGCCTTGGAGTGTTTCTTCTTGGGTCCAACTTCTTTGGGGCTCTCTGAGCTTCTTGGATTTCTTGGAAGACTGTTCCCTTTGCCAGATTGGGGAAGTTCTCCTTTATTATTTGTTCAAATAACTTTTCCACTTGTTGCTCCTCCCCTTCTGGTACCCCTATAATTCAGATGTTGGAACGTTTAAAGGTGTCCTCATTGCTCTTAAGCTTTTCCTCGATTTTTTGAATTCTTATTTCATCATGCTTTCCTGCTTGGTTGATCCTATCTTCTTTCTGGTCCACTGTATTGTTTTGAGACTCAGATTCCTTCCTTTCACTATTGGCTTTCCTCCGCATATCTTCCTGCATCTCTTTTATGGTAACCTGCATCCTTTCATTTAAATTGTGCCTAAAGTCAACCAATTCTGTGAGCTTTCTGATCACCAGTGTTTTGAACTGTGCATCTGATAGATTGGCTATTTCTTGGTTGCTCAAAAGGATGAGTCCTGGGGGACTGATCTGTTCTGCTGGAAACATGTCTTATGTCTTCCCCTATCTCTCCTATTTTTTTTTTTTTTCTTTTCCAGTCTGGTAGCTCTTGTTACGGTGGGGGGAGGAGCCTTAGGTGTTCACCGGGGCTGGGCACCCCAGTGGCTAGATTGTGACGTTATATGTGGGAGCGGGGGCCGGAACTATGGCGGCAGTTCCATTCTCCTGGGCTCAGACACTTCCTTGCTTGGGATCCTGGGCTGTGAGCTCTGCCCTGGTCCACAATTGCTGCCCCTCTGGGTCTGCCAGCTGCAGCTTGCGTACTCAGGGATCACCGCTGCATTCTTGTGCCCCGGATGGCTGTCGAGCCAATTTTGTGCCAAACTTCCCCCGACCTCCGTGCGCCACTGACCTGCGCCAGCCCCGAGCCCACCCGTCTCGTCATCTCCTACCAGTCTGGATGTACGGGTCTACTTCAACTTCTTGGCTGTCCGACTTCCATTCAGATAAATCCTCTTGACGGTTCTGAGTGAAATTATGCCTATAAATTATTGTTGTTCTATTCTTGGTTGTGCGAGATGGTACGGTACGTCCACCTATTCCTCCATCTTGCCGGAAGTCCGGAATTTAATTTTTTTTTTAATTTTATTTTAATTGTTGTTGCAGTACAATTTTCTTTTACTCCCATCCTAACCCACCCACCCATCCCTTCCCCCGCCCTCCCATTTCCACCCACCCCTAGTTTTTATCCATGTGTCCTTTATACTCGTTCCTGTAAATCCTTCCCCTTTTCCCCTGAAATTCCCTCTCTTTTCTCCTCTGAACTCTGTCAATCTGTTCTTTATTTCAATGTCTTTGGTTATATTTTGCTTGTTTCTTTGTTTTGTTGTTTGGGTTCCTGTCAAAGGTGAGATCATATGGTATTTGTCTTTCACTGCCTGGCACCAGCCCCAAAGAACCTATGTACCCCAATGTTCATAGCAGCACAATTTACAATAGCCAAGTGTTGGAAGCAACCTAGGTGCCCATCAGTAAGTGAATGGATCAAAAAACTATGGCACATTTACACAATGGAATTCTATGCAGCAGAAAGAAAGAAGGAGTATGCAATTTAATTTTAGCAAAAGATTTTTTATTATGCAGGATTTAAAATATATTATGTATAATGAAACATATGGACATAAGCTAAGATCCAAGTTTTATAGTGAGCCTATATTTCTCACTTGCCCTGGGTGAACAGACCCCCAACACAGACATGCAGGGAGACATTACTCCAAATAGACATGTTTTCCTACAGGAGTAGGATTTTCCCCCCTCTCATTGCTGTAAAGCAGCAATTTTCATCTCCTGGTTTCCATATTTTTCAGTCTAACTGGCATGTTGAGGAACATCCCTTTCCCTATGTCTTCCTTCCCCAGGTCAGAAGTCTACATCACATGGAGGTGAAAGGGTAACTGAGGTCTGGGGATAAAGAGCATCTCATTCTTCTGCCCACAGAGACTGTGCACATGAAAAACTGAGAAAACCACAGGCCCAGGAACAAGTTCACACTAGTGGAGGAAGGAAAACTTCTCCTTTCCTGGTGGAAGCTAAACCTAGAAGGCTATATAGCCTATTAGCGGACAGAAGTCATCCTGCTGCCTTGTAGATCTTAATAATAAAGCCCTAAAATAATGGAAGAGGGCCAAAAGGAGATGAAAAGAGAGAGGCACCTCTGGGGTAAGCAGAAAAAAATGATCCCCAAAGATATCCATATAAATCCCCAGAACCAGTGGATATGTAATGTTAGTGAAAGCGGGATTTAGGACTGCATATGAAATTAAGGTTGCTTATCCGTTGACCTTAAAATAGAGTTTATCCTGGTGGGCTCAATGTAAATAGAAGGGTCCTTAAAAGATGAAAATGGGATGCAGGAGAGTCTGTTTCAGAATGATTCATGATGGGGATGACTTCATCAGCCACTGCTGGGTTTGAAGATGGAAGAGGGCAACAAGCTAAGGAATGTGGATGGCCTTTACAGACTGGAAAAGACAAAAAAAAAAAAAGCAGATGGTTCCCAAGAGCCTCTAGAAAGACATGCAGTCATACCTATAACTTAATTTTAACCCAGTGAGACCCATTTCAGACTTTTGACCTCCAGATAAATAAGAACTCTGCATTGTTTTAAGCCACTAAGTTTGTAGTAATTTATTATAGCAGCCATAGGAAACACCGTGTTCTTTCTATAAATTCTTCAATATGCCTACTATACTTTTGGTGAGATGAGCCACACTTCTACTTTTTTTTCTTACAGCATCTATGGTTAGTGTGCTGTAGTTTACCAGCTAGGCGCTTTGGCTATAAATAAGGAGTAAGGAGCAGGCTTTATTGGGAAAGTATACATGCCAGGATTCAGTCAGAACAGAAGGCCTGGGTCCCCTTATTCTCACTGACTTTCCATTGTGAGCCTTCCTAGGGCTAGCTGGGCACACAATATGAACAGGTGTTCCATGGAGGGACCTGGCCTCATCTTACCTCCTTGGGAAATGATATTGAAGATTAGAGTAATCAGGTTTTCTCCTCTTACTGCCCCCTGAATGGCACATTGTTCCAGTAAAGGCTATTACTTTAACCATAGTTTGTGTTATTGTGCAGTTCACTCTGAGCCCTGGCACATGCAGGTGGAAGCCTCAGAAAGGACTCACCTTGCATGACAGCTTAAGCACATTTGAGGCAATTTCTGTCATTCCCAGCTGAGGTAGCTATTATTGAATACAGTGATATTAGAATTGTATCTTCTTTTTAGAATTCTCTTGGATATTGATCCTAAATTCTCTGGAGTACATTAGGATCTTACTCAAATATTTGTTTATTCATTTGTTCTTTCAGACAATGCAATTCATTAAAGACATGATTATAATCTACATGCCAAAAACATAAAAATAAATAACATATATCTCTCCTTGAGGAATTCATGGATTAAAAGGGCAAGTGGGTAAATAAGTAGAAATCACAATGTAATATGATATGTGCTATAATATGGGCATTTTTCATGTAAGGGAATAGAAAGATAACACAAAGACATATGATTAAAAGACTCATAGATTTTAGCTATATATACAATGTGTACTCAACTATAATCATTCTCTTTTCAAATGGGAAGGAAGTGCATTATGAGATGAAATGATTAGGATAAAAACATGCTTCCTGACTAGAGAATACACGTCTGCATTTCTTGGCAGGAGAAACAGCTGAATATGTCAATTCAAGTACAGAGGCTTCGCTATAGTAGGTGCTTAATGAATACTTGTGGAATAAATGTCTAAATGGATAATTAGCAAAAAATAGCTGATGATACCTAAATGATGTTACTAATTGTCACTGCTAATAAACATGTGCATTTTGAAGTAATTTGTAATTATACAAATTAGAAAAAAATTGTATTGAATTTACCTTTGACAAATAGCATATTGAATAGTGACTAAAAGAAACTAGATGCTTTGTGGTTATGGAAATTAGCTTTAGACACCAGCCAATATGGTGTTAGAATCTTACCTATTTTTCTTATTGCCACCGTGACCTTGGCAGGCTACTTAACCTTGCTAAAGATTTGTTTCCTCCTAACAGAAAGCAGAACTTTGGGACAAATTCTTTAGGAAGTCTGAGGATTAGAGGAGGGATTGCATTTGAATTGATTAGCAGAGAGTATAGAATTCAGTAAGAACACAATAAAAGTTAGCTCTAATAATAAAAAAATAATAAGTATTATCCATATGAATATGACTTTTCAGCATCAACTGAGATGGTATAGGAGTTGAAAGATTTAACCTGGAAAAATATAAACCACAATATAACTATTATTAAAAGAGATCTCATTGGAGTAATCATTTCTTGTGATTTTGGCCCATATGTTTATGTCACAATAATGGAACGTGGCCAAGGATTTTCAAGTAATTGTGTAAAATTGCTCCTGTTATGTAAAATTAATTGTGGGCTTGCTCCAGCAGCTGCTATGTGTACATAGAGGTTGTAAACCCTATTAAACAGAGTGATAACCATATAATCATGTTTTGCACATATTGTTTTGTGCTAGCTATCACAATTAAAGGTTTACAAATAACAGTGAATCATTTCAATATTATTGACACATTGAGATTCTCCCAGTGTGTGAATTACTCCTTAGAAATAGACCTGACATTTTGAATATTAGATTTCTTACTTTCTATCAGAGTACTGTTTTAACATAACATTACAAACTATTTTTTCAAAACATCCAATTCAACTGAAATCTTTTCAAGCCAAACACTTCCACTGGCAAAATCCACAGAGAGCAATTTGGCATCATGCTTAGCTGCTCCCTTGAGGACACAGCCTAAAGCCCTACAATAAACACATATAGACAAAATATTTCTCATACATATATCATTTAATCATCTTTTTACTGTATTTACTTATCTCTGCAGCACTGATAAAGAAGTCAACATTCAGATGGTTAAAAGACATGAGCCCAAATCAGAACACAGAGCTTTGAAGTCTGTTCTGACTCTGCACCCTTGACTTTCTCTACATTACACATCATTGTTTTCACCTCCACCTCATTCTAATCAACACATCATGAAATAGTGTGTGAAGTCATACGTGCATATTCATTTTTAATTTTCCCCATCTAACTTTAAGTTGGCAAGTTTCAGATCCATTTTTTGTCTAATTTCATTGGTCTTTGAGAACGCCTTTGGAAGAAGAAAACAGGTAGAGCTTACCATCATTGCTCACTAGGTCTATTTTGACTTAATGATTTACTTTTTAATTTAGAGGATTCGTATATTTTACAGTCAATGCATAGCTAATATTCTATGAGTTTGAGTTAATTATCTTTTTTCCTTTAGATAATTTTATGTAGCTCACAATTACAATTACATTTTAGATAAATTAACCACTAGGAACAACATGAAAGCTGAATGTAATTCTAACCATAAGGGATACATATACAGTACAGTTTAAATACTGCATAATTTCATATATTATTTTATATGCTATATACTTCATTTAATTATCTTGCATTACAGGTAGGACATCATCATTTATAATGGTTGAAAGACATACCTAAAATCACAGACTGTGGTCTTACACTCTGTCAAGACCTTGACTTTTACCACATTAACTCCACTTAAATATAGTCCATGTACCACATTGACATATTTGAAATCTGCATTATAATCAGCTGGAAGAGACCAGCCTCATCTCTCCTTCTCTGGATTACCCTGTAAAGATTTTGGTTCCCTGGGTGGGTAAAAACAATTGAACAACATACTTCACAGAAATTCAGCCCTGGATGGTGTGCCTCAGTGAATTGAGTGCCAGCCTGTGAATTGAAAGGTTGGCAGTTCCATTCTCAGTTAGGGCACAAGCCTGGGTTGCCAGCCAAGTCCCCATTTGAGGGCGTGCAAGAGGACCGCTGTTTCTCTCTCACACAATGATGTTTCTCTCCCTCTCTTTGTCCCTCCCTTCCCCTCCCTCTAAAAGTAAATAAATTAAATTAAATTAAAAAGAAGACTGTTGATAGGACCTTGTTTGCCAGAACAATAGGCATTTTCTAGGGAATGCAAACACTGTGTGTAAAACCTAAGGTAATCTTAACAATTAATGAGTGTTTGACTATGAGGTTTAAGGGGATCCTTGGAAAAATAATAATTGAAGGGCACTTATTTGGGGCACCTGATCACTGAAATGAGAAAAATTTTCTATGTAGGGTATGAAAATAAGTCAAAAGTAGGGTTTTTAGGACTAAACACTTGTAGGAATACAGCAAATTCCTTGGAGTATATTTGTACCCCAGGCCTGTTTCCATCTGATTTATTCATATGACTTATGTGTGCAGGATCTAGATTTAAGCCTGAAATCAGTTTTTTAAAAATTATATTTATTGATTGATTGGGAGAGAGAGAAACATTAATTTATTGTTCCACCTATTTCTGCATTCCCTGGTCGAGTTTTATAGGTGCCCTGACTGGGATTTGAACCCACAACCTTGGAGTATGGGAACAATGCTATAACTGACTAAACTATCTGGCAAGGGGTGAAATTAAATATTTTTCTATAAGATTGAACATGATCTTGCTGTAATTTTTCAGGCTTAAAAATAGAAAATCAAATTTCCCAATGTGTTGTAAAATGATTGGTCTTCTATCAATATCTCTTAAAGCCGCCAGCCAAAAGGGCACCAGAAATAATATAGATGAACACAGTTTGCTTTATTGCCTCTGCAATGGAGCAGAATGTTCACTATGTGGAACTGTGGGCTATCTCAATAAGAGGCTTGGGCAAATACACTTTCAATAGTATGGGACTGGTGTCAATTTATTTGGGGAAAGTATATGCTTTTCCTCTGGATTGGATTTAGTTAGAAAAGGAGTGATTCTACTCAGGTATATGAATAATTCTTATTAGCAGGAAAGAAGGAACAAAACAAGACTAAAGCTATAATTGTTAAAGTAGCACCAGAGCAGAATTGGGGGACATTTTGTCATTTTAGTAGTTTGACGACAATTCTGCATTTATCTGCATTTGGATGTGTCACCCCAATAAATCCAATAAAATTAATATACACTAGGAATATTTCCCTTCCATTTTCAATTTAAAATATGCAAAATATGCTCCCAAACGCTTTGTATATATCAATGTGCCACTTGGATGCTTTTCTACAGTTTCTAACTCTTAAATGCACAAAATAAATACTTGTAAGACATAATAAAAGAATAGTCTTACATTTGTCTTGATCCATCATAAGCGCAGAATGCCCCATTGTGATGTGAGTCTTCTGTTACCTTGTTTATGCTCAGCATGAAAACATCTGCCTAGCCTTGAATGGCAGGGAAACTCCACACTTCCCTGAGGCATAGCTGACAACACCAGGACTATTCCCGTCTGTCACTAGCTGCTTCTTTTTTCCACAGCTGAGACAGATACGAATGATTGTACAATCAACAGCAAATATCTGTTAGCAAGGCCTTAAAATACACCCTGAATCTGACCATTTCTCAAACTTCTTATTGCTAAAACAATTTGGATCTCTGTTTGTAGTGGGTTTCCCTGTCTCCTAATGTTTCGTTGCCACTTAACAACTGGAGTGATCTCTCCCAATATAAATCAGACCATGTAAGTCTCCTGTGCACAAACTCCAATGGTTTCCCACCCCCCTCGGGCCACTATCCAAAATCCTTACCATGATGTCACTCTTGGCTATTTCTCAGGCTTTTTTGTTGTCACACAAGCCATCTTGGGTTTTGTGCAATTGCTGTATCTTCTACCAAGAGTGCTTTTTCATTTCTCCAGGTCAGCACAGAGCTCACCCCCATACTAAACATAAATCTCTGTTCAGACTTTCACCTGTTGGGAAAGTCTTTCTCCAACACTATTCTTTCCACCGGTTATTTTCCCTATCATGTTTTTTTTTTTCTTCTTCATACCATTTTTCACTACTGAATTTAAATTATTTATTTGGGTATTTTTTTCTGTCTCCTCTTTCTAAATGCAAATTCAACAAGAATTGGAGCTACAATAATTTGGCCGCAGCTGTATTCCCCAGAGCTTAGAACATTTCCTAGCAATTAGTAAACACTTAATCACGATTAAATCTATATCCACAGCATGTATTTGGTCACTAACCACATAAGAATCAGGGTAATTCTATGATTAAGTGGTATTATATGAACTATTTGAAATAATGGTTTCTGCAAGTGAAGACTGTTAAGTATTAGCTATTTCATATCACCTGAGTAGATAAGAATTCCTCATTACTATGTATAAAAGGAAGTCAACCCCACTTCAAACCAGACCAACTTGAGCAACAAAATCTGTACTACATTAATTGTATCCCAGCAATGCCTTTATTCACTCTTTCACTTAACATTTATTTAGAATTTATCATCTCTACCCTTTGTGAGATACAGTGAATATAAAGATGAGTAAAGCAAGATTCTTCCTTCAAAGAAAATATTGAGTGAATATAGATACAAAAGATATAGCAGGAAGAAAATGCCATCATGAATTTACAGAAAGTATTTTATGGTGGTCAAGGAAGGATTCTCTGAATTCTTCCAGGATGTGATGTCTAACTTGAGGCTTTATGAATGAATAGGAGTTCACCAGAGAAGCAGACAAAGGACTGGAAAGAGTGCCAGGTAGAAGGGCAAATCCTGGCTATGCAAGAAGCATATTTTGTTTGGGAAAGAAGTACAGACATTTGCTGGGTTAGCAAGAATGGAGCAGATTCCCAAGGCCTACAGCAGAGGAGACAGGACCTGATGTAATAGGTCCTATAATACAGTGAGGTCTGGATTCTGAGCACTCCAAGTAGCAAAGCAATGTTGGAGCTTTAAAAGTCTGAGCCTTCCACTGAGTCATACACCAGTTATATCAATTCTCACACCAGATCCCTGATGCCCACCTTCTACCTTCACAATAGTGAAGTGCTATTCTGTCTTTATGCTCAATACACTCATTACAAGACATGTACATATAAATATGAAAATGAAAATCCCAAGTGATGAAGCATTTAGGAGAAAAAATCTGATTATTAGTTAAATATATATTAAAAAAGAAATAACGACTGGTCTTTTTTTTCTTTTTGTTTTGGACAGAACCACAGATAACAGAAGCTATGCATATGTATTTATTTCTTTTTTTAAGATATGTTATTGAGCCCTGGCTGGTGTAGCTCAGTGGATTGAGTGCGGGCTGTGAACCAAAGCATCACAGGTTCGATTCCCAGTCAGGGCACATGCCTGGGTTGCAGGTCATGGCCCCCAGCAACCACACCTTGATGTTTCTCTCTCTCTCTCTCTCTCTCTCTCTCTTTCTCCCTCCCTTCCCTCTCTAAAAATAAGTACATAAAAAAATTTAAAAAAGATATGTTATTGATTATGCCATTACAGTTGTCCTAATTTCACTCCTTTATTCCTCTCTAGCCTGCACACCTGTCCCACTCACATTCCCCCACCTTAGTTCCTGTCCATGGGTCATACATATAAGTTCTTTGGCTTCTCTACTTCCCATCCTATGTTTAACCCCCCATTTATTTTGCACCTACCATTTATGCTACTTATTACCAGTACCTCCATTCCCCCTCCCCTTCCCCACTGCTAACCCTCCATGTGATCTCCATTTCTGTGATTCTGTTGCTGTTCTAGTTATTTGCTTAGTCCATTATTGTTTCTGTTTTTGTATTTTTTTTTGTTTGGTTGTTGATAATTGTGAGTTTGCTGTCATTTTACTGTTCATATTTTTATCTTCTTTTTCTTAGATAAGTCACTTTAACATTTCACATAATAAATGATAATGGGTAATGATGAACTCCTTTAACTTGACCTTTTCTGGGAAGCACTTTATCTGCACTCCTATTCCAAATGATAGCTTTGCTGGATAGAGCAATCTTGGATGTAGGTCCTTACTTTTTGTGACTTGGAATACTTCTTTCCAACTCCTTCTTCCCTGTAAGGTTTCTTTTGAGAAATCAGCTGATCATCTTATGGAAAATCCTTTGTAGGTAACTGTCTTCTTTTCTCTTGCTGCTTTTAAGATTCTCTCCTTATCTTTCATCTTGGGTAATGCAATTGCGATGTGCCTTGGTGTGTTCCTCCTTGGGTCCAACTTCTTTGGGACTATCTGAGCTTTCTGGTCTTCCTGGAAGTCTATTTCCTTTGCCAGATTAGGGAACTTCTCCCCAAACCCTGAAGGAAATGGACCTAATTTATTAACCTCATAATGAAATGGATCATAAGAAATTATACATATTCCAGAAAAATATGTCAGTGAAGGATTCTCTGAATCTTCAAATGTCTGTATTTCCTTCCCAAACCAAAAAAAAGTATATATTTCTTAACCTTGCTTCACTCTTACTTAGCAACTATATAATGTTGTCCAAGGCATCTAACACCTCTAAGATGAACTTCCTTCATCTGTAAAACCAATTGCCTCATGAAGTAAACGAGACTGTGCAGAACAGAATGGACACAATGAGCACCATGAACAATCATGATCCAATATATTTCCAAAACCAGATAGTCTATCCAATAGTTCCTTGAACCAGAAACATGCACAGTCTAAACATGAGTGTCAGGGGATTAATAATCTTTATCAAAAGAGCCTTTTGTAACACCTAAAATACAACTATATTTACCTTGTTGAAAATAAATATATAATTATTTAAAATAATTGAATATTTTATTGACTTTCTGGTTAGCTAAATAAACTCCCAGTATAGATCTTTAAAAATTAAATACTTGAGTAATGTTTAATATTTTAGTCATCAACATGATTATTCCAAACATATAATCAATGAACTAGCTATGTATTGAACTGGACCTGGAAACACTATGGTTCCAGAGAGGCAAAGGGAGATGGAGATGAGGAGAGGGAGAGAAGGAGAGTAAATAACATCTTAGCCCCTCCAGACTTCCTAGATCTTGTGTTCCAATCCCTTATGAGCAGGACAGCATCTTTATCCATGAAAAGTTTTCAGATTAGTACATTTTCCTCCCTTTTTACTCCAGGTAATGCAAGGTCAAATTATTATTTTTTTACTTAAAAACATTAGTTTCAATTAAAATAAATGTGATCTATTAAGAATCACAGGAGCTTCTAAACTTTATCCCAGAAATAGCAATATTATTTTAATTTCCCTGAATTCTTATGACCACAGGTAAAATGGAGAAATTAACTGTGCTTTGAGCAGGAAGGATGCTGGAGGAGTCTGAGGAAGATGGTTGGAGTGATACTCATGGAATTCTTCAAGATCTCTCAGTGTATTGGAATCGAACTTTTGGGAAAGGACGTGAAACATGTTGAGTATTTAAGGCCTAACTATCTAAATTATTCATCATATTTCCTTTTTGCCTCTTAGTTTTATTCTGCTGCCAATGCTCTCAAAATGAACTTTAATCCTATTAATCCCTCTGCCAGATTCTGGAAAAAGAATTACAAAGACAGTAAAACTAAAATCAATGTATATGGTTATCTCTTAGCCACCTAGTAAAAGATTTGGTGGAAATAAGGGTAAAGTGACGCCTTAATGAGATCCGGGAAATATCTATGGATGTCATTTATGTCTGATCAATCTGACTAATGGAGAAGTTTACATAACAATTGTCTGTAATGCAATACTGAGTAAAACTTGCTGATTTTCCCCAGGGACACCATAACTGTTCATTACTTTACACTGCAGTATAAATTGGCCCAGTGGGGAGGCAAGCATAGATTGAAGGGAACTGAGAATGAAATTACATAGCTAACACTATAGGAACCTCCTCCATACTTGAGACACTGGAATCAGGCTGTTGATACATACAGACAAATAATCTCTCTGACAATTGCAGGTTACACGTCTAGCATGCTCTAGGGGGAACCACAGGCTGGTATAGGGCAACCTTGCAGGTAGCTTAGAAATGTATACCACTTGTCCCAGCACTACAATGGCTAACTGTAGTCCAGAACACAGTCCTCTTTTACAGGAATAAAAGCTTGCTATCTTTCTATACAAGGCCACAAACATAAATAGAAACAAATTAAAAGATTGACAAGAAGTGCTGTACCTCTACCAGTTAATATTTTGTGTAACTTAAGTCAAGTTACTCTCTGTTTTCCAGTACTTTTAGCTGCATAATGGGTATAGTAACAGTACACTTGTCATGTGTTTATTGTGCTATAAATGTCTCAGCAAGTACCTAGAGTATAAAAGCTCTGTACTTGATACTTGGCATTATTATTGTTGTTCTTGCTGTTACAGCCTATCATAATTCTGACCTCAGGTCTTTTGTTATTTTTTTAAAGATGTATTTATTTATTTATTTATTTATAGGGAGAGGGGAGAGAGGGGGAAAGAGAGAGAGAGAGGGAGAGAGAGAGAGAGAGAAACATCAATGTGTGGTTGCTGAGGGTTATGGCCTGCAACCCAGGAATGTACCCTGGCTGGGAATCGAACCTGGGACACTTTGGTTCCCAGCCCGTGCTCAATCCACTGAGCTATGCCAGTCAGGGCTAGGTCTTTTGTTATTGAAGAAGGAACAAAGAAAAAATAAGAATTAATCATAACTGGCACAGTTTTGAAACTATATGTATTAATTAGCAGCAGGTAAGATTTTAAATATTCACTGAACTAGAAGAGATTTTACATTATTCTTACATCCCTAAAGTCAAAACAGTATTTTTCTGGCAGTTCTCTGCTTGCCTAGAAACATACACAATATATTATCATTGTACATTTGTGCATGTTACAGTTGTAAAAACAAGTATGTGTGGAGGTTCATGAAAAAAGTGAGCATCTATTCAGTGAGAAAATTAAGATGTATACTTCCCAACTTCTCTCTGATTCTGTTTAGGGCAGAACTGAATCATTAGGTGAAAACAGAGGTTCCTAAGTGTGACCTTCCCTGAGATGTTGGATTTAGTTTTCAGGAATGGCTTACAGAATCTCCCTTTGAGTCAAGCTGGGGAAATTCAGAAATAGTTCATCACAATTCAGAATCCCATTTCTGTTTTCATCAATTCTCTCCTTGTAAGCTGAGGTGATACGGAAGAGTGGGCCACAGGCATAACTTGTGTTCTAATTTCTTGTGCTTTTGATGAATCAGCCTAGAGATGCTGACAGAAAACATGGCAAGTGTTTTAAAAAACAAAACAAAAAAATTTAAAAAGATGCATTTCTATAACATTTTTCTATATCAACTTATTAGCACAAAAGTCCTTTATAGATCATAGCATTAAACATAACTAACAGGGATTCTTGGATTCACTGCCCTATTCTATCTCCTGTTACAATCTTTCAACATCAAGATCAGTGGAGCCTGAAGTCAGTGTTAAGCCTTGGGAGATCTGACTCCCTTTCTCCTTTTGCTTGTCTGAACTCAAAAGTATGTTTCATTAATTCAAAGTTATTTTTCAACAGTGTGCAGTAAAGTATTAATCTTACTCCAAAGAGAGGTCTGGCTTTTGCTCTCAGCTCCTACAAGGTCATCTCTAAGTCTTGGAATGTCCTGCCTGAAGGATATCTTTTTATATTTGAGACCTTTGGACAGCATTGGATAGTTTATGCTACAATGGGATTTATGGTGGGAGCTTTGAGCCATGTAATATCAGTTTATATTCTAGTGGGGCTAGAAACTTCAGGCAGTCAACCATATCTATGTCATCAGGCCCAGATAACAGCCCTGGACCTCAAGGCTTGGGTGTGCTTCCTTGGTTGGCAATACTCCAAATATATTGTTATGCACCATTGCTGGAGAAATTAGCATGGTATATAACTCCACTGGGAGAGACAACTGGCAGCTTTACAACTGGAACTGCCCTGGTTTCTGCTCCAAGTGCTTTTTCCCTCAGATGACTTCAGTCTACATCCTTTTGCTGTAATAAATCACAATCATAAGCATAACAGCTTTCAATGAGTTCTGCCAATCCTTATAGTGCATTATCAAGCATGAAGATAATAATGTTAGGGACCCCCAAACTTGCAGATGGTATAAGAAGTGAGGGTGGTCATTATAAGCACCATGTGCCTTACACAAGGGCCATAAAGATTAATGAAAATATTTTTCCCTGGCTGGCATGGCTCAGTTGGAGTGGTACCCCATAACCAAAAGATTGTGAGTTTAATTCCCTGTCAGGGCACATATGTAGGTTGTGTGTTCAATCCCTGGTCTGGGTGTGTGTGGAAGACAACTAGCCAATCAACATTTCTCTCTCACATCAATGTTTCTTTCTCTCCTTTCCACTCTCTCTAAAGGCAATGAGAAAATGTGCTTGGGTGAGGGTTAAAAAAATTTTCCTCCATGATGATGCTTAGAATTAAATGTAATAGCCTGCTTTCAAGCAACTTTACAGTTAAATCAGAGAAAGTAATTTGTATTATTGATGATCATAATCTTTTTTGATGGTGACAATCACAATGGCAGTCACTGATGCATTTCATGCCTTTATTATGAAGAGTTTGTCAGAGAGCTATTGTGTAATTCTCACAAAAATTTTATGAAGAGGATAGTACTATTACCCTCATTTTGGTGATGAGAAAACTGAGGAATAGGGGAATAGCTTGTCTAAGGTAACAATGATAGGAAATTATGAAAATGGGAGTTAGACTGTCTGAGCCAAAAGTTGTGTTCTTACCCATAGTCTGTATTATCTCACACAAGAAAATCTCCTAACACGGTGTTTAGCACAAGGATAACGCTCAATAACTTTCAGTTATCTTCTCTTCTGCAGGACTTCCCCAGAACATGATGTCTTGTGAGGGTGCAAGTGGATGGCTACCTACAGCATTGATGCCTTTATCCAAAACAAAAAATGTCTGTTAAAGAATGGGATATCAAGAAATAAATCAAATATACTCATCAAGACCTGTACAGTAAGATATTGAAATAACCTGAGATTTATAAATTAGAAAACAATATGCAAGTATGAATCAATTGATAAAGCTGGATTTATTGTGTGAAAAGGTTAGCCATATACTTTTCCATCTTAATATTTTTTATTGTTGTTCAGTTACAGCTGTCCACATTTTCCCTCCATTGCTATCCCCTGCCCTCTCCAACCCCCATGCCTAAGGACATCCCTCTCTCTTTGTCCTTGTCCATGTGCCTTGTCCTTTGTACATGTGCCTTGACTTGACCCTTCTTCTTCTTTCCCTGGTAATCCCCCACCCCTTCCCCTCTGCTCACTGTCAGTTTGTTTTTTAGTTCAATGTCTTCGGTTCTTTTTTGCTCATTTGTTTGTTTTGTTGATTAGGTTCCACTTATAGGTGAGATCATATGGTGTTTGTCTTTCACTGCCCAGCTTATTTCACTTAGCATAATACTATCCATTTGCATCCATGCTGTTGTGAAGGTGACCCAGACACCGGCCCGCGGTGTCATGGATGAGACATGAGACATTCAGATGAACTACCTAGTCCTGTGGAGGAAAACGGATGGCACAGCTACCCTCTCAAGGGGAGGATGCCTCAGAGTGGCCTGGCAACTCTCTCAAGAGGAGAGCGGGCTAATCCTTGCCTTCAAAGGTCTTTTATTGGGTTTGCACAGGAATACAGGTAAGGTTCATTAATCATGTCACACAGTAAGGATCAAATGATAGACAGGAAGCAAAGAACTATTAGGGCTCATTCTGAGTCAGGGTCTCTCACCTAAAAGGCTATAAAACTTAGGGGACCAAACTCTTTTCCTGCCCAGGCCTTTATCATTTAATTAAGAGCATTCTTAGCAAAGCAGATTTCACAGGAGTTTATATATTCTTTCTTAGGCCTAATCACCTGGGAAACCTGCCCTTTCCAGCACAGAGTTGCACCACCCTTTGTCATTGTTTCAGGATTAAGTCAGGCTGAGGAAGCAAGGAAGACAAGAGATTAGGAGACTTCTCATAGACAGAATGAGGACTCAGGCCTTGTCAAAGCTGAGGGGCGAGGATCCATCGCCCCCTTTCTCCACAGCCCCCCAAGTCCTTTCCTGTGTGATCATGCCTGTCTTAGCTGGTTCCCCCCTTGGGGAATCTTACCTGTCATTGGCTAACTGATCAAGCATTGGGGGCCAGTTATAGAAAAAGGAGCAGAAGTGGCACCCCTGCCAGAGAGATAAGCTTTGTCTCCTTAGTGGTTTCTGGTCCAAAGGTTGCTCACTCAGCCTTAGCCATGGGGGGTTACCAGGCAGGGAGGTTCCCAACATGAAAGGTAGGAGTTCCTTCTTACTTTATGCTGCATAGTATTCCATTATGTAAATATGCCACCTTTTTTCATCCACTCATTTGCTGATGGGCACTTAGGCTGTTTCCAGTACTAGGCTATTGTAAATAATACTGTTATGAACTTAGGGGTGCATGGGTGCCTTCAACTTCTACTGTTAAGCACCTTTATATCAAAAGGTTTGAAATATGTAGGTTGTTATTCAAAAGAACATAGTAGTGATCTTAAGCAAAAATAAGACATTAAAATAGAAGTATATATATTTTTTATTTTTAAAAGAACCATAAACATTTTCAAAATTAATACTCAATACAACCAATATGATTGCTTCCACAATATGCTCAGACAATACTGTACATACTAAGAGTATAAATAAAGAAAGAATAACATAAAACTATCATTAAGAGGATTCATGAAGGTATATACATGTCTGAGGTAACTATCTATTGATAATATAATTCATTAGGTAGTGATATATGGGGAATAAGAAGAATAGACTAAATGCCTGGGTGGGGTCTGGTTCAGGGAAAATTTTAGATAAGAAGTGATATCTGAAATAGTTTTGAAGACTGATTAGGAATATTTAGACAGACAATATGTGGGAGAAAGCTATTCCAGGCACTGAGAATATAAGAAAAACCATGTCATGTTCAAGGAACTGAAAATACTTCAGTGTTTCTATGGTAAAACCTACTAGCAGTGGAAGGACTTAGAGTGTTTGAGCAGGATAGAGTGTTTGAGTATAGCTAAAGAAACATGTAAGATTAGAACATATAAGACTTTATGAAAGTTTAAGGAGCTTAGATTTATCTTGTCAGCAATAAATGCCCCTAAATCATTACAAGTAGGAAAGTGACATTAGATTTTTATTTTAAAAATATCATTCTCTCAAAAATTACATTTCAGAGGAAAAACTCAATTATCCTCTATTTTATAAAACAGAACTCTAATGTAAGTGTGTGTTCAAGGAAGCCAGAGGGAATGAATTAAATTCTTGTCTCCTCCACTTATGTACTAGCTGTGTCCTTGGGCAGGTCAATTAAAGTCTGATATTAGGTTGTCTCATTTCTAAAAGAAGGATAAGACTAGTTCTCCTTAATAAGACAGTTGTAAAGATTCAGGGAGATAACACACATTAAATACTTTGAACAGAGAAAGTTTTTTAATAAGTGTTCACTTTTAATGTGGTTATGATAACATTTTCACTATTCAATAGTAAGGGTATTTTAAATTTTAAAACAAACATAATTTCTCATTTAACTGATTTTTTCTTTTTACTAATTTAACTCCTTGTTTTAATACACTAATAATAGATGAGCCAATGCCAACAGTATAAGTTAAAAAGTTTCTGCAAATTGTACTCATGGGGGATGAAAGTAAAAAAAAAATTAAATAAATCTGTAAAAAATTTCTTTTGAGTTTGTATCACTTGAGGCAAAATAAGAGACATCAATGAAATAGTGCTGAAAATTTAGCAAGTTTGAAAGAATTAGTGCTCAAAACTTCCCTAAAATTTTGATTGGATTTCTAAATTAAAATATTTTTAAACTTGCCCTTATTAAAATAACTAAAAATTAGCCCTGGCTGGTGTGGCTCTCTTGGTTGGAAAGTAATCCCATAAACTGAAAGGTTATGGGTTTGATTCCTGGTCAGGGCACATACCCAGGTAGCAGGTTTGGTTCCTTGTTGTAGCTCCCACAAGAGTGTCCTGGTAGGGCCTGTACTAGAGGCTACTGATCCATCAGTGTTTCTCTGCTTCTCTCTCTCCCTCTCCCTTTCCCTATCTCTAAAGTCAATGAACATGCCTGTGGGTGAGCATTAAAAAATAATAACAGTAAAAATAACTGAAAATTACAGATGTGGTTTTCCTAGTTCTTTTTTTTAACTAATGTTATATTTAAGATAGTTGTATCTTTCATCCCTCATAAATGATGATCTGATAGTTTAATTAGGGGCTAAATGTTTCTTCTGTGATACAGATATGTATATTTCTTCATACTCCCATTCCTTCCTCTAGTACCTGTCTTCACTCCATATGCATACTTATGCATACCCAAGTCAATACACCACAGCTATATTTATTCCCCTGCCCACAAAGCAATTTCCAATTCGGTCAAGACTCAATAAAAACATAATATTGTTCACTTATTAGGTCTAGATATTTAGTTCATATAGTAAGTATACAACACTCTACATAGCATTTAAGATTAGCCATCAATTAGATCCCTTACTCTATACACTGATTTCTTTTACACTCCTGCCAATATGCTTAATGTTATATCCTACTTAATTATTAGGGCATTTTATTTCCTATTCTTCCTCCCATGAGGACTCCTATCATCAATAATTTTGAGCTATCACGTACTTTGAAATCCAACTCCAGACTCTCATATTTCAGGAAGCTTTAACTCTCTACTTAAAATGACGGTCATTTGTTCTTCAATTTTTTTCTGAACCGTCTTACTTTGCACTTGTAGCTATGCTACTTTATTTTATTTAATGCAAAAGCATCATGTCTAGAAATAATAAATTTCTCAAGGTCTAGGGCTAGGTTCTATTTTACCTGCAGTAATTTATCTGCAGCAATCCCTCAATGGGTAAATCTATCAAGCAGACATTAATTAAAAAAAAGAAAGCTCTTGAGACATAGTCAAGGACATGTATTCCCAATGAGGACAACATCATCCACAAAGGAATCATGTTGGTTCCTGGGGCAAGAAATCTTAGATATTAGAAGGGTTTGTGGACATCCAGAGAACCACATTATATAAACAGATATATACTGCATATCTGTGATATAGCAATATATTTTTAGATTTAAATTTCACAAGTATTGGGATGATCAAAAAAAGATTCCTTTTGTGGTTAATAATAAAAATAGAAGATTGAGAAGCACAGATCTTAGATAATTTATCCTGTAGAATTTATTTATTTGTTTTAATTGTTATCATTATTTAAGTATAGTCATCTCCATAATTTATTTTTTGTATATACCTATAAAGGGGTACTCAGAGTAATCTATAAAATAAAATTCCCATATGTCCAAACTTGATAAGGATATATGTAAATATGGGACATTTGCCAATTATTCTAGGGCCCTGAGTTTAAATAGAACCCTCACTCTAATATATTTCTAAAATCATATTTTCAAATTTATCTAGTTGCCATAAATATAAAATTTAGTTCTAAAAATTGAGCATACTCCAGAGACACAGCACTGAAATTAACTATCCTCTAAGAAATACATCCAATGTGAAATTTCAAAGTATGCTTTAATTCTAAAGTCACAGATATGAAATGACTGTGGTTTGAAAGAAAATAATCAAAAGCAAAAGGCTATGAAATTTAAAAAGCATTATCTATTCCTTATAGAACATATCATTGGCCAGCAATATTTTATAAAATAGTAAATCTTAAATATAACAGGTATATTCAGGTTAGCTAACAGAGAAGCCCAGGAAATAAATAATTGGATGGGGATGTATAAAAATATCTTGACATTGTAAAACTGATGAAAATTACTTACATCTCTTATACTTAATGATTTCATTGGAATTCTAAGGAAAAGCATATCACCAACCCTAAGGTATACTTTAAATGGAAAATTGAACATGAGCTCTGTGATCACAACATGAACACATTCACAGATATGTTTTCATATCTATTAGGCATCAAATTAAAATTAACTTTTTAGACGAGAAAATAGCAGCTCCATAAACTGATGCAAAGTATTATCCTGTACCTGAAGATTTTGAAAAAGCCCTTGTGGTAAAAAGTGACACTAAAATATCTTTTTATTAACTTCAGTTTACACGAACATAAAAGTTGTAAATAATATTACCTCTGGCAAGAATATAGTTATCCCCTACCCTTAATTTACATAAACCAAATAAATAAAATACTGTACTTGTTAACTGAAATAAATCATTTTAACAACCTCATATAGTCTATCTCTGACAGTTTCCAATATACCTTAAACTTATCTCATTTTATTGAGACTGAATTTTCTAAGGTCTCCAGTGAACTAATGTGGGGAGAATACCAAGGTCTCTCTTTCCTTCAAAACAGACTGACTTGACAGCCTTAGAGCCTGAGGAGCAGTAGGCTCCTAGACATTTATAATGTCTCCATGTGGCCATCAGATCTATTTGTATTGGTGTTCTTCTTTGACTGCATTAATGGCCCATTTCCTCATAGCAGGTCAGTGATTCAATCCTTAGGTACTACTGAGGAAAACCAGTCTAAAACTTAATTCCCAGGCTAAGTTCACCAATCAATCTAAAAACTTTTATGCATGCCCATATACATGGAGATAAACTTACAATTTTTAACAACAGAAAAACAAAAGAACAAAACATGAAGCCAATATATGTGTGTATGTATGTGTGTGTGTGTGTCAGAAAAATTGCTGAAAGGCAAGTTTGCTAAGAAGGTTCATCTTAATGTTTTAAGTAGAAAAGTTGAAAAGATCAAATGAAAATTTAAGCACACAGGAATAGTTAAATCATAATTTACTTTAAAAGTTTACTCACTTTAAATATTTTTAAAAAGGTTTTTAAGATTATATTTATTCATTTATTTACTTATTTTTAAATTTTATTTTTAGAGGGGGCATAATTGAGAGAGGGAAACATCAATGCATGTGGTTGCTTCTCGAGTGCCCTCTACTGGGGACCTGGCCTTCAAATCAAACCAGGCATGTGCCCTGCCTGGGAATCAAAACGGTGAACCCTTGCTTTGCAGGCCAGCACCCAGTCCACTGAGCCACACCAGCCAGGGACTTTATAAACATTTTTTTTATTTTAAATTTTAAATAATTTTAGCAGGTGGAGCTGCTGTTATCAAGCAGGGGCAGAGAAGGTAAGGTAATCCTATAGCTGTATCACAACACTTTTTAGGTTGCAGGAACCAGCATATTCTTGGTGAAGTTGTGTAATATAGATATTTATGTGTTAACGTTTGAAGAGAAAGTTCAAACTTTGTGATTTTTCTTTCAAAACAGTAAAGTTTCACACTAAGTTAATCAAGAATTATTGCATGAATTTGTATTTTGATTATTTTTATTTTTTGTCTATATCTATTTTCTCAAAATAATATATTTTTGCTTAATTAGTTATATTCATTCAATAATTAAGACAGTCATAGTACTCAAAAGATACTCATTGACAAATGCAGCTTGACTTTAAACTTGAAGGGTTTATGTATCAAAAATCAACTAATGAACATCAGTGACAAGTGTTAAATATTGAGTATAAAATTGCATAAATTATTATTTTTGTTCTAGCTCTTCATTTGGGATATTATAAATATCTGAAATAACTATTAAATATTAGTAACAATATATCTAAATATCAGAAGGCAGGAAAAAACCCATATTTCACAAGCCAATCTCAGATGCATAGTCTTGGCCAAATATACATTTGCCAGTTAGGTCCCTGTAAAGAATACTTCGTGTTTTGACATACTAAGCTAGGTTATGACTCTCTTCCTTAGCCCTCTGAGGTACTGAGGAGAGTTAGCTGGACTAAATGAGAGAACAGTATTGTGAGATGACACTTCAATTTCATCCTCCACACCGATGGGTAAAATCCACCAAATGCTGAATTCACAGCATGAGCCAATCTGAGGTGGACCTAACTTTATGCCCTTTCCTTGCTTGTGAAGAATGAGAAGATAAATTATATTACATCCTTGGATTAACCAGTGATTAACTGGCCAGAGGCATATGGTTGTCAAGCAAGTGCTGAAGAAACTATAAAACCAAGCTTCCAAAAAAGAAATTGGGGTCAGTGTTAAGAGTATTCATGTTAACATGTCAGATCACTATTTTAATTGTGAGACCTTGGCTCACTTCCATGGTCTTCGAAATCTGTGATGCATCTTTTTCTGATGATGGCATTATAACGAGAAGCTTTTTAATTAAAAATAACCCTCTTTTATGTTACAGTTCCTTAGGATTTTTAATTTTACTTGCTACAAATCTATTAACAAGGAAAGTAAATTTTCAAAACCTGGGAGAAAATAAACAGATAATAATATTATAACCAGAATAGCAGAGCAGGCATTAGAGAAAATTACAGCTCATACAGCACAAAGGATAGAATATAATTAATTCATTAAATAAGAAAATAAAACAAAGCAACCAATATTAAAATTTTCAATTCTCTTATCACTTTCAAAACCTCCTCAATAACTTATATTAGTTTATACAACTATATGTAAATATTAAGAGAGTATATAAAATAAAATTATAGCTATACAATAGAAGGTATATATCTACAAATGAATGCAATAAAATAGAAACTCAATATTTTAATCTCACCCAATAGAATAAGTTCAACTAGTAAATAAAAATGAACTCAACGATAATATGGTTTGGTAATAATTATAGCAATTCAGAATAGTTGATTGGTGTTAAGATTTTATTCAAGTTAATGTTAATACAATTGCTTGAGAATAAAAACAAATAATATAATAAATAAGAATATAAAATACATAATTAAAGATAGCACTTCCTCACCTGTTGTGTACCACAGCATATTAATGCCATTAATGTATCGACTTATATTAATATGTGAATATTATCATAATAAACCTTATCATTTAAAAAATTCTCTACTATATGATACACTGTTTTTCTTAATTAGTAAATCTTGAATAAAATAAAAATTGATATAAGAATCATAATTGGTACTTATATGTGGTAAAGAAATGTGTAATCTCAGCAGTTCTCATAACAGTCTTTTAAAAAACAAAAACAATTGATTAAATTTATTGGGGTGACCTTGGTTAATAAAATTATACAGTATAAGTTACAAATGTACAATGATTTTTTAATCTTCACCTCAGGACATTTTTTCATTGCTTTTTGAGTTGCTTTTAGAGAGAGAGGAAGGGGGGAGGGAGAGAGTGAGCAAGAGAGTGAGCAAGAGAGAGAAACATATCTATTGGATGCCTCTGGTACATGCCCCAACCTGGAGGACAGAATCTGCAACCTAAGTATATGCTCTGACCAAGGATCAAACCTGCAACCCTTTAGTTGATGGGAGGACACTCCAACTAACTGCACTACATTAGCCAGGGCAGATGTACAATCTTATAAAATTAAAATTCATTACATACTTTCTTGTGAAAAATTTAGCAGTTCTTTAAGCTATAATATAATTTAATTCAATCATAAAACTAGATAATTTCACATTTATACAAAGTATAAAATATTATAGTGGAGTAAAATGGAAAATTGTAGAAAGAGTAAAAATGGTTATATCATATCTACATATGTTTCATGGTCTTCATTTGAGTAAATAAAATGGTCATAGACTGTATGTGTCCTGTATGAAATCCAAACAATATTCTCATTTTAAAAACTAGAAAAGTCCAACCATCCTACATGGAATGCCATTTCTACCATTACTATTTTATCATAAGAAAAAGAAGAAATTCAAAACAAATTATCTTCAACTGATATGAAACACATTGCTGATGTGTAGAGGTTTACATGTCCTCAGCAAATGTCTACAATTGGAGAATTTTCACTCTTAGTGTATGCGTTTTAATTTTTTCTAAGTCAGTTTAACTAACAGAAAATCATAGGTGAGATCGAGCTTCCACACATCAGCATGGATGAGCAAAGAAAAGGAATGTTGGAAAGATTTTGAAAGTTATTAGTTTAAAGATGTTCATAGAATCCATTCTGTCTCATGGTCTCACAGGCTCGCCATGGTGAGTGGAAATGGCAAGAGATAAGTGCTGTCCTAGCTATTGATTTCCCAGAAAAATAGTAGGTCTTCTTCAATGGCTTTAAAGCAGGTAAAATAAGTGGACAGTGTTCAATTATCTTTTTGCTAGAATCATCAGAACATAACCATTATTATCTATCAAGATATTTCTTAGTGTTAACTTACAATACCCATCAAAACAAACATTTCAACACCCATCCCCTCTTCACAAAGCAAACAAACAAAAAATATTGTTCACATGGCAGACATCTCTTATCCAGATAGGGGGAAGCTTCATTATTGAAGGTAATTTGAAATTTTAATTTATAATCATAAAATTAAAATTAAAATATTGTTTTATATGTTTTATATACAATAAGGTCTCTTAGAATATAAATTTTAAATGCATATATGAAGAATGTCATTCACACAGACCTAAGCAAATGTGTTAGAACTATTAGGTATCAAGTAGGAATGAGTGGCCAGAGGAAACATAAAGCAGGGCCCTCACCATTACAGTCTAACAAAGAACTTAATACAGAAGGCTAGAAGCAGAAGGGAGATGTGTCTCACCTATTAACTCAGCAGTCCTAGGCTTGGTTTGATATGATTGCCAGGTATCCTAAGATGCCAGGCAAAAATAGTGCAGGAGAAAGGGTCCTTGAGACCATGCTGAGAAGGGTGGTGGGGGTTGCTTATATAAGTTGTTGTCACAATCTCACTAAGATTGCCAAGTGTCTTGAACATCACAAGCAGGAATAGCACAGGAGGAGGTGGTTCCTTGAGATTCTATGCTAGGAAAGGGTGCCTCTGTAACAATTTCACTAAGACAAAGAGCCTTTACTGACTGAGAAAGAAGCCTTTGTAGTTGTACATTATTCCTCAGATTTAGAAGGGGAAGCAGGAGGAATACCTAGAAGCTGACTAAAGTGTACAACTCCTGAACCCCAATAGTCAGTGCACTCAGATTAGCTGTGTGCCCACCTGTATCCTCAGTTCAAGTGTACAGAACAAACTAACAACTTTATTTCCTCTATACATGGGGCATTTAGACTAGCCGGGTGCCTGCTTGCAGCTTTGTGCTTGCGTGAATTTCATAAATTTGCTGTCTTGTTTCCACCATAAGTATTGTCACCTGATTGAATTTGTCTCTTGTGGGGAGGCAAGAACTGTGGTGGGAAAGGGGGCCTCCTGACTTGAGTCTCTCTCTGTAACAGAATGTCTCCATGTCCTTCAGAATTCATATGCTCTTAAATTTTATTCTATTACAAATAAGCTTTCACTTATTAAAAAATCTCAGAAAAAAACAAAAATAGATTAAAACATACAGTCCATCTATTAGGTTTGTACAATTCCAAGTAGTTGGCAGTTGCAAACAGTTTAATCCCTTCAGGTCATCAAAGACTTTTCCTTAGATTTAAAAAAAGTTCACCTCTAAGTTCATTATGTTTACACCTTTTAAGAAAGATGTTAGAAATGCTCAAAGATCTGCCTACAGAAATCTGTTTAGTGAACTTGGTTTATTGATGGGGTTAATAATGGGGTTTATTATTAACCCCATTATGGGGTTAACCCTATTATTAACCCCATAATGGGGTTTCTAAACCAGTGGGTACACATGTATGGCCTATTTTTATAACGACGGCACTCACATATACATATTTTTTTCTTATAAAATGGTAATACTCTGCTATAAAGGATAGGAAACCATGTTTTATGCTAGAAAACTATACCTTGCAAATGATTCATTTCTTTAAGTGTTAGCAAAATGTGAATAGTTATAACTGATCATCAACTCATAGTACACCTTCATGATGTGGGGATTTATGGAAGAGGCTGATGATTTCTTAAAAGATTGCTTTATCTAATGTGCTATATTACAGCTCTGACATGTTATATGTGTACATATATGGGGTGGTCAAAAGTAGGATTATAGTTGTTTGTATGGAAAATGCAAACAACTATAAAGCAATAATTAAAATAATAATATGAGTACACAGTTTTGCATACTCACAACTGTAAACCTACTTTTGCCCTCACCTGTATCTCACACACATACCACAAACACCCTGAAAGAGAAGGAATAAGAAAATCACCACTCAGTCTGAAGTTACATGGAACTGTTTTTCTAAAATTGCCCCTGGCATGAAGAAGGTAGTTAATTATATTGATCAAGTGGCTTTCTGAGAGTTTTTGCTAAAATGGAGGGATACACATAATATGAGCAAGCATCTTCAGCTCTGCCCTACTCTTCTTTTCCACTACCACATTTCTTGCCACAAAAAAGACTTAAAATTTTACAAATAGGCACTGCACTTCCTTGCCCTGGTGATGTTGTTTTAGGTTTTTTCCACCTCTCTTGTGATGCCAACTTTTCTCAGATGAGTGACATCCAACCAAATGGGCTGGTTTGGAACAAATGAATAAATTTTGAGAATGAAATCTGGCCCAGGAGTGACGCCTTCCAAAGGTAGGCACTTTTTGGCCTTTCTCTTGATCTCCATGCCTCTCTCTCTCTCTCTCTCTCTCTCTCTCTCTATCTCTATCTCTATCTCTCTCTATCTCTCTCTCTCTCTCTATCTCTATCTCTATCTATCTCTATCTTTATCTCTATCTCTATCATCTATCTATCTCTCTTGCTTTCTCTCGGTTATGGGCTGAATTCTGCTTGTCTCAGACTCTATTTCCGTAGAAGAATGTCAGGTGAATTTTGGAGCTGAGCCCACCATATGAGACCATTATCTTTTTTATTATGTCCATGAAGAAGTAAAGAGCCAGTGACTTGTAATAAAGAGTATCTTAAATAAGAGTGTGCATGTCAAAGATGATGTAATGGAATCTTAGCAAATTTTAATGATTCCACATTTTATCCAGCTAGGAACTGGGGCTAGACTGAGAAAGCTAAGCTATTAGAATGACTAAATTTCATCGTCCCCACGAAATATAAAGTGCACCTGTACAACTGCATTTCTAGCTTTTTGACTAATTAAAGCAGTTCCATTGGTATTTGTTTTCTATTACAGAATACATAGGTCACTTCTTCCATGAAGAAAAGCAGTGGTTTTTACTCTTCTTTGTAGGCTAGTGGTACAGAATTTATTGCCTAAAGACTTGGGTTTAATCTTTGGCTCCCCCCATTATGGAAGTTCCTTAATCTTTGTAAGACTCATTTAGACTTTTGAGTTCCTGTAATTTAGTCCATTTCTGTGGAACTTACAGAAATGTTAAATTCCTTGAAAGGTGCATATATTAAAAACTTTAGTTTTTAATATATGTTAGATATTGTTATTATTATGCTCATTAACATTTAGAAGATGCTCTGACAGTAAAGCTCCTCAATAAATATATGCAGATTGTTGATATAAAACTAAATTAAATGTAAGACTATAAATTGGAGAATATCAAATTGTAGGCATACGTCCAAATCTGGCATGTTGCCTGGATTGTACTGCCAGGAAGTATGATTTTCAAATTTTTAAGGGCTTATAACAAAAACAAAAAACAAAGAATATGTGATAGATATTATATGTGGGCCACAAGACCTAAAATATTTACTATTGAGCCCTTTACAGAAAAAGTTTGTTAAACCCTGTTATAAATAATCTAAAGAATATGACTTCAGTTAAAATTTTAGAAATCTCTTTTGAGAAAATAAATATTAGAAAACTTCATTAGTCTCTTTTATGAATTAGTGCATTTTGAAAGTTTAAAAATTTTAGTAGCCACTTGTATAACTTTAATAAACTTCTATTCTTTCCTGTAGATTCTTCCTTCTCCAATTCATCCTTCATATCAAGGTTACATTAATCATCTTATAGTAGCATTTTTACCATAGCAATCCATTTCTCAAAAATACATACATAGATATTGGATTGGCCAAAAATTTCGTGTTTTTTTTTCTGTAAAACAAAAGATACATTTTTCATTTCCACCAATAACTTTGATTTGGATATTTTGAATATGTCGGCTATCTTCCATGCAGTATAATGTTGATTGTTCTCAATTAATGTCTCAATTTGATTGCTCTCAACTTCAACTGGTCTACCCTATTGTGGACTATCATTCAGCATGAAATCTGCAGCATAAAACTTTACAAACCACTTTTTTTTTTTTTTTAAGATTTTATTTATTTATTTTTAGAGAGGGAAGGGAGGGAGAGAGAGAGAGAGAGAGAGAGAGAGAGAAACATCAATGTGCGGTTGCTGGGGGTTATGGCCTGCAACCCAGGAATGTACCCTGGCTGGGAATTGAACCTGGGACACTTTGGTTCCCAGCCCGCGCTCAATCCACTGAGCTATGCCAGCCAGGGCTACAAACCACTTTTGACACATTCGATCAGTCACAGCACTTCCTCCATACACAATATATACATACATCAAACCATTATATTGTACACTTTAACCTTATATAATGTTAGATGTCAATGATATCTCATTTAAAATGAGGTGGGCGATGAGAAAAAGAACATCTTAAGTTAAAAGAAGATGTTAATGAGTAAACAAATAATTCTGATTTATCCCTGCCAATTACAAGCTCATATGGCAAAAATAAGTTTAATTTTACATACTAAAGCAATCCCATCCATCCTTCACAGACATTTAAAAATGTCTCAGCAGGAAGCCAAGGTAAGGATATTTATGAAGTTTGTGGATCTGGCGTAGGTGGGTCTTTCCATATAGAGCCTAAATTCACATGGAGCAAGGATTCTGGTATACAAGTTTAGGATCCATGAACAAAGCAAAAGGAGAGTTTTGATATGAGGGTTCAAAGAAGCTTAAAAAAATAAACAATCGTGTGGTGCTATCAGTAACTTGTACAGCCTGATACTCATTTAAGTGTTTTCCCAGAAGTTCCTGAAATAAACAAGATTATCACAACCTTTATCTTCCTGGGTAAGATTTTCCTTGAATAATAAAGTTATGTTGATAAAAAAAGGTATAATTATATTTTGTGGTAGTAAAGACAGTAAACTGTGTGAGTGTAGATATTTCTGTGTTTGTATACTTGTTTTTATGCAAAACTACAATAGAAATGTTTCACATATACAGCAAGAATTAATCCCTTTCCTAGGAACAGATAATGTTGCTATGATGTAGACAGTTCAGCCCTAATCAATCAAGTTCTACTAAGAACTTGACTATTAGAAATATTTGGAGCACATTATAATCTGATAATCCACAAGTATAGATATCTTTTTATATAAACTGAAAATATTTTTAATGATTTTAAGAATTATTCCTTGTTATTTTATTTGAATTTGCTATTTTCCTCATTTTTGAGATTTTAAAGTAGGGGTATCAAACTCATTTTCACCAGGGGCCACACCAGACTTGTAGTTGTCTTCCATGGACCAAATGTAATTTTATGACTGTATAAATGTAATCACTCCTTAACGTGGGGCAAGGAGCTTGGTGCTGCTGCTCAGTAGAAACAAGGTGCCAGGCTGGATAAAACAAAGTGGAGGGCCGGATTTGGCCCGTGGGCCTTGTGTTTGTCACCTGTGTTTTAAAGGGATCCCAGTAGGATCTTTTGACTTGGCTGGCTACCCCTAGCTCTTTCTTTATAATCTTGAAACATTTAGAATATGGGTACAACTAATAAATATATAAGTATTCTATCTTTTTGCTAAGTTACTAAGATTTGAACATTTTAGCTGAAAAGTAACATAATAAACATATTTATGTGCCTTATAATAACTATATATCAAGAATGATACATGAGAAAAAAGTATGATGCATGAAAAACGAATTTAGATTATAAGCACTTGGTAATGCATACTATTAGTTAATAGTTTTCAAAAGAGATTTCAAATTAAAATTGGAGAACAATAGTGTCCAAGAAGACCCTTGCTCATGGGGAAATGTGGGGATAACTGGGACCTAAGACAAGCAGCTCTGAGGATAGCCACCATGAACTGAATCCCAATTAGAGAAGCATTCTAATATTTACTGTTAGAATATTCAAATCGTCCACCTGTTTGCTAACAGCACTTCAGTTTTTACATATCTTCAGGACTTCCTTAAATAACTCTAGATGATTTTCTTTTTCTCAAGTTTTAAAATATTTACACTATGAATAAATCATTTTATTTATGGAGTTAAAGAGATTAGTTAATGACACCTCTTTGAACAGACAAAAGAGAGAAGAAATGGGAAATAAACCATAGAAGACAAGTGATTAAGTAATGTAGATTGTTTTCTATTAAATCTACAAGGCAGGATAAAATATATGGTGCTTGCTATTGTTTTAAAAGACACTGGAAATGAAGAAAGCCTAATAATGGTATAATTATAAATCACTGAAGTTCTTCAGTCTCTAAAAGCACTAAATCTATTAATGCAGCATGACTGTGCTCAAATATATTAGCATGATATATTTTACAGTGGTATACTTTAAAACACTATAAATAAAAATATATGCTCTGCCCTTGATTAATTTTTGTGTCCCTCTGCCCTTGGCTAATTAAATAGAAAGGAGCATTCATTTGTGATGGCTCTCCCCACATAGTGTGGCCTTTTCTATCATACTATTTAAAATTCAGCCTTCTTCAACACACACACACACACACACACAATTCTTATCCCTCTTTTCTGCGTCATGTATTTCCATAGCATTCATCACTATCTGGCACATCTGTTAATTTTAAATGACAACTATTTATTTGGTTAAGGATTTCTCCCTCCCACTCCCACCCTATAATGCTCAGCTCCATAATCACAGGAACACTATTTTATTCCAGCTTTATTCCCAGGGCCCAGGAGAGTGCCTACCACATTGTAGGTAAACATCAATATTAATTGTAGGGAAGGTAGAAGAAAGAAATTGCTGGAAGAATAAAGGAAAAAATTACTACTAAGGATAAGTCAGTAATTAGACAACAGAGCTACATGGCAGAAGGTTACTGTTAGATTTATAAGCCCTTTGGAAGTGATTTCCTGTTTCACTTTTGTCCCACCATGCTGATGACAGAAGAGGACCTAGGGCTGGACCCCTCCTGGTAGTAGCCTCTCCTCTCACTCACTTTTCTTTGGCATGCTTTTCCCTGTACTCTCATTACACTAGGATGATTTATATGAGGATTGTGACGGTCAATTTTACATATCAACTTCAGAGATATTTAGTTAAACAACATTTTGGGTGTGTCTGTGAGATTGTTTCTGGGTGATATTAACATTAGAATTTGAGGACTGTGTAGCAGCAGATCCCTCTCCCCAGTGATTTTTTGTAGGACTTCTGCTCAGTTACATTTCAGGTGGTTCTGAATGGTGGTTACTCTGTAGTTCAGTCATAAATTTGACATGGTTGCGGGAAGATTCAAGCACCACATTTACCTATGCCATCATCTTGACCAGATTAAGTCTGGTTATATTTATGAATTTTTCTTAGTTTTGTCTACACAAAAGATGGTCTAATGAGGGGTCTATAATGGTCTAGGGACAAAATTTCATAAAAATAAAGAAGCTACATGTGCAAAAATCACCAATGGCTTCCATATTGCAAATTCAGCAGACAATTTTTAGGCCTCAAATTACGGGATATCTCATCAGTACTCAACAAAGGTGACCTAGTTTCCTGGTAAGCCTCCTGTTATTTTGTCTTCCATAGCTCCAACACTCTGCTGTATTATTCCTGCTCTCAGGTCTCTTCTTTTTTTGAACTTTACTGATGTTTACTATACTATCAGGGATCTAAATTAGTGGATGACACACTTTTTAAAGAAATCTAATATTCTATCCACTAAAAAACACTTGAGTGGACTTCTGTAGTGATTTCATAACTAATAACCAACATTATAAATGCTATACAAAAATAAAATTTAAAAGATTGAGATAAAAATAAAGTGACTATTCTAAGTGCTGTCTAGTTGCAATATCTTTATATTAGTCATTAAAAATAGAAAAAGACAGAATATACATTTTGGGCAAGCTATATTGTTAATAACAATTAAAATGACAATTTCAAAATAGACTTCTTGATAATTTTTTTAAAAACTAGACTGCTCTCTCGATTTTTTTATCAAGTACCAATCAAGAGGACCAATTATGATTCATAAAAAGTTCTACTCTACCATTTTCTTGTTATTTTCTGTGCATGCAATATTATTATATATACCCTGAAATTTATTTGCATTAATATTTTAAAGCTGTATTTCCATTTAGCAAGGGATATTTCAGTTAAGACTAAATAATTCAGGTTTAAACCTACTTTTAATATTCGGTTTTATTTATTTGGTTAAGGTTTGCTCCCAATTACTCTCACTCCCACACTAGAATGTTCACTTCATAATTGCTTAATTTAACCAGGCATAGTTAATCTGATATGTATTGCAATGTACTAATTATAAACAAAAATAGCATAATGCTCTCAACACCTAAGCATTGTTTAATTTACATTATCCCCTAAAAATGAAAATTATGCTAAAATAATAGTAATAAGAAAAGTAAAATGATTAAAAAGAAGAAGAAATAAAAATATCAGAAGCTAATTTTTTTGGAATTTATTATATGCCAGAAATTGTTCTAAACAATTTAGATGTATTAACCTATTTAGACTTCTTATCAACCCCATGAATAGGTGATATTGTAATTTCTATTTCATAAATGAGAACAAATGAGGCATAAGGAGCTCAATGCACTTGCCCATTAATGTCAGTAGCTGGGATTCAAATACAGGAGGTAAAGCTACAGAGTCCAAACCTTTAACCACCAAATGGAGTATCTTTTATACTTCTTCCACTACATGGGGCTCTCTAGCATGAGAGTCAACAAGAGTACCAGAGGTGACACGGTCGGTAATTACTATTAGAATTTATTTTTTAAATTTTTTTAAGTGGAAACAGAAATAAATATGAGTTCTAATATAATCTTTCTGAACCCCAGTGCAAAACATTTCACACTTCTTCAGTTGTTGGCTTCTAAATTTAGAAATTGTTTTTCTAATTATAACATCCCTTAGTGTTTAGATCTTTGCCTTTTGTTTTCCTGACTCAAGCTAGAGTCAGTATTTCTCAGAATAAGGTTCAAGAATCATGTGCATCCTAATAACCTGAAATGTTGATGAAAGATAAATTGAATTAAAATCTCTAGAAGAGGAAATGGGAGTTGATAGCTTAAACAAAAGTCTAGTGCATTTCATGTGAACTAAATTTGAGAACTGTATTACAGGGATCTTGTGGAGTCCCAAGGCTTAACAGTGAGAAAGGTTTAACATCATAATGGTGTAATTCAACATAACAAGAATCAACAATTTAGAACATTACAATTTAATAGGAATTAGGTCTGTCATTATATAATATACAAGTCCTTAATGTAATTGTAAAATGTAGTTCTGAGTAATGAAAACAACATTAATAACTTGCATGACATTTTAATCAACATACATTAGATTTTACAGACCAATAAATTTTGCAATTTTCACAACACAGTTCATAATCAATTTTATACTTTTTCATGAATTAACATTGAGTTTACTCTCAGACAGAATTTACACTCCCTTAATATTCAGATGAAAAGGGCATTTCTTGCCCTTTGAATTTTTTTAGGATTTCTCAGTTAATATTGACATGGGCTAAATAATTCTTTAAATTCTTTCATTATCCTGGAATGCAATTCACCTAAATTTAGAGATTAGAATTAAATTAGTAAAGACACAGAGATCCTCAGCTAAGACTGAGAGTGACTGTGAATTAGAAATAAACTGAGAATATACTCTGTTTTGCTTTGCGTCTTGTTTTTATTGGTCATTCAAGGTATAAATGATAGATAGTCTGGGCCAGCTAAATGGTCAGGAGTAAAGTACTGTATTCTCCATAAAGTGAGCACATCCTCTGGTCCTTTTCTTATGTTGAAGAAATAAATGAACTCATATTCCCCAGGCTCAATAAATTCAAATATCTTTGCTTATTTAATGTTTTAAATTTAATCAAACAGCACTTAAAATTTTAAGTTACACTTTCTAGTCTTTTCTTAATTATATGTTCCCTATTACTGAAGCATACTTTTAGGACTGGATGAAAGAAGGTGAAGGGATTAGCCAAAGAACATACATGCATAGCCCACAGACACAGACGTCAGTAAGGTGATGGACAGAAGGAAGATGGGGTAGGGGCTGGGTGGAAATGAGCAGAGGGAGGGAAAATGGGGACATCTGTAATAGTGTTAACAATATAAATAAAGTTAAACAAAAAAGAAAAAGTTTTCAGTGTGCTTCTGGTATGGTCTGAGTTAAATGCCACCCTCATTTTATTTATCAGTTATGATACTGAATGGATATTATTTAATTTAGTGTTCCCTTTCTATGGGTTTTACATTTTCCTCTGTTATAGGATTTATTTCATCTGTTCTTTATCTAGCAGGTCAACTTGCATTTCCAATTGACAAGAAAACTCACTACTTCATGAAGTAAGTTCTACACCACAGATTAGTGGAAAAATTTCTTAGCAAGGTATTCAGGACTTTTAAATCTCGAACTGAATTATAATTCAGTTACAAAAGGAAGGGCATTCCCTTTCCTTTTCCCCCCTTCATCTTTCTCATTGTCTACCTTTGCTTCTATTCTAATACTTACAGATAATATTGGCAAGCTTAAATTATAAAGAGGAAGATTTTATTGAGATGGCAACCATATCTAGATAGAAGAGTCATGAACTATATTTCTTTGTATATTCTTTAGCCACTTCTGTTGACTACAATCAACAAAGAAAAGAAAATTCCACTTCTATTTTTACTGAGGCATTTTACAAAGCTGATGGTAAATTATAACAATAGAGCTTCCTCTCCAGTTTACTCCATGCTGTAGTCTACTTGAGTTTCTATGCATTAACTTCACAAGAAACTTTGCATCATACATCAGGGCTGTTCCATTTTACATTGTCAATATTCACAGATTTAGTTCCTGGACCAGACTTCAGCAGTCACCTCTTTTGTAGAGTGTTGCAATTTTCTTTCACTTAATTTCTCTTTTCATTCCCAGTCGTTGCTTTATTTTAGCTATAATCTTATTTAGCATCCCTCCATTTTAATTTTTCTTACTTTGGTTAACTACTTTCATCTTGCCAATAAACAAGCTCTTTATCATTGTTCAAAAAAACTCAGTGGAAATGCAAAAAGGTTGATCCAGATACAATGTGGCAGTTTAGTATGGACAATTAGTCAGGAAATACAAAACATCTATTCATCACAGCCATATTCATGATGGACCTACTATGCTCCTGACACTATGATTGAAAGGTGACTCAGTCCTCCTCCTAAAGAAGATCATGGTCACACTTCCTACATAAAGACACACTAACATCATTCCTTCTTTTATTTTACTTTATTAGTAGGTTTCTCTAAGGTAGTCTCTAGTAGCATTCAAAGCAAATTTATAATTGCAAGTGTTAAAAGTAGCAACATTGTATGTGGTGGTAGGAAGACATTTTTCAAAGATTCTCCCCAAAATATAAAGCCATAATATGTTCAGAGTGATATGTTATGGCAAAAAATAAATGGAATGGAAATTAAATGTTAAAATACCTAAAAGTAAGTGTACTCATATTTTAAAGTCATCCTTAAATCTGTTTTAAGTCTACAGTGGGGGTATATATATGGTGAGTTGTAATGTATGATTTTAGGATTGGAACGCATCTTCTTAATTTTAGAAAGGAGTTGAAATCTATAGTTTTATATAGATTTTTTCATTTTATCTTTCCTTTTCCTCTAAACATTAACAAATGGTTTAATTCTCAAGTCTGGACCTCTCATTAAGATTTTCTAGTGCAGGTTGTGTTATTTTGCATAATTTGATAAATTAATTTAATGAAGCTACTTCAGTCACTAGAAAAGCCTTGTTTGTTTTAGAAGCATAAAAATAGATTGCATTTCAAAAATTCTGTTTGAGTTAAAAGCCTACAGTGGAGAGTTCAGAACTGATGGTAACATCATGATCATATACAGGGACTTTATAAAGAATAATTAATATTCATTGAAAGTAGTATATATTATACTAATTAAGTTATGAGGCCATCACGTATTGTAATTAAGTATTAAGGGTTGGCAAAATAGGGTATCTAAATAAAAATGGCCATAAATAAAGCTTAATAGTACTGTTTTCCTTTTTCCCTCATTCTTAAGCATTATGAGATCCATTACTGTATTTTTAGTTAATCTATTATTCCCATGATAACAATGCCATTCATAAATGTGCCTCTGTAACAATCATCCATCATAGAAACCTTCATTTACAATTTGACCAGGAGGGTTAAACTGCAAATTTGTCCAAAAATAAGCCATCAGCCATCAGACAGGGAGTCTCAATGTGGATGCCCTCACTGTTACTTCTTTTACAAAAAGGGTGAGTGAATGATAGTGTGAGGGAAACATGACACAGGCACATATAAGCAGGAAGAAGCAAAGGGGGCTGGGCACCTGCAGTCACAGAGTTTCTAAGGTTTACAAATGGTAAATGGCCACTGGTTGAATGATTTTTTTTGTGCTAAATAAGGACTGCTGTATTTCCTTTTAAAAACTAAAACACACTGTTGGAAATAAGTAAAAGTGTAAGAGGTATTACTATACTGTTTCAGTTGTTATTGAGTAGCATGCTGGTCCTGCTTTCCTAATAATTACTTCTAACATAATATGAATAATTAACTGAATAGCCTTGCCCTATCCAAAATAGTAGGGATTTCTCTGTTATATAGTAATTTAGTCTTGCATTCCAAGTTAAAATGCAAACTGTAGTGGTTTCTTCACTTTCTTTTGCTTAATAAAAGTGAAAAGAGAGCACCTATATATAGGGTTTGTATCTTTACATAGTATAAACAATCAGCTCCAGGAAACAATGATCATTTTCTAGTAAATATAAAATGGCTACTGAGTTCGCTAGCAACTTATAGTCAACTTGGTAGAGTTATCCATATGCAAGGTGGGGCAAAAGTGGGCTTATAGTTATCCATATGGAAAATAATACAAGTGTAAACCTACTTTTGCCCCACCTTGTATTTGCTTTATAAAAAAATAACTAAAATATTAAAGGGCTAAATTAAGGAAAATCCAACCTCTTTTTTTCTGAGAGTTATATATGGGCAGACAAAGGTAGGTTTACAGTTTTATGTGAAATATGAAGAATGTTTACTAATGATTGTATTAGTTTTCATATAAACAACTGTAAACCTACTTTTGACCCACCCCATATACCTCATAACACATTTAAAGTGTTTTATTCTTACATTACCTATCAACCACCAGGTGTTTGTTCATCTTTCTCTTTGCTCACCTTTAGAATAATGTTATTTGCCTATATATACAGCAACACAGACACACACACAAACACAAATTGCATCTGTAATGTGCTGCTTTGCTCTCTAGGCACTGAGGTATGTTCCTATAGAATACAATACCTTAAAGAGGTTTTCACCCATTAATGGTCAATTACATCATGCTCATGCTAAACTTGTTTTAGCCAAAATACTAATTAACTCTGGATTCTGTTGTTTTTCCACAAGTAAAAACTCAACTTTTTTATTCCTTTGAGATGTTCATCAGATTTACATTTTCCTTCTCATTACAGAACTTTAAAATGAGCCACACTTCACAGCTCAAAGTGTGGAAGATGTCATTAAACTAGCTGTCTAATCAAGAAGGTGTAAAAAATTTAATTAAACTAATAGCAGTCTGACTCAATTATTCTAAAGTATATTAAACACATGCTGTACATGTGATTACAATAATTACTTATAAACAATTTTAGTTAATTTTTGCTCATCTTATTAAGTAGTGCTATTTCTTTGCAGATATTTAGTACATAAATTTGAACAATATATATGCATATATACACACATGAATATATAAAATGCACGCATACATGTAAATATATATATATACATATAAAATTATAAATGCTACTATAAATGAAATATGAGTATTTTGGATGTGGTTTATCCCACTGTGTGCATTCTTGTAACAGAAAATAATTTAATGCTAAAGCTACAACATAAGAGAGAAACACATATACCTCAACTTTCGTGTGGATATTGCTTTCCATATTTCAGTTTGGCATTACTACTAAAATCAGATACTTTTAAAAAATGGTAAAGTTAATCTTTACAAAAGGTCATTGAATAAACTCCAAGTTTAAGATAATCAATTCTCATTTCATGAGTAACCTCATTGCTCAAAGTTATTTAAATTTTCCTTCATGAAGTCCCTACTCTTGCTCTATCAGCTGCCTTTCTTGCACTCATTTTCTTTAAAATTGTAAGTCTTCAAAGGACTTAAGTGTATAACTCTGTGCCATTTTCCTAAGAGAACTCTGTGGTTTTCTCCCAAACAGAAATGTTAGAGGTTTTCTTGAAAAAATGGTCAGTGCTACTTTGCTTTAAAATCATCAGTATATGTCCACCTCTTTTCCAAATGTCTTTTCCATTCCTAGTTAAGAAAGTGTCACAGCTATTTCTACTTTTTAGATTTTAATAGCAAACAGTGATGGTAACTTTTTAAATTTCAGTGCTGTTTGATAGCTGTCTACGTTTATGTTTTAGAGAGTATTAGAGAGTAAGAAAATTGTGTGGAAGAAGCCTTGAAGACTCAACTTTCTTAAGATCCTTGTCTCCTCATGACAAATATAGGCTCTGAAAGGATTTTATTTTTACCAAACTAGTATTAAATGGTCAACATATGATCAGTCAAAATAAGTCAGGAAAAAATTGTTAAGCCAAACATTATTTATTAAAATCTATACAACTATAGATTTTAGAATCTATCAGGTCTATGGTCTATCACACTTCCTGTCATAGTAAGGGAGAGGGAAAGAAACATGGAAGTCCAGAAGTGCTTTGATAATAGCATTGCTCTTGATGTGAGGACATGTGCTCTGGTATACACTATTTAAGGGTCTAGAGTTAGATATCTGTAACCTTGCCACCTACTATGCATGGCCTTGGACAACTCCCTTAGGGCCTTGTTTATAATATAAGGATGATAATGGGCCCTGGCTGGTGTGGCTGAGTGGATTAGGTGCCAGCCTCTGAATTAAACTGCTGCCAGTGTGGTTCCCAGTCAGGGTAGATACCTAGGTTGTGGGCCAGGTCTTGTGTTGGAAACCTATGCGAGAGGCTACCTATTAATGTATCTATTGCATGTGGTTTTTTTCTTCCTCTTTTTCTCCCTCTCCCTCCCTCTAAAAATAAATAAATAAAATATTTAAAATAATATAAGGATGATAATAGTATCTGTCTCGTGGGGTTAAGTAAACAAATGCTTGGGATGCCAATCTTCAGTAAGTTCTAGGTATGATTATCTAATGATCATCATTACCATCCAGCTCATCCAGGGCTCCCATTTTTTCTGGAAATAAAACATTCCTGTTTACTCTTATATAATTTGTATCAGTAAAATAATGCTTAACATGATAGAGTACCTAAAGTATATAATAAAAAATTTTATACATTTTATTAAATTTTCCTTAAAACACTATGAAGTAAGTAGGGCACTACTCCCCTTTCTCAAATGAAGTAATTCAGGCTCAGAGTTGTGAAGGAACTTGCCTTAATTCATAAAGATTATCCTATTCCCTATGGCTCTCTTCTTACCAGCTCCCTGTGCTGACACTAATTAATCTATATGCTACTATTATGTACCTAATTACATAACAGTTTATTGCCTAATAAGAGTGAAGTGCTATATAGATAACTTCACCTGAATAAAATACAATAATCACAATGTAGTTCTCTCCATAAAAGATATACTAGATGGACAAACTATTTTATGGTTCAGAACAAGAAATTCAGAAAATTTTATAATTCTTATAAAAGTTGAACACAATCTTCAACATTTCTAAGTGTAGACAAATGTTGGTACTTTTATTGCAATATTACTTATTAGTTTAATAATAAAAATAAAAAAATAAAATTCAGGTTAATATAAACCTACAAATGATATGTTCCATCATTTATCATTTTAAAATAGTTAAATAATTTTATATATGTGTGTATGCCTCTTCCTCTGTCTCTGCCTCTGTTTCTGACTCTATATATGTGTATAAAAATATACAATATGACATGTAAAATTATTCACTCTGCCAGAAAATAAATGAGCAAATTTCATTTGAAATATAACCTGTAAATACCTATAATTCAGAAAGCAGTTTTATATTTTAGGAGGTACAAGAAGCCACCACATCACTCTTTATCCTTGGTATTAATTGAAAGTTAACAAAACTTGATGAAGAAAAGTTGTAAAGGTTTTGATTATGTGGTTATCTTTTATGCTTTTGAAAAATTAAATTGTGTTAGCCACCCAAATTTACATATACATATATGTATATGAGTGTACATGCATGTGTGTATATATATCCATGCATTCATATATACATAAATAAGATATATGAGTATGCATGTATATATATAAGTGTGCATGTGTATATATATGTACACTCATTGATACATAGATAAGAAATTAACTCTTCAATGCCATTTAACCAACTCTTGCAGATTAAACAAACTATAAGCATACACAAAAGTATGAGTGAATAATATTTAAAATAATAGTTCATGAATTTCTCAATTCCATCAATATAAGTCCCCCCAAAAGAGCTCTAAAAGCCTCCTTTTTACTATTTCTCTTCCGTCCCTTTCCTTATATCCTAAATTTCCTCAGTTTACAATCACTGTTGAAAGATTTCTTTCCAACTTCAATTTCTCAACTAATTTATCCTAGTCTTCCTCCTTTTCCTCCCACACCAGTCCTCACCAGTTGCTGTCATCTCTAGCTCCTTAAATGCCTATTGTATTCTCTTTTTCCTCACTATGCCAACTACTTCTCAGATCAGAATAGGACTAATGAAACCACCAGTGATCCCACTTTTTCAGTTCTTCAATCCATTCTTCACAATGTGACTCATATGGTTTCTTTAAACTTCAAAGCTGATAATTTTATTAAACTGATAAAATACAAGTGTCCCTCAATTGAAAACACTTATTTAATTAGTATCACCCTAGTAACTAGTGAAGTTGAGCATCTTTTCATACATCCGTTGGTCATCTTTATGTCTTCTCAGGGTAAGTGTCTGTTCAGGTCCTCTGCCCATTTTTTAGTTGGATTGTTTATTTTGTATTCAGATATATGCATTCTTTATATATTTTGGATAATAACCTTTGTGAGAAATGTTTGTTAATATCTTCTCCCATTCATCGGTTGCCTTTTTGTTTTGTGGGTGATTTCTTCTGCTGTGCAGAAGCTTTTTAATTAGATACCATCTCTCATTTATTTATTTTTGGTTTTACTACCCTTGTCTTTAGGGTCAAATTCATAAAATCCTCTCTAAGACCAAAGTCCATAAATTTATGGACATAGATAAATTTATTATCTATGTTGTCTTTTCTGTAACATATTGTTTCAGGTCATCTTTGATCAATTTTAATTTTTATATATGAGGATAAACAGTAGTTTCATTCTTTTGCATGCGACTTTGCAATTCTCTCAACACCATTCATTGAAGAGGCTTTCTTTTCACCATTGTATGTCTTCAGTTCCTTTGTTAAAAATCATTTGCCCATATACCTGTGGGTTTATTTCTGTTCTATCAACTCTGTTCTATTGGTCTGTGTGTCTGTTTTTCTGGTGTTTTGATTATTACTGCTATGCAGTATAATTTGAAGACAGGGAGTATGATGCCAGTGGGCAAAGTGGGGGCAGGAATGGGGACATCTATAGTGTCAACAATTAAAATAAAGTTAAAAAACAGTATAGGAAAAAAAGATGATAACCTTATAATCACTTAATGCACAAAACTAAAAGTTGGCTCCCCAATTCTGTGTTTAGGAGATAACAAGCCATAGTAGTAATGACATTTATGTTAACAAATACCTTTAAAACAGATAATTAAAAACCTCTTTAAGAATCTAAAAACTATTGGTAGAATAAATAAAAATAACTATGAGCTATTTTTAAGCTGTTAATTGGTCAGAAAACAATATTTTAACCCATTACATACTTATTTAGAGGCTGACTGGCAATTTATTGAACAAGTTAAATTTTTTTAGAAAATGTGTTCATAATTTCAAAGATGCCTCTGGTAGTTCAGAAAATGATAAAACAATTAGTATGCAACTTTTAATCTCGAGAATACATTTTAAATGTCAAGATAGAAAAGAGACATATTAAGACCCTTAACTACATCATGTAGCCCACAAAAATATGTTTACAATCATGCTAGATAATAATTACCTCTTTTATTTCAAATTTAATTGACTTTACATATTTAATTAAACATCTAATGTAGGGTTGGGATGTAATATTAAGGAATTGTTTTGAAATGCTATTAAATACATGACTCTTGCCATGTTTACTTTCAAGTATATAAATTTCATGAATAAAATCACCATGTATTGCAGCTATTGTGATTCCCCATTATGTTACATAGTAAATTAAAAATATTCCAGTAAGAATCTTTTAGCATTGAGTCCTCGGTGTACCTAAAATATGTTCAAATAAATTCCTTCTGAATCTCAATCTTCCATAAAATGTAACAAAATTTTGTATGATTTCAAAATAAAAATGTACCTCAAGGTACTTTTTAAGCTAGCAAGTATGGTGTCAATATATTATATGATAGCATCTAGGCCACAAAAATTTAGTACTGCTCTTTAATAACTATAATTAGTAGTCATTTTAAGACAATAAGTTAAATGATCTAAATTGGAGAATAATGATCACTGGTTTTCTTAACTATTTCCTTTTGTTTATACTTATAATAAATAACTGAAAATATTAGCACATTTTTTATTTAAAATTCAAGAATTTAAATGTATCAGACATAATGATGACCCTTTCTATTTGAATATGCTGATTAGCATTATTTATTACAATATGTCCTCATTCAGACTAAATGCTAACAGAATCATAACAAACCCTATGCTTAAAGTAATTGATTGAAACTCCAGGGGTTAAGTAATTGCTATTTGAAATAGAAACATCATTTTCCCTCATGGTTTTTATTGGTGAAGAAACATTTTTTCTCTGCATACAATTTATTTTGAAAAATTTTATTCTTGTTCTGCATCAGAACTTCAATACATGCAGTTGAAGTCATTGATATTTTCTATGTGTCTGAATTTTGTAAATCTGGCTAGATTATGAGTCCCAGTAAAATCATGCTGGTCTTTGTGCTACTTTAGTGCACCTTAGTATTTACACTCCATCTCTGAGTTTTTGAGTGATGCACAAACCCTAGGCTTTCTTCCAAGAGCTGGACAAGGGTTTGAGAAGGAAAACTAGAGAGCAAATATCAAAAAGGAAAGTGTCTATTATACAACTTTATTGAACTCTAGAATTAGGATATTTTTGAAGGGCAGTTTTGCTCAGTATTTCCTCGATAAGAGGCATTATTGCTTCAAGGATCCAAGGAAGCCAATGAAAACTTGCAATATGTGAAGGTAAAGTTCAAAAGTACAAGCTGTGTAAACTGAACATTAATGACTGTTCCTTCAGTTTTAGCCAATGCCAACAGTGCAAATGAACAGGATGCAGCTGCAAATCCATATCTTCCATCAAGTGCTGCCTGTAAAACAACGTAATAAGGTATCCAAAGAGCACTTCACACCATTCACATCTAGTGTTGAGTTTCTCAAAGACTTTCACACTCATTTACCTAATTGCCCAGTAGCATCAAGTTTAAAGAAAGAAACTGAAGGACAGACAGGTAAAGTGATTTGCCCATGGTTTTATGGCTAATGATGGACAGAGGGAAGTTTTCAGTCCAAATTTGCCTTGTTCCTGCTGCTTTTATCTTTCTGTTATGTCAAATTTTTCATCATTGCATCAGAAATCTATTATAAATAATCCCTTTAAATTGTTCTTAATTATGTTCTATTTTGTTCATTCCAAAAATATTTGAAGATGCTTAAAGAAATACTTATAGTATAGTAGGAAAAATGGATAACTGTATGGACATAAATAGACTATCTTACATACAATATATTTTATTATCTTATATAATTAATTACTTGATGAGAGTTACACATTTTGGCTCTCACACATTTAATAGTCAAAACAAAGAGAGAAAAAGATGAATTCTAAAATTCAACGTACAAAAATAAATCAGGTGTTTGAAAGTGACTGTTTTTTTGTGTGACTCCTACAGGATTTTTTCATATGTTCAAACCTTTAACATTACATATATCTTATTTATAAATTGTATGCACACACATATTCTATATAGCGAGAATAAGCCATTTCTGCAAGATCTACCTTCTAAGATAATGAAAGAGCTATACACTTTCAATAAACTACTCATTCAGGTCACCTCTGACAGTGAAAAAATATCAAAAGAACGAATGTAGTGCTATTTCTTGAAAAGGCGAGTCTATGGTCACAATATAGGATTAATTCTTATCTATATCTATCTGAGTGTGTGTATATGTGTGTGTGTGTATAAACATATGTAAATCATGCACATAAATCTTTTGTGTTCTCACTTAGGTTAAAATTTACAGAACCATGTCATTTCACTCACATGTGAGATATAAAACTGAAAACAACAAATGAACAAGACAAACAAACAACAAAACTCATACAGACAAAGACAACACTATGTTGGTTACCAAGAGAAAGGGGATAGTAATGGAAAAAGGAGGTCAAATATATGTTGAGGGAAAGCAATTTGACTCTGGGTGTTAACCACATAATTCAATTACAGATTATGTATTATAAAATTGTACACTGGAAACCTATATAATTTAGTAAACCAATAAAATTAATAACATAAAAATTAACAGAAAAGAAAGGGTGTTCTGCTCTGACTCTTTGCAATCAAATATCATACTCCACTTTGTGCCACAACATATAAGACAGGATTTACTATGTACCATTTTGGAAATAGACCAAATCATTAGGAATTAGCATTCAACATATTTTGTCTTATATATATCAATTATGAATTGACTAACTGTAACCTCTTCCAATGCCTAACACATGAATAACCAATTTAAGAAAAAATGAATTATTTAAAATTTTATTTCTAATATTATCTCTTGTGTTTCTTGTTGTATCTGGCTGACTCTCTGTCACAAGTGCTGACAGAGAGGCTTTCTGTCTGTGAGCTTGTCCAACATTCAAGCATGCCATGTAGGAATGAAAACTACTACAGCCTGAGGCTTGGTTCAGGAGAGTCCTGAAAATAAAGTTTAAGAGCCAATATACTCAGAGAACTAAACATGCGCTAAATGTGGTTGAAAAATGTCCACTTATATGTGCCAACTTGTCATTTAAATTCCAATGTGTTAGCTGAGCTTAACTGGGTAGGCATTTTGGAAGCAGTTTCTTAACTAGCTGTGCAGTAACCACTCCCTCCGCACAGCACTGTGACTTAATTTTATAAGTTCTTGTGTTTCCCTAAAGACTAGAAAACTTCCTGGACCTACCACCCCTATATAATTGCTTTCTTTCATCATTAGTGATCCTTATGGGACTTTCTGAAATTTGAAATACACTTCGAAATCCACACTTCAATTATAGATAGTCAATCTCTTTCAAAAGACAGAATTTTTATAAGTTCATTTTAATACACATGGTGAACTCTAATTATATGAAAACTTCTATCCAAACAAATTTGGATTAATCCTGCACTTGGATATTTATAGCAGCTTTATTTGTAACTGCCAAAACTTGGAAGCAACCAAGATGTCATCCAATAGGTGAGTGGATAAATAAACTGAGGTACATGCAGGCAATGGGATATTAATTAGCACTGAAAAAAATCTGCTGTCAAGCCATGAAAAGACATGAAAACAACCTTAAATATATATTATCAAATGATAGAAACCAATCAGAAAAGGCTACAGATTATATGAGTCCAACTCTATGACATTCCAGAAAGGCAAAACTATGGAAACAGTAAAAATATCAGTCATTCTCAGGGTTGGTTGGGGTGAAGAGAGTTGAATAAGCAGATGACAGAGGACTTTTATGTTAGTGAAACCACTCTGTATGATAGTATCATGGTAGACACATGACATTACATATTTGTCCAGACCAATAGGACATGCAACACCAAAAGTCATCCCTTAGGTAGACTGGATGATGATCATGTGTCAGTGGAGGTTCCTCAGTTGTAACAAATGTACTATCCTAGTGAGAGATGTCAATGATGTGGGAGCTTTGAGTGTGCTGTGGTGGAGGGAGCAGAGGCAGTCTCTTCCATTAGTTCTGCTGTGAACCTAAAAGCACTTGAAAAATGAAAGCCTATTAAAGAAGAATCAGAGAGAAAAGAAAATGTCTGTCACTCTGAAAATATACAATGTACTAAAAAAGTAAGCTAAAAAATTCAATGTATCAGATTTAAAATTTTCACACAAATTAGAATGAATAAATAAATATATTCAAAGTATTCCAAATTGATAGTTCTTTTTCTGAATTTCCAGATACTATTTAAGGTGTTGCCAATTAAATCTGATCAGCACTAATGTAGTATTTCCAGTCTTATTTTCAGATCATGTAGTACAAAATCAGCATGAAAATTCTAATCCAAAAATTAACACAGCTGGGTATCAGAAGTTACATCAAGGATACTAGATTATGTGTGACTAACGTCTAATTATCCTTCAGGGTTTGTGATTTTCCTTTAAGGTTTGAGGGTTACTCCAATGAATGCCTTAATACTTGTGTGTCTGTTTTTAAATCTGTTTCTCTCTACCTATTTTTGAGGGCATCTAAATGCAAGGCATCATGCTGAGCAGTAGTTATTTTTAAGGAAGAGTGTCATGGTTTCTCTTTGAGAACTTCCATCCATGAAAAAGATTATTCCATTTTTATTTTACCAGGTAAATTCACACAGCCTATTTTATTAATATAAAACTAAGGTTCAGAAAAAAGTATGATTTATTCAAAGTAGCATATTGATTAAGTATTAGGGTCAACATTCACCAACGGTATTTCATATTTAAGTCATCCTTTTTTACTTGCTTTTATGATTCATTGGTAATTCATTTCACAATTACCAGGAGCCTATATTGTAACAGACACTACTCTAGGCATTGAGAAAACTAAGGGGGCTCCAAGTTGAACCTCAATCTCAATAAATTTATGGGACTTGGGACCCCAGGTCAATATCATTTCTAGGTTTTCTGGGAACTTGCTAATTTCACATTCCATTAAAGCAGCAGTTCTCATTTGGTTTTCTTTGTTTACCACTTATTATTTCTACTTATTTACTAATTCTTATTTCAGCAATCTACGTGGATCTCCTTTTTTAAGATTTTTTATTTATTTATTTTAGAGAGAGTGGAAAGGAGGGAGAAAGAGAGGGAGGGAAACATCAATGTGCTGTTGCTTCTCATGCTTCCTACTGGGGACCCAGGCATGTGCCCTAGACTGGAAATAGAACCAGTGACCTTTTAGTTCACAGGCTGACACTCAATCCACTGAGCCCACACCAGGCAGGGCTGGATCTCTTTGAAGATTCCCATAATCACAGTTTTGTACAGTGGTTGGCATAAAGATTCCAAGATAAATGCTTTTGGAATATTTCCATTATAAAGTTCATTAACTCAGAGTCTACATATAATAGAGAACATAGGTTGTTGTCACATGTATGAAAGGTTTATCTACCATCTCGTTGTTTGCTGGATAGTTGTCACTACTTCATGGCCACATTCTCCTTAACCAAGCTGGAATAGATGGGAGGCTAGAGACCATGGTAGAATGGCCCCATGAGATCTATTTCTCTGTATCCATGACTTTTGTAGTCTCTTCCATTGTAGATGCTGGTTCAACAACATAGACCAAGTGACTTGCCTGCTAAATAGGACATTAACAAATATGACACAATCACAGATTTGAAAAGAGCTTACTTATTGTAATTCACCCTCTCTTGATGCTGGACACTGCTATCCAACTCAAGTTCTCAGCTCACAGTGCATTTTAAACCATTTCATTTATGTCACAGCAATAAACAACTGATACAGAGGCTTTGGCTTGGCTCAGCATGTTTTGTGGCAGTAATATATTTGAATGCTTTCCCTGCAAAGATTTCATGGTCCAACTAGGGAGAAATAGTATGTCCCAAGCATTGTCACTACTAAGACTGAGCAACTGATGTCTTGGTTATAATAAGCTGTGAACAAACAAACAAAAACCCTACATCTAGATTACTCTGAGTAAATTATAATTCATTCAAGAAAAAAGTGCTATCATAAAAAGACAAAACATAGGACTGTTATCACTGAAGTCTCAATGAAATATCAGTTCACTATGTAGTGGACTTGGACACATTTAAAGGCTAAGAATAGGATGGGAAATAGCTACCTCAATGCTTTCACTTTCAATGAAAAAAGCCACTTTAATGTCTAGTTAAACTGCAGAAACTTACTAGGACCAGGGGCAAAAACAAATGTGGGGTGTTTTGTGCAAACTATAAACTGAGTTTGAAAAAGAAAAAGCCCTGGTTGTGTGGTTCAGTAGATTGAGTGCGGGTCTGTGAACCAAAGAGTCACCAGTTCAACTCCCAGTCAGGGCACATGCCCGGGTTGCAGTCCAAGTCTCCAGTAGGGGGTGTTCAAGAGGCAACCACACACTGATATTTTTCTCCCTCTCTTTCTCCCTCTCTAAAAATAAATAAGTAAATAAAATATTTTAAAAATTAAAAGAAAAAGAACAAAATAACAACAAAACAAACAGAAAAGAAAAATATGAAAACCCACAGACTTCAGAAAAAAAATTCAACTATTATTTTCTCTTCTCCTCTTTATTCTCCTCTATTCTCTCATCCCCTTTTAAAAAACTCTGTGGTGTTGTGGGAGTGAAAAAGAGGGCAAGTGAAGGGAGTGGTAGTAGACATGTACATTCTGTCACAAATATTTCTTGTTTGGTATATGTACTTACATTGTACTGCTTATTTTTAAACTATCTTACCCTATTAATTCGGTTGCAAAATTCAAGGTACTGCCCTAGCTGGTGTAACTCAGTGGATTGAGCCCGGGCTGCGAACCAAAATGTTACAGGTTTGATTCCCAGTCAGAGTACATGCCTGGATTGCAGGCCATGACCCCCAGCAACTGCACATTGATGTTTCTCTCTCTTTCTCTCTTTCTCCCTCCCTTCCCTCTCTAAAAATAAATAAAATATTAAAAAATTTTTTCAAAGAACTCCTTTCTTTGTGTGTGTGTGTTTGTGTGACTTTGTGTTTGAATAGCTTCAGCAAAAAGTTAGAAAGATAATGTAATAGTTTCAAATATAAATTTTGAGTCTACTAAATAAAATGCCCTAATCAAGGTTTTGCTCAAATAGTGGAAAATCTATAGCTATTATACTCAATAACAACAACAACAACTATGCTTTGGTGACATAATAGATATGTTTTTACCAAAATAACTAATATTGAGTGTAACTTAGAAAACTATAAAAAATAAATATCTTTGGTTTGTAGTATCAGAGGTTGCCTCAAATACTCAATAAGTTCAAATGATATTTCCCAAGACTGTGGAAGCTTTATTTTTGTTGTCAATTGAGTTAGGTTTTAAAGTTACTGTTGTAAATTTTTAAAGAGAATTTCTTTACAATATAATTTGTTATAAAATATACAGTTCTGCCATTTAAATTATGTCAGTATAGATATGAAAAGCCCAGAGAAATATACTTTAAGCAACGGCTGGAAACTTGCTGGTAATTTTTGTGTAAAAACAGAGCGAAGTGTACAGTTGAATGAAAAGGAAAAAAAAACTGGAGAGGATATAAAAAGAAAGGTAGGGCAAGATAGTAGCAAATGAATTAGTGGCAATAAAGCTAAAATTCAAAGAGTAGAGTAGTAAATTCATAAATGATGTTGTAGAATTGTAGATCAAACTCCAAAGCAATGGACAATGAGAAATCAAGGTCAGGTAGGCCTTTTCACCCAAAAGACCAATAATATGAAAAATAGCCAATTTTCATAGATTATCTTTCTGAAAAGGGGATAATTTCTGAACTTAAAGCAAATATTAAGGTTGCAGAAAACAGACAGTCTCTCTGAGTCTATTTACTTTACCCCCAATCACCAGGGCCATGAGTTGTCCCAAGTATAATTTAGAACCACAGGGGTCCAGAGGTACCAAATATAGACACATGGAGATGAAACCCCTGAGTTCTGAATCACTTTGTTCACATATTTATTACCTTTATTTTTAAGAAAATAATTTTTAGGCTTAAATTCAAAGAAAGACCAAAAACATTTCGAAGAATCGAAAATATGCACATGTCCACATCTTTCTAATACCATAATCTAGTTCAGAACTCCATCATTTCCAATCCATATTTCTGTTTTTAGGCATTCTAAATTTGCTTCCCACTAGCTTAGCATCCGTAATGCTACTAGAGTAATGCACTTAAATGAAAGTCTTTTATATCAGTTACCTTACAATCATTCCCTCATTTTTCACACATACAAGTGCATGTCTGGAATGCAGGGTGAAAGACCTTCTTGGTTTGATCTCTAGTTACCTCTGTACAAGTGCTATGAGACCAGAATGATCTCCCCCTTTTCTCTCCTATGCACCAGGCAGTCTAGGCATCCTGGATATTTTGCATTTTCTTAGGAGTTCCAGGTTCTATGGTTACTCTACTTTTCAAATGAATTTTTTTTTCTACTCAGAAAACTTTTTTTATTTGCCATCTAACAGACTTACTATAATTATATTTCAAGCCCCAGTTCAAATGTCATCATTTCTCAGGAAATTTTCCATCCTTTCCAAGAAAGCGTTTGTTACTTTGTGCTCCCACCACACCTTGATTTATCCTTATTATCAGATTTATCTGTCTTCATAATCATCTGTTCATGAGTTCATATTTCCAGTTAACCACCAACAAATGGCATTAATATTCTAAAAATCTTTGCAATACCAAGCCATATCCACTACACTTAAAAGAAGGTTAATAAATCAGAATGCATAAATATATGAGTAGTAAGAGTTAAATAAACATAAGAAAAATAGGCAAATAAGCACATTAGTAACATAATATTTATTATAAAGAGACATATTCTCTAGTTTATTTGTTAATGTTTGCCTATGCAGTGCCATATATATTAGCCAATTACAATCATTGGTTCCCAGTTGGAACCAGTTGGTTCCCAACTGGTTACCCAGTTGTGTAAACCCACCTGTTTACACAAGACAAATTGTTTTGCTGATTGAGAAGAAAATTAGAAGAAAAGTTGAAAAAATTGAAAAAAGTTATTTTTCTTTTATTTTAGTATAGGCTAAATATTAATGTTCAAGGAACCAATGAAATCGCTAACACTAGCTGATTCTCCAATAGAATTCTAAAATATACAATTCTTGAGCTTGGTCAAATCCAATTGATTTGAGTTAATGTCCTTAGCTGAAATACCTTGAATGTATAGCTGTTTATTGATTATGGAGTAAATGTAGTAAGAAATGTTAATAAGTGAATCGAAAAAGTGTGGTATGGCTCTGGTTGGTGTGGCTCAGTAGATTGAGTGTGGGCCTGTGAACCAAAGGGTCACCAGTTCAATTCCCAGTCAGGGCATATGCCTGGATTGCAGGCCATGTCCCCAGTAGGGAGTGCACAGAAGCAACCACAGGTTGATGTTTCCTTCCCTCTCTTTCTCTCTCCCTTCCTGTCTCTCTGAAAATAAATAAATAAAGCCTTAAAAAAGATTGTGGTACATTTAGACACTATGCAACAGAAAGAAAGAAGGAACTCCTTCCCTTTGAAATAGCATGGATGCATCTGGAGAGGATTATGCTAAGTGCAATAGGTCAGGAAGTGAAGGACAAATACCACATGATCTCACATATCAGTGGAAACTAATCAGCAAAACAAACAGCCAAGCAAAATAGAACCCTAGCCATGGAAATAAAGAACAAACTGACAGTGACTAGAAGGGATGAGGGAGGGAGATAATGCGGGGAAAGAAGGGGAAGTGTAAAGAAAAGGAACATGTATAAAGGACCCATGGACAAAGACAAGTGGGGGAGGATTGAATGTGGAGGGTGAGTAGGGCAGGGGAGAATAATAGGAAGAAAATGAAGACAAAACTGCACTGGAACAAAATTTTTAAAAAGAAAAAAATGTTTATTCAATCTACTTTTCTATCAAATTTAATTATTCTTTGGCAAAGTCACCATTCTTTTGTTAATGGGACTATAGAGAAAGGATATTAAACAGAATAAAAAAGATTGCCCTAGTTATATAGATTTGAGCTGTGCTTTCTAATTTAAGATGATTAGTTCTAAACAACAGGAATATATATATAATGGATAACATGGGTAATGGGTAAGTGATTTTCCTATTGGTTTGACCAACAAAGATAAATTTAGTCTGTTCTCAGTTTTGAAGAAAGCATAGGGAAAAGGTAATCCAATATATTTTGAAAGATGACTGTAAAGACATAGAAAGTTTAGCAAGGAATCTCAAATTTGCTCCTGCTTTTCTTCCAAACAGGTAATACAGTACAATAAGCATTAACAGAGAAAGGAAGTTGGAAGCTAATAGAGAAATGAGATTAGTAGCTCTTCAGGATTCTCACAAAAAGTATCCATTTACTTTAAATTTATACCCTTTTTCATTTTTTTCCTTTTTTAAAATTTTATTTTTTTACATTTTTTAAATTGTTGTTCAAGTACAATTGTCTCCATTTTCCCCCACCACTCCCCCCATCCCAGCCATTCCCACTTCCCACCCTTGATCCTACCCCCCTTTGGTTTTGTCTATGTATCCTTTATACATGTTCCTTGACAATCCTTCCCTCTTCTCCCCTCCCATTCTCCCCTCCCACTTCCCCTCTGGTTACTGTCAGTTTGTTCTTAATTTCAATGTCTCTGGTTACATTTAAAAATACCTGTGACTCAATAATTTTGGTAAACTATAATAAGATAAGATACCTTTGATCTAACAATGGGCAGGATGAACCAAATACCATCTAGCCGCTAACAAAAGATGGAGATATTTCCTACAGTTTTTTTTTCTTTTTTTAATTGTTGTTCAAGTACAGTTGTCTCCATTTCTCCCCCACCATTCCCCCCAACCCCAGCCATCCCCACCTCCCACCCTCCATCCTACCCCCTTTGGTTTTGTCCCTGTGTCCTTTATATATGTTCCTGAAAAACCCTCCCCCTTTTCCCCCTTTTACCCCCTCCCACCACCCCTCTGGTTATTGTCAGTTTGTTCTTAATTTCACTGTCTCTGGTTATATATTGCTTGCTTGTTTGTTTTGTTGATTAGGTCCTATTTATAGGCGAGATCATATGGTATTTTTCTTTCACTGCCTGGCTTATTTCACTTAGCATAATGCTCTCCAGATCCATCCATGCTGTTGCAAAGGGTAGGGCCTCCTATTTTCTTCCTGCTGAGTAGTATTTCATCATGTAAATGTACCATAGTTTTCTAATCCATTCATTTATTGATGAGCACTTAGGTTGTTTCTAGCACTTGGCTATTATAAACTGTGCTGCTATGAACTTTGGGGTGTATAGGTTCTTTTGAATTGGTGTTTCAGGGTTCTTACTGTATAATCCCAGCAGTGGAATTGTTGAGTTGAAAGGCAGTAAAAGTAAATTTAAAAGGGAAAAATCAAGGTGAATATTAATAAGCCATTAGTTCTGCTTAAAACAATTGTTAAATAAGCACTAAAATTAGTAGCATCATGGCCTTAATTTTATATACTAATTATCAGAATATAGTACATAGAGTGACACCTACATTTTCCCTACACTTTTTGTTGAAATGATAAATTAGCCTACCTTGATATGTATTATGCAATTGCTGTATGTGCTAGAAATGAGTGGATATAACAGATCTGTCTTGATGTATTTATAAGAAGCATCAGGTTAAAAAGAAGGTATATGAGATAATGGATATGTTTTGAAAACTTCTGTAAGTATATTTCATTGATTATGCTATTACAATGGTCCCATTTTTTTCTCCCCTTTATCCCCCTCTGCACTGTACCACCTTCCCTCCAGCATTCCCTGCCCCCTTATTTCATGTCCATGGGTCATACATATAAGTTCTTGGGCTTCTCCATTTTCTATACTACTCTTTATTTCCCCCTATTTTGTACCTACCATTTATGCTTCTTATTCCTTATACCTTTTCCTGGATTTTCCTCCACCCCATCTCTGCTGGTAACCCTCCATGGGATAAAAACAAAAACAAAGCAAACAACTAGAACAGGAACAAAATCACAGAAATAGAAATCACAAGAAAACTGTTTAAATTGAGAATAACAGTACTTTCGCCGGAGGCTTATTTTTGAGGATTAAATGATTTAATATGTGTTAGGCACTTAAAATAATGTTTAACAGTATACACTTAGTAAATCTGACCCTGTTATCAAGAAAAGTCTTATTTGGAAGGAGGAGAATAAAACTTATGAATTCAGGTCTAAAATTTTGTGATAATAGTTCCATTATTCAAATACATCCATGTTTTCTAAAGAGTGAAGTCAGAGTAAGTATTCTGTCTTCATGAGAAATGGCATCTTACCTCTAATTAAATTTATGGGGATGCAAATTAAAAATAAAAAACATAAACATCAGGTAAAATTTCCTCCTTTGGCATATAATTCTTCACTTTAAGATAACTAAGAAAGAGGACAGAGTAATTGAAGTCTGTCTTCCAGTATGAGCAATTTAAGAAAGAGAATAATATACTGTACTGGATGATATTTGTGTTTTTATTAGAGATATAGTCCAGTGTTTATGTGAATTCATGGAAATAAAGTCAGTTTACAATAAAACATTCACATTGAGGCTATATATTCTTAGAATCCAGTCACATGTGCCAAAAACTGAATGAAACCTGAAGCATAATTCTTCTACCTGATGGAACAATCTGATAAAGCAATGCATAATGACAAATTTGGTTTATTGTGGGATGCAAGATTCAGTCTCTGGTAGTAAATCTTCTAAACTAACTTCCCTTATCCTGCAAGCCATACTCAATACAGTGTTCATCAACTATCTCTTGAATCAAACTCCATTTGACATACTAGTACCCCCTGTAACATTTTCTTTTATATGAGGTCACAGAGAGTTCACAATAATAGTGAAAAACAAATAGCCTGAGTAAGGTCATTGAGATTCTCTTTCAAACACATTCCCTTACTTCAATATGTATCTATTTACACCTTTAAGTTGTGTTACTTGATGATTCGTGCATTTTTCTTTACTTGGAATACAGATAAATATTTCCAAAATAACATAAGATTTATTAGTAAAGAGCTTTTCAGTGAGGCGTACTTGCCTTTCACTTCAGATTTCTATTCAATATCAGTGCCATTACTGCTAAATGCAATGCTATTTTATTAAGTGCCTGACTTCAGAAGATTAAAAACAACTTAGAACTACATAGAGCTATTTACTACAAGACCCATGAATAGTATTTCCTCAACCTCTTATAAGAAATCCTAGAGTTTGCATTTTTATCAGTTCCTGTGTTGTTATCCCCTCCACATTGCTTTACTCTGTTTATATTAATTGACAATATTGCGTCCTGATTGTGGCTTTCTTTAAACCAGTTAATTGAAACTCACATTCCTTCCAAGTTTAAATTATATAAACTGAAGTCAAGGGTCAGTAATTGTCCAGTGAGCATTTAACCAAGTATGCTGATATATTTTCTTCACTTACCAGTATACTTAGAAAACAAATAAGAATCAATGAAAGTCATCAGTTCATCTAGGTACTTGGTATTATCTACTGTAAACCCTTAGTTTATTTACCTCTATTCTGTTTTATCCTAAAATATGTTATTTTCTGTGAGATTTAATTCACATGCAATTTAAATGTTTTCAAAATAGACAAGATGATAGTTTTAAATAATAAAATAAAGATATCTAACAACTTACCAAAGGGAATATGGCCAAATGAATAATACATAGTTCCATAATGGTTAGTAGATTTTAAAAAACTTTATAGATGTAAATATTTTAAAAAATATAGTCAGAATTACTCAACTCTTCTGAGTTCATATTAACAGGTAATTGATTTTTGTTAATTATCTTTACACCAATATTTTAGGACATGATGTTATTATATTTTTATATCCAGCATTCAAGGACATGTGGTGGCATGTATAAAATGATTACTTTACTAGAGACAAGATACATGTCAACTATGGCAAACGCAAAGAATGTAAAGGAAGACTGATGCTAAAGTTTGTTTGAGAAAGCAATGAAGTAGAAGATGACACGATGAAAAATAAGAACAAAGGCAAAACACAAGAATGAATTAAAAGAAACTTCTAAATCCAATACAGTTAAGTGAAATGAAGTTATCTGGTGATTTTGGAAGCACAATGCTGAGGCATCTTTCTAAGTAAAATGCTTTTGTTTGTTTCAAATTAATAGATTTTTCCTTAAATATTTCCCCTATATTAAACATCAACTATAATGTCATTTCTCTCACAGAAATTATAATAGAGTAAAAGAAATTGCAATTGTAGATAGGTGAATAAAACAGAAGGCACATATTTTCTTAAGAGGAGTGCAAAGCTATTTGCCTGGAAGAGTAAAAAGTAGATCTCAGCTGAGATAAGTAAAGGATAAAAGGCATCGGGATATCCAGTTATAGAAAAGTTAGGTGCCTTGGTGAAAGGCATTTCTTGTTAAGAAAGGAAACAAAAGAGAGAGGGAGAGAGGACAAGATAGAGGGGGAAAAAACGCCGGAAAGCAAGAAGTTCTTATGGTTGAAGCAGAGATTAATTACAGGGAAGCAGTGTTAGCTAAACCCACAAAGAGAAATTACACCATATCACAAAAAGCTTTGTTGATTGAGAATGAGTCAGAATATCTGAGTTGCAATGGTTTATTTTGAAGAATTTGAACAGAAGAGGAATACTTAAAGTTACTTTTTTGAGGCAGGGGTAGAGAGGGGCTAGAAACAAGGAAACTAATGAAGAGATGTCTGCAGTAGGAGCAATGAATTAAAGGAAGACTAAACTCCTGCTGTGGCAACAGAAATGAAAGGGAAGAAATACCTTTGAAAAATATATAGACTATCTATCCACACTGAACTCAGTATACAATTAGAAATGGGGTGGGAGAGAAAGTTGACATATATTAGAATTTTGTGTAATTGGAAATAGAATGGTACAATTAAAATAGAGTAAATCATGGGCAAGGGGTTGCTTGAGGGTAGGGGTTGAACTCAGGGAACACAGTTTGGAAAGTACTAATATAACAAACAAGAACATCATGCCTAATGATGAGTGCAGGGACCAGAGGAACAGGCAACATCAAGACAAGATGAGAAGTGAGAGGAGGTTAAAAAAAAGTAAGGTAAAAGTGAGGTCTACTTTTCACAATTTTAGTGTGAAAGAAAAGAAGAACAAAAATAAAGTATTTTGAACTGGGTGCAGGGTCTTAATCAGCTTGCTTATTTTTTGTTTTGAGTTAGGAGCAGGAACCTCAAAATGGATTTACTCAAAAGTAAAAAGGGCCAAATAGAGACAGTAATATCAAGGATTTAATAAGGATTATTAATGACACAATGTTTAGAGGTTGAGGTATCCAACTCCAAGCCAACCAGGTAAGCCTTCAGAGTCACAAAAGTCCTTTTCTTTTTTTTCTTGTTTTGGAATAAAAAGAGGAGGAATAAGGTGAAGATACAAGGATTTGCAGGAAGGAAATACAGGCAACCAAGAGTCACATTTGACAGCTTTGACCAAATAATATGGCAGATCATATCATCTTTTTAATATATCGGTGGGTAGGGTGGGGGTGAGAAGTGGGGGGAAATGGGGACAATTGTAGTTGAACAACAATAAAGATATAGATATCGAGGGTAACAAGGTGAAGGAGGAGATGATGTTTTCAAGAAACTATAAAGGGTCTGGAACTGCAGCTTTGTGGAATGTTCCAGGGCGTCAAGAAGAGATGAATGTAAGTACTATTGAACAGTGGTACTGGTTTGGGTGAACTTTTTATTAAAACAATTCCTTTGCTGTGACAACCATTACTGAGCTAAAAGATGAAGTATTTTGAAATTGTCCTCTTTTAGTGGGACCCAATATTCTTCCCAAAGACTTTAAAAAAATCAAATAGTATAGTAAAAGTACTATACTCCAGATTTTCTAAAAAATCATGAAAAGTTTTCCTTTCAAACTGAGGCTCAAGACATCATTTAATAAAATGTGACCTGAGTGTGCCTGAGTGAAGTTCTTAGACATTTCATGTACATGGCAGGAAGCCATTGCACTTGATGTTTGATTCATTTGCAAAAAGACGTGCTGGCCTAATTACCCATTAGCCTCAGGAGACTTGCACATCAAGGAGACAAATTGTTTCAATATTATGTGTGTTTTAAAATAATTTCTGTGAATCTATGGAGAGAGTAATTACTTTGAAAATAACTGAAAAAATATGTTTAGAAATGATGAGGCCTATGTTTATGCCAGAACGCATTGGCCACAATTATACTTTCAGTCCTATTGAATATTGGGAGAAATTTATACATGCACAAGCAAAGATTCATTTGTAGAACCCTTCCCATAATTATAAAGTAAGATTATTTGTCTAAATATACTTTTTGTTAAGTGTAAGTGTAGGAGGGTGCAGCCAGGGGGCCTCAAAAGAAGGGTTTATAATGGGGTCCAGAACTCAAGGTGTCCAGGAAATATTAGAAAGATATATAGGATGTCCTCACCCCCCCACAGCAGGTATGAGTTGGGGGAAGGGACACATGGAGCAGGGCCATTGAAAGCTGTTTTGCATAGCGATGGCTTTGCAGCTAACCTCTGGTGTGGTCATTTAACGTATCTATAACCTTTAACTGGTTTCACAGATATGTTAAATAGCTGTGGCCATGCTTTGAGCCAGGGGATGGAAGTGACTTCCACCCAACATGTAACTGGGAGGCAACTCCTCCTAGTTACAGCACCTGGGTGGGAGCTTGGAGATGATTGGCTCCATGCCATGGGGCCATGCCTGCCTGGACTTACTATGGCAGCCCAGTAAAGCTAGAAGGATATGGGAGTCCTGGCAAGTGTAGCCAATTGTGGGAGGAGTTGGACATAGGGCTTCAAAGGATGATTGGTGCGGGGATTTAAACCAAGATGTTGCAGCCATTGAAGAGAGTCACCTGGCTGTGGCAGCGAAGGGAGAAGCACATGGCTGCAGCCATGTAAGGAGAATTACATGGCTTTGGCCAGAGTGAGGACCCCCCCTGCAGCCATGAGAAGAACCACCACTTGGCTTTAGCAGAGAACCACCATGCGGCTTTAGCTGGAGATCCCAGCAACACAGCTGATGGTGCTGGGAACCAGGGACTGTCTGATCCACGGACTTCTATTTCTTTTCCTGAAATACAGTACCCCAGACTGGGCAAAGGGGAGAAGGAAGGACAATGTGTGTTTGTGGGTATTTTAAGGGACTTTGAGACTTTGATGAAGACATAAATCATTACTCTTAAGTCTGTATAACTTGAATAAATAACTCCTTTCCTTTTCACCAATCTCTAACATGGAGAGCTATAATTCTCTGGTGAAGGGAAAGGTGAACCTAGTACAGGGGGACCCCAGGAGAAGGGGGTTCAATTTGATTGCATTGTAGGACCCTCTTTTCTGGAGGCCAGTCAGGGAAAATCATGGGAGACCACATGATTGCAGTAGCTTTAAAGTAATACAACTACTTGTACATGCGCAGTAAAAGCCCACCAAAACTAGCCAGGAAGGATCCACCCTTTAAGAACAGAGTCCCTCCAGCCTATGAAGTCAATGCCTGCTTGGAGTTGGCCTGCTCCCATGTTCTCTTCTATAAACTCTGGGTGTTGGGTTCAATTCTTTGTCCTGATCACCAATAACCTGGTTACCTGTGCCCGCCTGTGACATGAGCACTTCAGAACAATATAGTAACAATCTGCTTACAAAGGAGTAGAGAAATAGAGGTTCAGAGAGAAAATTCCTTCCAACTTCAATCCCATGTATCCCAGCAGGGTGATTTCTGTGGTGGTAGCAGCTTTTAGGAACAAGAATCTCCATTCTAGATTTTCTGACACTCAACAAGTGATTTGCTTTTCACTATCAGATAAAAAGAAGAGGTCCATCTGAGCTTGTATGGCTATACAATTTATTGCTCTTATTAGCTAAAATAGCGGTCTCTTCATGAGCACTTGGTATGCCAAAAAACAACTACAGGGTAAATTGACGAGAAAATTTTAAGTTAGGCAAATCACGTTCCCTATCAGGTCCTGTGCTGTTATCAACTTTGGTTGAAGGTAACTGTAGACACTTGTATGTTGCTGTAAACCTCCATTTTTCACTTACCTACACTTCACTCTGAACGTTCTGACTTCTGTGGGGTTTGAGGGAAACATGTACGTCTGCTGTCAGGTATGGTTTTTTAAATCTAATCCTTTATAAATGATCTTCCACCATTCCCAGCTTCATTCCATAGCTTTTCACATTTCACATTTCACATTTTGGAGCATCAAGAAGCAACAATGCAACATCATATGACATACAAACATTAACTTGTTTTTATCTTATAAGGACAGAGAAGAATACAGAAAGTACAGGCAAAGGTACAGGACTGGAAAGCAGGAGAGCTTCATACCAGTAAGCATGTGACATGAGCTTTTGACCTCCCTGACAGAATTTGCCTTTTCACTCCTCAAGTGAGAAAGTTGGATGTATTACTCTCTGACTATCCCTTTCTGCTCTATTACTTTAAGTAAAGCAGTATAAGTAACATGCTTGGTCATACATCAGACTATGGAAAAGGCCAGTTAGGCAATTCAGATGACACATTAACAGGGAAAATTAAGATCAAGCACAAACTGGGTTCTTAGAGTGGTGAGAATGTTCATGCTGCACAGCAATATCAGAGAGTGGTGCACATAGTTTTCCTGACTGCTTATAAAGAAATAAGGATGTCTATAAATATATACAAAAATAAAATTATATTACATATAAGGTATGTATATATAGTTGTGCATGTGTGTATGAATAAACAGAGGCTGAACTATTTTAACTCATTTGGGCATTACATACAGATTTGGGGCTACAAATTCAAGTCTCTTTGACTCCTACGACCACACTGCTTATACTGCATACTCTATTTTAACAAAGCCCTATAAAGAAATCCCTGCCTTAATGTCTTGAGTCCTGGAAATTGTTGGCCCTGCATGACAAGTAATCTATAATTAGAGCATCAGGGATACCCTGGACCTTGGGGTACTGCCAGATGGAAAATGATGCAGATGTGTGTTTCTGTGGGTACAGAAAGCTTGGCACCATTCACTTTTCTCTGCACAGACAAAAGTGGCAGCAAATACCTACCACAAGGGTCCTACGGACACTTGTGTTGTCATGTTCTCTCGTGATATCACATAAATCAGATAAGCACGAAGTATAATATTTGGTAAATGGTGGTTTACCTGAGACATAGATAATATAAATGAAAGGAACGGGGTAAGGTAGTAAGTTAATGGACACCTTAAATCTGCCTTACATTGTGGTATAAGCTTTATGTGTACAGTTTGATTTCCTCTTCATAACTATCTACTAAAATGAGAATTACTTTTATTTCTGTTTCACATATGAGGAAGTTAGAGTACTTTTATTTCTATTTCACATAGGAGGAAGTTAGAGCTAAGAAAGTTTAATTAACTTGGCCAAGGAAGCAGCCTAATAACTGGCAGAGTCAATATCTGCCCCCCCCCCCCCCAATCCTATGCTCTGCTCAAGGCATCAAATCACACCCATGGGCACCTTGCATACAGAAGGAAGCTCATTCTCTCTGAGTAAAGGGAGAAGGGATCCTCTAAGCACATTAGTATCTCTTACTAATATTCCATGCTTTCCTAAATTTAGAATCTTTGCTAAATGTTTCATTAACTTAGTAATCTTTCTACTTAATGAAAATACTGTTCACTCATCTCTTATTAAACTTAAAGGAAAACCAACATGACTTTAAAATGCCTCATGTGTCTGTCACATGATAGACTATAGGCTTACCTCCTTTATCTAATTGTCACGTTAGCTTGCTGTTTGGAACTGAAATGGATCTGTATTCTTGAAGTCATGCAATTTGTCAATAATTCAGAGAGACTTTAAGAATATGCACCATAACATTTATTGCTTTATTCAAAGCCTTCCAGAATTAATAGTCCCTAATCCATAGTGTATCTTTTATGAATTCTTAAGTATGTATAAAGTAAGAGAGGAGCCCACTTCTATTTCAAATCAAGCTATTGCCCTTGGAAAGAATTGTATTATTAAAGGATGATCATATATTTTGCTGTCAGGTCTTTTGGCTAATGTACTTTTCTCAGTCCATGCACTGATCAGTTTGTAATCATTATTTAAAACCAATTTATTGGCATTAGTTGGTATGAAAATGTTTGATTCAGAACACTTTCAAAGATCTCTCTAAATGTTGACCACTGCCTTACCACATTAGGGTTTCCTCAATTGTGGCTGATATTGTTTGGGGAGTATTTAACATTCTTTGATAGGAACATAATGATTATTTATTTAGGTTTCCAATTTTTTTTGTATTGGTTAATACATTTAATTTATAAAAATCTATGAGCACTTTGAAAGATCAAGATGTATATTCTTGACACACATTTAATTCCCTAAGGCAGAGGCGGCAAACACAAGGCCTGAGGGCCGAATCCAGCCTTCCACCTCATTTCATCAGGCCCAGCACCTTGTTTCTACCTGTTCACAGCACCGAGCTCTTTGCCCCTAGTTAAGGAGTAGTTACATTCATACAGTCCTAAAATTACGTTTGGCCCTTTGAAGGCAACCTCAAGGCTGATGTGGCCCCCGATGAAAATGAGTTTGACACCCCTGCCCTACAGGGTTTTACAAGTGCCACTTAACAATACCTGATAAGTAATTTTGACACTTTATTCAAGTGTGGCTTTTTAATGTTTTTAATCCACCACATTCAATCGGTTTTAAAAGCATTTAAGCATATTTATATTTTTTCTGGACAATTTGACTCATTACACACTTTAAGCATCTCAAAGAGCAAAATATGCATTAATTTAATAAATGCCAACTTGGAGCTCTGTTACTGATAAAAACCTGTTTTAAGGTGCTCTGAGGTCAAGGAGAAGAATAAGCCATTGTTTGCTTAATTCCATTTTCTTATTTCCTTAGTTTACAAGCTAATTAGTTTATGAAATGTCTTGGTCTACAACAGGTTATCATTTTTTAGTACATGATAAAGTCAATCCCATGACTTTCCTTTTTTAACACTGAAATAGAGGTTAGCAGCATGGATGAGAACTTTCACCAGAGCTCCTGGATTTGAGTCTTGGCTTTTCAGTTCCCACTTGCATGAATTTGAGCACGTGTCCACCACAGTTTATCATATGTGAACTGGTGACTAAAATAGCTGCTACCTCATAGCATTGTTTAAAGGACTGAATTAATCTGATACGTTCAGCACCTAGATCAGTGTGTGGCACAATGTAAGTGATATTATGTTGCTATTATTGTTTAAGTCAACAAAAGTTTTTCATTAGCATAATGTCTTTTAAAGGATTTATGTGTATTTTCCCATTGAAATTTAGGCCCATTTTAATTACTTATTCTTAGTATCAATTCTTTCTTAATACTTATTTTAAGGTTTAAGGATTGTCTTTCTAGACTTTTATCCAATGGCAATGAGAACATTCATTTGATTAAAATAAAACAAAACTGAACTTGACCCTAATTTTGTGTTGAATAGAATAGGAATTTCACAGTAACATTTCAAGGTATTATTTTATAATTAATACTTAATTATTTCTTCTCTAAGAATAAAGAGAAACAGAAATAAAAGCATGCCAAAGAATAAAGTTGTCCTTTCCTATAAACTTTTGAATTCAAAATCTCTTATATCTTTTTTATGTATTTTCTAATTTACAATTTAGATTTCATCAGTGAGATTAGTGTAAGGAACTACTAGTTCAAGAGCATTTTTAAAGTCATTTGAAGAACCCTTATTATTAAATTATTATTTTCAAATAGAATACATTAAAACAAAGCCTCTAATCCATAGGGTATGAATTTTTTATTAGTTAACATCTTCTCATTGATTGTCCAGTCTTAAACCTTATAATAGTTAGGTATCTTTGCATTTAACTTACCAAGTATGATGCCTCTAAAAATTCTATGCTACAAATTACTAATAACATGAAGTTTTCATATATTAGAATTAGGTAAGGTGCAATGCCTACTATAAAAACTATAATGTGAATTCTCTTTTTTTGCTTACAGATATATTTAGCACAACCAAGAGATATTTAAACACTAAAAGAGGATGAAAGTGCATAAGTTTGGTAAAAAGGCTTTTTGCAGTGACTACACTTACAAAGGAGAACATGAATAGGTCCCCACAGAATCTAGAGGGAATATCCAAATATTCACAAACATAAGAAGACTTCAAGGAGAGCACATTTTTACAGCAGTGGCAGGGTAGTGTTTCAAAAAGGGAAGGGAAAATAGAAATGAATGCAAAAGATTATTAAAAGTTCAACTAACAAAATGAAAACAAGGTCATTAGTGAACTTCAAAAGAGCAATTTTATTGTAGCATTGGGGAAAATCAATCTGAATTTAAAAGTATGAGTAGGCAGTGAAGAAATAAGTAAGCATAACATAACTTATCATGAATTCCCTAGTGATCTCTGTCCTCTGTTCATTTTCCAAATCAAGCCCTACCTTCTGTCTTGTTGTTCATCCTTTCCTGACTCAACTTGCATTCTTTCTACTGGTTTGCTACAGATGCCTAAGGAAATAAGCCTTCTGGTTCTCAGGCCGGCATTCAATCCACTCAGCCACACCAGTCAGGGCTTTGTTGTGGTTTTGGAAATAAGTCTTATGAAAGCCAAAATCAAAAATAGTTAAGGAAGTTCACTAGACTTGCATACATAATTATTTAACCACTCTAGGAGATATGCTTCCTAAAAGGCTTGTCCCTAAAGTACCACTCATGGAGTATTTTCCAAAAAGTAACATAAGGCAGGACCTTACCCACCAGTCATTAGTCTCCTATAAAATTGAAAATCACAAGTCATTTGAATCTGTTTTATGAAAAATTAGCAAACTATGTTTATCAAACAAAATTCCATTCCTCAATATCCGGGATCTTGTTACCTGGATTTCTGTTTTATCATTTCAGTTATTTAGTAACAAAAGCCACATATTTCCCCACTTTCCTGACTACCCGCCACCTGTCAGCAAGCCATATGTAACCAACCATCCCTCTTTGTTCCTTCCTCATACCCTTGTCTGTAGATGATTTTGGAGAAAATACCACAGGATTTTATATTCAGATCATGAAAATGCATGTTCTCAAAGATCCATGGGTCTAGACACTCCTAAAATACTTTTTTAATCTAAAATTGATTTTCTATTTTTTCATTGTAAAATGTACCTATGACAGGAGAAACTATTCTCAATGCCCCTTTCCATGCCCCCCCACCACTGTTACAGTAGAGCACGCTTCCCACTTTGCCACAAAGATACAACCTTTACGTGGCCACCTCTCCCTCTCCCACCTGAGCCGTATGCATGTTCTTAATTTCTTCTCTCCCAAGGTTCCCATCTCAGCGTATTTGTTCATCATGAGGCTTTCTTTTTTTTAAGTTTTGATTTCTAACTTCGTTCATAATTTGCCTCAATTTATTACTTTATCCTTTGGAGTCTTAGTTTATTTACTCATCTCCCTATAATCAAAGCATTCATGCAGGTTGTTTGTTTTTTAATTCTAAAAATCTTCACACTGATCTTATTTCCTTCCATATATGTATATGGAAGGAGAGAGAATTGTTGTGAGGATTAAATAAAACAAAACTCAATAGTGTAAAAAACAGGTCAAAAGCAAGACAGAATTTTTAAAGTATTTTTTCAGAGAGGCAAAAGAGTGTATCTGAGGTTTTTAAATTGTTTTAAAATTTTCTATGCCTTCTCATTGTCCAGCTAACCCTTATCTCTTTGTCATTGGTTTAGTCTTACATTGAAGAAAACTCCTCCCTCAAAGCTAACGAATGTTCCTCTTGACAGAAATTGACAGTCTAATTTTTCCAGTCTCCCTCAGAACCTATGTAGCATAGCTGACCACAGCTTTATTAAAACACTCTCCTGCAGCTTGGATGAACTAACTCTTGTGATTCTTCTATTTTTCTACTTTCTCTTTTTTTTTGACTCTTAAAACCTTTTTTTTAAATTATTAACTTCAGTGTTTACTTCTATCTTATTATTATCCCCCCTTTATAAATCTAATGCACTCAATTGCCCCCTTAAGCAGAAACACCTATTCCTACATTTCTTGTCTTGAGCTCGCTTTTAAAATCATACTTGCAAGTTCAAAGCTCTGTGACTTTGGATACATTCATATATTCATGCAGTGCCTCAATCATGCTTCCTGATTAACGTCAACAATGCAACCCTACAATCACCTAGGCAAATGTCTTTACCTCGCTGTAGTTTTTATTCCTCCTGTGAGCTCAGCGTCCCTGCCTCTTCCCCCCCCTTTCTCCCTCCCTCCCCTCTCTCCTTTTCCTTCTATTACCCTTCAGCATCCAATTTAAGTAGATACTTCATGAGAAGCATTCATCTTTATTGAGGGCCAATAAAGCTTTGTTCACTGTTTTGTTCAGCATTGCTATGTTATAAATTATTCTCCAGCATCCATTTATAAGAAAAAAATACCTATTATTCTAATGAATATGATTAAATTTGATTACTTAAAGTAGATTATAAAAAATATATGACTAATTGCATAAGGTTTTTTTTTGGCTTGGACTGCTAGGAAATTACAGAATATTTAATGCATAGTTATAAAAAATATATAGAATTTTGTTTCTAATCTCTGGTGCTGTCTATGTTTTCTTTGAATACTCTTATTATGTAGCTTTGTTTGTTATAAGCCCACTAAAATTTGTTTATGCCTCAGGCTCACTAGAACCATGAGAGAGAATAGCTTGTAGACTTTGTCTATTACATAAAGATGAAATGCACAGATAGACTGGACTCATTAAATAAGCTACTTGAGATTGTTTCTCCATTCATAAAACTTGATAAAGCTAATCAACTTCAGCATCAGGACAAATGGAAACCTATAAAAACATAACAGAAAAATAGAACAAACTAGAGGGTTATAGTTTTGAAGTGCTGTTTTCAAACACTATTTCATAGCTACCATTTTTAAAAACCTGATAACCATTTTTAAAGCCCCATAGAAAAGTGAATCAAAGCCTATGCATAATGTGTGCTGCACATCCCATACAACCACTGAGCACAACAGCTTTGGTTGGTGCTATCAAATGTGGAAGCAAGATTAAAATAAAATTCTAAAAAATAAAAAAATTAAAAAATTAAAAAAATGTGGAAGCACTTAAATTCATTTATATTAAATTTTTTAAGATCAAGGGTAGAATTTCTTTTCAGATACATTAAATCCAGAAATTCAAACTATACCTTAACAAAGTATCAACTCTTAGTTTGTTCTTAGTTGTTTGGTTGTTTTCATGAACAACTATTATGGTACAGTCATCAAGTAGTCAGCACTTTTCTGTGAAAAAGACATAAACTCTGACAGAATAGCGAAATGAGATTTGATACAGACTCAGACCCACCAGATATGTCCCAGCTCCAGAGAAGCCTGTTTGCCATCTTTCCCTACTACTCAACTTTTGCAAGCAATGCCATAAAAACAAATCCTTTCTATTGTATTCTACCTTAATTTTTATCAAACACCTTGCAGATGAAACAATACCATCCATTTCCATCTCTAGGACTCTCACTCAAAAGTCTGTCAGCTTCAAAGCATTTTACACTGTTAAGTATAATATAATATAACCGGGGTATATGGCAAACTATGAGGGGGAGACAAGGTGCATCAGTATATATATGCATTGATTCCAACTAATAGTGGTCCAAAAACAAACTAGTAGCTAAGAATACCAAGTACATTGTCTCTTCAAAATGACTTTACATACCTTATATTCATCTCAGACTAACTTGAAAAGCCAAAAGGCTTGATTTACTGAGAATCCACTAAATGTCAGTATTGTATACTACACATATTGTATCTCATTGTTAATCTAATCATTATTTTGGTTTTTAATTAAACTAATGCATAGTTAGAAAATTATTAAAGCATGCTTATCTTAAATTTATAGCTGAATGCATTTTTATGTGTATATACATCAATACAATGGTCGCTTGGATTCATATATTGAATATTTCTGTTACCTCAGAAAGTTCCCTTTTGCCTTTCACTCAATGCCCATCCAGACCCAGTTCCATGGAAGTAACCATTATTTGTACGTCTGTTGCCACAGCTTAGTTTTTCTTGCTCATGAACCTAATATCAATAAAGTTATACATCATATAGTCTATCAAGTCTGGGTTCTTTCTGAAAGATCCTTCAAAGTTCCTACATGTATCAGTAGTGTAGCTTTCCATTTTTTTAACATGCCATATTACCCCATTTCTTGTTGATTTTATCTATAGCTAAAACTGCTATGAATGCTTAATATTCTAGGAGTATAATTGTTGGGTTGTTCTCCTAGAGTAAGAGTTAGTAGTAATTTACTTTTAGTGGATACTGCCAGAGAGTTTTCCAAAATGGTTGTAGCAATTTTCATTCCCACCAGAAAAACAGCATAGGTTCCGTTTCTGTATGATCTTGCCAAAATTTAATATTGTCAGTAAATAGTCATGCTATTGGGTACATTGTCATAATATCTTATTATGCTTTAAATTTGCACTTCCCTGTTGAAGAAATGATGTGAAAAAGGTTTTATGTAAGCATTAGGTGTCTAGATAGCCTTTCTTTTAAATGTACGTTTGTAGGAGTCCTTTGTATAATCTAGAAATGGGTCTTCTCTATCCTAGTGACTTTTGAGAAAAATACTATAATCTCCACTTTAATAAGGATTAAAATGAGATCCTGAGAGGTAAAATAATTCACCAAATCTCACACATCTGGTAAGTGGCAGAAGAAACAGGGTTAAGTCTGTCTCATGCAAAAGCCTGTCCCCTTCAGCACATCTTACAGTGTTCAGTACAGGATATGCTATAAGCAGGGTATGTGGCAAACTGTGGCAGGGGGTGGGGGGAATGAGACATCAGAAACATCTCTCTTTAGAACACATTTATGATATGTCCTTATTTCCACCAGTTTCCCCTCAATATAGTGGCAGTGGGCTATCTGGAAGTAGTTCATTGAGATGGGGCAAGGTATCTAGGGGAAAAATGTTAATATGGGTAAACGGTGCCTCAAGGAACACTAGTTACAGGAAATATTTTTTGCTGTTCTGGGAAAAGTAGTGAATGCTGTTAAAATGAATTCTAAAAATTCAAAATGCATTTTAGTGTATTAAATCCTCCATAGATTCCTCTTAAATTTGTGTAATCCATCATTTCTAAATTATTTGATAAGAGAATACTTTTCCAAGGAGCACCTATTAAGAGTTTGTGAAAACTAGCATGCCATGGAAAATAGCGTCTCTTTTTCCTTTTGATCATTCCTCTTCCCTGATACACAGTGGAAATCTATGAGATATAAGTAAATTCGCATCCACTAGCACGCACACAGAAATATGCAGCATATGCTGAAACAAATTAAAATCCTTAAAACAAAAATCCAGAATCTTATAAGCATTGATACAAAACACCATCCCAGAGGGAAATGGGAAGTAACAACAAATGCATGCCTGGAATACTGGCTCAGGACAAGTTACATTTAGAATTCATCGTGTAGACATGGTTAATGGAATGACCAACTGTGTCATGGTCTTAGAAAGAAAAGTGTAAAGGCAGCACTCCAGCCTGCTTCCTCAGTGCAAAAAATACTGCCACCATCCAAATTCCCGAGGAGTAGAGGCTTGGAACTTTCACAGGCACAGGAAGGTAGGCTCTCATTCTCCCCTATGGTCAGTGTTCAAGGTACTTTGGGTTAACTGTACAGCAATGGCTTGTCCACTATCATGTGATAATAAACTTAGATAGTTCACTCTGTTAGCAATCAAATGAGGTAGAATTTATTAGAAAGTACAATCATCCACTCCTAGATTCAGAGAGATAGGGGGAAAGAAAGAGAGAGAAAGAGAGACAGAGACAGAGACAGAGACCGAGACAGAGAGACAGAGAAACACTATAGCTATGAAAAAATACACAAGGGATAGATGCACGTGTCATTTCTAAATAGCTTTCCTAAGAGAATGGGTAGAAATGCTTGCATGGATTTCTGTTTAGTAAGGTCTTTTGCAACATTATTCATTTTTACACACACACAGATTCATCCACATATGCATATAGTCATACATTTATATGTGCATATAGAAATAGGTAAAAAGAGACACTAATACATCAAACATTATATTAACAGAGGCTTCATATTAACAGGGCCACTCAGATCAATGCAATGTTTTATTAAATCCATGAAAATGATTAAAGTATAAAACTATAAAAATAAAATATGTTGGATCAGTAAAATCAACAGACTATAGGAATACCATATAAACTTAGGTATATTCTCATTGGTGATTATCAACTGAATAGTAGTCTTTGTCTTTGTTTAATGTCATCACATAGATATTTTCCTCTTGCTTTTATAAAATTTCAACACTTTTTGCGCTGCTGTAAATAATGTCTGTGACATAATGCTGAGTCAAAAGTGAATACAGAACTCTAAGGCATTATAATGTAGATGTTATATCTACATGTATTTTTATACTTATGAATATTGTATATTCATTAATAGTTTTGGAATGCTGGTTTTATAGGTGTTGTTATAATTTAAAAATACATTTACTTGAAAAGTCATTCAGAGAAGCATATATTAGAATTTATGTTAGACAAATATGTATTAGTAAATCAGAAGCTAAGCTGAAAATGCAAGCTGAAAATCCAATTTAATAGCAAGACAAAAACACATGAAATGACAGAATATAGAACACAGAAAAGATAGAATTGAATTAATATTCAAGAATAAGTTGCTTATTGAAATTCATTTTGTTTATATCTCTTCACAAAAGAACTTAAGGTGGAAGTACAAAATTAAAGAAAACTTTCCAGAACTTTACAAAGAATTGAGATTTAGTTCACAATGACCTCAATAAAATTACCAAGGAAACTGTCAGATTTCAAGGAAAGGGGAAATTTTCCCCTATGCCTCTAAAAGGATAAAAACAAATATATTTCAAAGAAGGCAAAGCATTATTTTACAGGGTTCTCTGAAGTAACAATCAATATCAGAAGGTAATAGATGACTTCAGAGTCACAAAAAAAATGTCATTCAAGAACTCTGCTCTAGCCAACCAAGCTGTCATTTATATATGAAGATGAGATAAAGACAATTCCAGAACTGCAAACTTTCATAAAATTAACCACACAGCCACCCCTTCTATTCTGCAGAGGTTAAAAATAACATAAAATCATAAATAAGTGAGAGATCTCTGGACTTGGAAGTTGATTACACAAAGATTGGGAAATGACCCTTTGTTAAAAAATAAAAGATGAGTATTTGTTGTTATGAACTAGATATATAGCTATAAATATATACAATTTAAACATTAGAAATAGGAAATATTTTTGATCATTATAAATGCTGTGAGGGGAAAAACAACACAGAAAGACATGTACCCCCTACCACAAGAAATATTCCTTGTGAATTAGTTATGATCCCATATTCAAAATCCAATAAAATCAAGGATTAACTTTATTAGTTAACTGAATATTAAAAATGTAACAACAAATTAATGGTGTCATTTACCACAGAAATGAAAGCATAATTCAGGGAACAATATGTCAATGTGTAAAAAAATTAAATTGTCGGTCATTAAATTTAAGCTGTAGATCGTTATTTTTTTATTGAATGAAAAAATTAATATATCACCCAATAAATACTTTCAAAGAAGAGAAGGATTCCTTTTAGTAATAACCACAACCCCAAAACCATAATAATGACAAAGTGATGGTAATAACTTCTAGTTCAATAACAAACATGGCTACCTACTGATGTCAGTACTGTTTAGTATTAGAGAGGCTCCTGTTAAATCAAGTAGGAGACTGGATAGAGCTACTCATTACAGAGATGAATACTATTATTTATAGATAGCCCTGAAAACATGGGAAAGATTCAGCTAAATTTCTACTAGTAATAATAAAAAAGACTTAATAATCATCCTCGTAAATGATAGATAATCCAACATCCATGTACTTCAGCAAAGACCATTAAGAAAAGACAAATGACAACAGAAAATATAACAAGAGCAAGTTTGATGATGGCAAAATCTTAGGCACACCTCACATTAGCAGCAACAAAGTTTTTACACATAAAAAGAGGCTACTGATAACATTTTATTGAGATTTAGAAGAAGATGTAAATATATATAATGGACTTGGATCCTCCAATTAATACCATACAAAAGTGGTAAATAAACAGGCTAACAAAATTCCAAAAACTAAAAACTGTATGTAGACTCTAAATACTTTAGACTAATTGCTACATAATTCCAAATAGTAGAACTATGTAGATGTAATAAATATATAGGTATAGCATAATTCTAAATATATTCAAAATATAGTTTTTGAAACTATGATTATTTATTGAAAAATATACATGGAAAAAATTGAGTGAAACTTTAAACATAATGGTCATTCATTGTGCCATTGTCGTTGATAATAATACAAACACTATGATGGCATCAACCTCTGAGTTGTTGAATGATAGATCTTTTCCCCACAGTATTTGTTTTAGTCCTCCAAAAATCCGATGAGGACCATACTATTTTTACTATGGCACTTCCTTTTTTTAAGTTTTTATTTATTTATTTTTAGAGAGAGGGGAAAGGAGGGAGAGGGAAACATCAATGTGTGGTTGCCTCTTGTGCACCCCCTACTGTGGACCTGGCCCACAGCCCTGGCATGTGCTGTGACTGGGAATTAACCCGGGACCTTTTGTTTTGCAGGTGGGCCCTTAATCCACTCAGCCACACCAACCAGGGCTACTATGGCCCTTCTTAAAATTATATGAAAAAAAAAACCCTGATGCTTGTAAAGTTTAATATCTTGCCTGAAATAACACAGGAGCAATACTGAAGTCAATGTTTAAATGAAGGCAGACAGACACCACTGCTGTTCAATTATTTGTAAGTGAATAATAAATCCTATCAGAGAAAAATCTTCCTGACGTTGTGGGCCTGGCTGTGAGCAAAATATCAGATATGTAAAACACAATGCAGATCAGGTATTTGAAAACCACATATACAATTATTAAAATGGGAAAGTGAGCTTTGTTAAACAAAGATAGATAGTATTATGACAACCCACAGCAATTCAGAGAAAGGGGGAAATTAGAAGCACAATTCATAGAAAGCTTTAAAATAGTGTTCACATTTAACATCAAAACTTACTAGAAAGCAGGTGTGAATAGTGTAGATTTTGAGTGTCCAAAGATGCGCTTTTGGTGAAAAAAGGAAAAGAAACCTATGAGAGTATGTAGTATGATAGAGGACTACAGTTTTGGAGATGCATGGATGGTGGCACAAGTCTACCACTGAAAGGTTCACCTTCTGCCCTATGCACCCGGCCAGTGCCCAGACATTACCTATCTGTCTTCACTCAGAATGAATGGCCAATTACTCTCATGTCTGCCCTGCCCAAGAACTATGAGGAAGTCCAAGAAAAGGTGCTCTTCTATTGTGCAATGCTATGTCAATAGTGGAGAGTGGGGAAAAGAGCACACAATTTCAGCAGCACAAAAGTGGACTAAAAACTTGGATCTACTATGAGTAATTGTGGGTCCTAGTCTTAGATCCTGCATCTGCACAAAGGTGATAATATTGCCAAATTTATTGTGTTGTTTTAAGAATCAGAAACAATTTCCATGTAAAGTATCTTCAAAATTCCTGGAACAGCCCTTTGTTCTTATGATTTTATTATATAATGATGATCAAACTCTTTATTATTGGAAAAGTCCAAGAAAAGGGAGAAGCACTTTTAGAGATAATGTGATAGAGTGGCAATATAAAAGAAAGCTGATCAGCAAGATGTGATGAGAGTAGCAAATTCTGACAAGGGACTTTAAGCATATTTTATCATCTTTTACATAGTAAGCAGATGTAATCGCTGCCAGAAATACTCTTGGCCTCCAGTCCTTTAGTGACTCTGTTCCCTAAAATACTTACTTCCTGCTTCCTTCTTACTGGAAGCAACCAAGAGCAAAGTCTTTGCATCAGTCTCTTTGATGTTACCTCTACCTACTCAGGAAACAACTCTTTTTCCACAGCACTCTTCCCCTCATACTCAGCATCCTCTCCATATTGCCAATACTGTAAATAGATCACAGATCTTAATAAAATCCACAATTTTCCATTTGAAACATGGAAAATAAATGCAAATAAATTTATTTCTTATATGGAAAATAAAAAGAAAAAATAAAATATGGATGCATATGTGCATGGGCTGAAATAAAAGAACAATAATTGGGATTGTAAATGATCACCAATTACATCAACATATGAATAGATGACAAAAACATCAACTCCAAAAATAAATGAATAATGCATATGAGTATATAATGAACAAAGCTGGACAAACAAATTGTACTAGAAGAGAAGGTGAAGGAAGGGAAGGAAGAGGAGGAGCAGGGAACACAGAAATGATATATAGAAGGAAAGCATGCATAAAATATTTATATGAGGAAAAAATGAAAATTATAAATAAATCTAATGTTTTGTAATGGTTAAAGTCAAAAACAAAAAATAAGTTTTGAAAGTAATGTATTAAAATTGAATAGCTATTCAGGAATGCTGTATATATCTGAACTATGCTTTAGAAGACATATAATATAGGCAATATGTAAGAAAAGCCACAAGAAATGAACATGTCCTTTGATAAAGAATATTATTTTTAGGACTTTATTTTAGGGTAAAAATTTAAACAGAAAATGATAATATGTTTGAAGATGTTTTTGCAGCATTTTCTGTAATGTCAAGTTTCAGATGCAAACTAAAAATTTAACATTAAGAAATGATAATATAACCAATTACAAAAAATGCCGTGACTATTTTTTGATGTAGATTTTAAAATATACTTTTGAGAAGGAGAGCAAATTTTGCACAGTGTTAAAAAACACACTACAAACTGCCATGTGAACTACAATTGCAGTTCTGATAAATTAGATATAATGTGGAAGGAATTATGTAAAACATATCATAAAGCAACATAATTAATGGATTCTGGGTTTTCATAATTCACAAAAGTATTTTATATTATTCTACTTTCTTTTCAGTAACTATATTTTTTAAAATAATATTTATTATGATATATTATTATGTGATTATACATGATCAAAGGAGTAATTCTAGTTTGCTTTTTATGGAGTTCATGTTCCAGAAAGTTGAGGAACAAAACTGAGAAGTACTTTCACCACAACCAATAGAAATGTTAGACAAAAGTAACTTTTTAAAAAAATCTTCCCCCTCATAGATAGGTTTTTGTTGCTTTGAGAGAGAGAGAGAGAGAGATCAATCAATTGCCTCCCATTCATGCCTCAAGTAAGGATCAAACTAGTAACCTTCTGGTGCACAGGAGGACACTCTGTTGTCCAGCCAACTGTTTCTTCAGCCTGGGGAAAAGTAACTAACTTTTCAACATACATATAGCTAAATACAAGATAGAAAAAGAAATCCCAATTCAAAAGAACCTATGCACCCCAATGTCCATAGCAGCACAATTTACAATAGCCAAGTGCTGGAAACAGCCTAAGTGCCCATCAGTAAATGAGTGGATCAAAAAACTATGGTACATTTACACAATGGAATTCTATGCAGCAGAAAGAAAGAAGGAGCTCCTGCCCTTTGAGACAGCATGAATGGAACGGGAGAGCATTATGCTAAGTGAAATACATCAGGCGTTGAAAGACAAATATCATATGATCTCACCTATAAGTGAAACCTAATCAACAAAACAAACAAGTGAGCAAAATAGAACCAGAGATATGGAACTAAGAACAAACTAACACTGACCAGAGAGGAGGGTATAGGAGGATAAAAGGGGAAAGAAGAAGGGTCATCAAGGAACATGTATATAGGATCTATGGAGAAAGACAACAGGGGGGAAGGTTAAAGTAGAAGATGGGGGATGGGTAGGGCACAAGAGAATAATGGGGGGGGTGGAGACAACTGTAACTGAAAAATAAAAAAAAAATAAAGGCATTAAAGGTCACACAAACCATGAAAAAAGAAATCTCAGATGCAAGAAAGAAAAGAAAAACAGGAACAATTAATGAATGAGCTGCTGTTTTGAAATAGGTGAGAAAGAGGAAGTGGATCCAGTGATCTGTATCCTTCAGATATAGTGTCCATATAAGGACAGGAGATAAGTATGAGGTATATACAAGGCTGGGAGTTGAAAGAAATTCCTACTTAAGATAGTATCCTCATTTAACTGAATAGAAAATTGTGCTCACTGGCTCAGAAAGACCATAAAACAAAGAAACTTTTGTACCTTGTCTCTAGGTTGAAAAAAAAGACAGCCTCAGTATAGAAATTAGTCATTACTTGTCTTGGGTGCTACTTTTCTGATGTGAAAAGCAACCTGCCAAAAATCTAACATATAACTTGATGTTGACCCAGACATTCTCCCAGGATACCAGGTAGAAGCAAACATACATCCATAATAGAGGAATTTATACAACAGGGCATATAATATTTACAAAGAAATACAAAACTATCTGCCTTAAGTATCAGCAGATGAAAAAAAATGAAACCTGTAAGCCTAAAATAATAATACAGTACACTAAAAGTGATAAAACACAAATATAATGATTAAAAAATAAAATGGAATAAAACCAAATAAGAACTTTTTAATATGAAATATATAATAACTATAATAAAATTCATTATACTTGAAGAGAGAATTTGTGGATTGTAAATTTGTGGAGCTGTCTTAATCACCTAGCATATAAGTGTAAGAGTTAAGTGAGATTAAGGAAGAATGTCCAAAATTTACCTAATATTAGCTATAGTGAGAAAAACTGAAAATAGCATTGGAGACGCAATACTAAAAAAAATAATGGCTGAAATTTCACAGAGGTAATGAAAGATGTGCATTCTCAAACTGAACTTTCAGACTAATTCACAAGAAGAACTACACCCTGACACATACAACTGTAAATGCAGAACACCACAGGCAGAGAGTAAAACTAGCCAGAGGGGGAAAAATACTCTTACTCAAACAAAACAAAACAAAAATAAAACCCTTAAAGGAATGCCTCTTGTCAATAGCAAACAAACTTATAACGAACTTATAAGTGATCAAAATGTATATCCATGCATTTATAAATAGCACCTCATGATAAAACAGAGTTAATCTCAAGGATATAAAAGTGGTTCAACATTATCTTTTATATACATTAATTTTTCAAGGTATTAGATTAAAGAAGAAAAACCATATGTTCCTTATAGTAAATATAGAAAAGTCACTTGACAAAAATTAATATTCACATATGGAATGTATATAGCAGAGAAGTCCCCTAACCTAGTAACGGTTACTAAAATCCTATAATAATACAAAACTAATGGTAAAATTGAAAATGATTCCTTTTAAAGATAGGGAAATGATAGAGCAGTACACTATCCATGCTTCTATTTAACAATATACTTGATTTCTTCAAAGTGGGCAAAAGAGATAGAACAATAAAAAGAGAAACAACACACCAACAAATAAAGTGGTTGTCCACACAGAAAATCTAAATGATTCTGAAGCATGTTCAGAAAATAAGAATATTCACTAAGTTTGCTTTCCTGCATATCAATAACTAAAAAACAGAATACCTTTGAAAGGTAGCATTCACACAGAAAGAGCAAAGAAATAAAGTACTGGGCACAAAATTTAACAAAGAGGAGAAATTTACCACATACAGTATAAGGACAGAAAAAGATGTGCATAAATTGAGAAAATAATTTTTGGAAGCACTGCAGTTAAAGAAATCAAAAAGTTAATTAAACTATAATGTAGTGCACATGTTTAAAATCACAAGGGGATTGTTATCTAGCATAAATAGCTCATGCTAAAGCTCATGGAAGAGTAAAAAGTCAAGATAGCAATAAGAAAGGGGGACTTCACTTGTGAGGTATAAATGTTCATTTTACAGCTATAGTAAAAAAAAAAATTATCTGACAAATCAATACCAATATCAATTTAAAAACTTTTTACATTTTTTATTTTTTTTTACAGAGGCCTTGGGATTTTAGTTATATGAGAAAGCATCATCCCACATCCTAGACCTTAGAATGATGTTGCTATAGCTTTATTTATTTAAGATTTTATTTATTTATTTTGGGGGAGAGGGGGAAAGAGGGAGAAAGGGAGGGAGAGAAACACTGATGTGTGAGAAATATATCAGTTAGTTGCTTTTCTCCAACTGAGGACCTGCCTCACAATACAGGCATGTGCTCTGACTGGGATTAGAACCAGCAACCTGTCAATTTTCAGGCCAATGCTCAATCCACAGAGCCATGCCAGCCAGAGCAAACCTTCCTATTCTTAAAAAAAATCAGCTTATGACTGTCTCAGTTTGCAATCTGACTTGGTTTTTATCATTTTCATGCCTTTTTACCAGTTTCCTATTGTTTCCAAGCTTCAGTTTTCAGATCTGGTAGCTGTAAAAATTAAATGTAAAAACCCTCATGACAGTCATAGCACAGTGCCTATAACATAGAGGATGCTCAAAAAATATATATGCACGCACACACAAAGAACAAAGTTCCCCTACAATTTCAATTAATTTACTTTGTTTATAAGGTCATTATAGAAGCATTCATGATATATGGGTAAATCATGTTTACAGCTATAGAAATAACCATAAAATATTTTTCTTAATTAAAGAGATACCTGAAAACATTTTGTGTGGTCATTTATCTTTAAAAGATAAACTAGAAAGGAGTTATTTGGTGGAAAAATATGATAAAAATAGCACACGAAATATCAGCAGGGGTTAAATATTGAAAAAGCCACATACTAGACAAAGAATGATCTTTATTGTGATTCTTTTGGTTTGTGCCTCAACTCAGGAAAGACACACCTGGGAGGTGGGGTCAAGATGGCAAAATAGGAAGCCCTTTGGTTCACCTGCTCCCAACACCACAACAAAAACACAACTATATTTAGAGCAACTATCTATGAGAATGACCTGAGGACCAGAGGAAAAGATTCTCTACAACTGAGAATATAAAGAAAACTCCACAGCCCAGTGGGTAGGAGGGGCAGCAACACTGCCTGGTCAGGACCCACACATTCAGTCCCACAGTGTGAGTGATATCACAGCCATTAAGTTTCCCCCCGAGGAGCATAGTGTTGGAGACCCAGATTGGGCTCTGCAGCTGGGGGATGTGGGACATGCACAAGGAAAAGGATCCCCCTGGGTTATATGTAAAACAGATACTCTAACTAAATTGGGTACGTGTGCCAGAGGGGTGAGGATCTGTTGGAACTTTTTCTTGGGTTGGAGTTAATGATGGGCACCATTTTTTCTTGGTTGACTTTGTTTTATTCTGCCTCTACCTAGCGAGCCCCATGCTAGTGGGAGCTAGTTCTGACACTCTCCATTATCCTGCTATAAATTCACCCCACCAGTGTTCCCTGGTTAACTCACTCAGCCCAACCTGCCCATCCCAGACAGCATGCATCAAAGCCATTCCAAAGTGGTACTTTATCCTGCATCACCCAGAAGTTAGTGCCAGAGACCCTCCAGAGGAGTACCCCATTTCATGGGGCTGGTCCTCTCATACCAACAATGGAAACTGGGCATTGCAGGCACCCCACCAGATGCCTATATCACACACCAGAGCATCAGTAGCAGTCACAGATGAACACCACAGATGGCCAAGCCAATGGTGTGCCTCACACAACAGTGTACCTGGAAGTCATGGCCTCACCTTGCAGCCAGATAGGCCTAGGGCCAGCCTCCCCCACCAGCACCCTCACAAGAGTCTTGGCACAACCACAACAGGAAGGTGCATTCAACCCACACAGGATACACCCTTGAAGCACCTGGCTATGATGATTTGGGGGGATTGAGCCACTGGGGACTACAGTACACCTTCTACATAAGGCCACTTATTCAATATTGTGAGACACAGCTGACACACCTCATACGCAGAACCAAACACAGAGAATTAGGAAAAAATGAGGAGAAAAAAGAATACATTCCAGATAAAAAAATAAAATCTGACCTTGGAAAAAGAATTAAACAAAATTAAGATAACCAATTTACCAGGTAAAAAAATTCAAAGTAATGATCATAAGAATGCTCAATAAACTCAGTATAAACACATATGCAGAAAGAACTTCAACAAACAGAGAAAATGTAAAAAGAACCAATCAGAACTAAGGATGATAATATTATAGATTAATAACAAAATATCTGAAAGAGAAATCAAGAAAACAATTCCATTAACAACTGCATCAACAAGAATAAAATACTTAGGAGTAAAGTTAACCAAACAGGTGAAAGACCTCTGGAAGCTGCTAGACACTAATGAAAGAAGTTGAAAATGATGTAAATAAATGAAAGAATGTATTATGCTCATGGGTCAGAAGAATTACTGTTGATAAAATGTCCATATTACCCAAAACAATCAACGGATTCAATGCAATCTCTATAAAAATACCAATGACATTTTTCACAGAACTAAAACAAACGTAAAATTAGTGTGAACCACACTAGATCTCAAAAGATCTCAAATAGCCAAAGTGATCCTGAAAAAGAACAAAGTTGGAGGTATCACATTCCCTGATTTCAAATTATACTACAAGATATTGTAATCAAAATAGTATGTATTGGCACAAAAACAGACAAATAGATCCATGGAGCAGAGTAGAGAGCCCCCAAATAATCTCATGCATATATAATTAATTAATCTGCATCAAAGTTTGGAAAAATATAATAATGGAGAAAAACAATCTCTTCAATAAATACTGGGAAAAGTGAACAGCTACATGAAAAAAAAAACAAAAACAAAAACTAGACCACTTTCCTATACTTCATCAAAAACAAACAAACCAACTCAAAATGGAATAGACTTAAATGTAACACAAAGCCATAAAACTCCTAGAAGTAAACATAAATAGTAAACTTTTTGACATCATGCTAAGATAAATATATTTTTATGTCTCCTCAAGCAAGGACAAAAAAAGCAAAGAAGAATGAGAATGAGAAAGAAGAAAAGAAAGAAGAAAGAAGAAGGCAGAGAAGGAAAAGGAGGAGAAGAGGAAGAAGAAGGAGAAACAACTAATGGAATTATGTCAAATTAAAAGTCTTTTTCATGATGAAGGAAACCATCCATTAAACAAAAAGACAACTCACTGAATGGGAGAATATATTTGCAATTGATGTATCTAATAAAAGGCTGATGTCCAAAACATACAAAGAACTCATATAGCCAACATCAAAAAATTAAATTAAAAAAATGGGCACAGGACTGGAACAGACATTGCTTCAAAGAAGACACAGATGGCCAACAAACCAGATGCACAAAAAGGTGCTCCACATCATGAATTATCAAGGAAAGCAAATCAGAGCCATAGTGACATATCAACTCACTCCCGTCAGGTTGGCTGTTATGAAAATAGACAACGAATAACAAGTGTTGGTGAAGGTGTGTATAAAATGAACCTGTGCATTGATGGTTGGATTGCAAATTAGTGCAGCTGCTGTGGAAAACAATATAAAGGTTCCCCAAAAACTAAAAGTTGAACTAACATATGACCCAGTAATTACACTTCTGGGTATTTATCCAAAGAAAATGAAACTATATATGTACTCCTATGTATATTGCAGTATTATGTACAACAGCCAAGATACAGAAGTAACCTAAGTTCTACTGATCATTGAATGGATAAAAAGTTATGGTCTATGCAAACAACAGAATAGTACTCAGCCATAAAAAAGAATGATATATTGCCATTTGTGACAACACAATTTTGGTATTGCATGAAATGAATCAGATAGAAGTAACACAAATACCATATAATTTCACTTATAAGTGAAATATGAAAAACAACATAAATTAACAAATCAAAAAAGAAACAAACTCATAAATACAGAGAATAAACTGATGATTGCTAGAGAGATGGGAGAATGGGTGAAAAATGTGAAGAAAAATAAACAATACAAACTTCCAGTTATAAAAAATGTCACAGGGATGCAGTGTACAGTATGGGAATATAGTCAATGGTATCATAATAACTTTGTTCAATGATAGTTATTAGATTTATTGTGGTGATCACTCTGTTAAATATATAAATGAATAACTATGCCATATACTTGAATCTCATATAATATTGTGTATCAACTATAATAAAAATTTTAAACACACCTGAAAATAAACTTTATACAGTTTTTGAAATATTATAAAATATAAACATCTTGCTGCATGGTAGTAAATGAAAGATGTTTAACATATATTTTAAATTACAGAATTCATAACTTTAATGAGAACAGGGTAAGTTAACTGGTTTTCATTAGTCCTTATTTAGATGTTAGAATAAGTTTAGAAAAAGGAAAGTGTGAAAATAATGTTTGATTTTCACACTCCATAAATATAAACCTGTTTTCCAACACTTCTTTTTTATTTATTTTTATTTTTTATGGTTGTTCAAGTACAGTTGTCTCCACTTTCTCCCCACCTTTCTTCCTACCCCATCCATCCCCACCTCCCACCCTTGATCCTACTCCCCCTTTAATTTTGTCCATGTGTCCTTTATACATGTTCCTGACTTCTTAAGTCACTAATATAGTAATTATTTTTTAATCCAGAATGACATCTTAAACTTAAATGGCTGCACTATTAAGTTTTTTGTTGAGATTCACATTATAGAAATTGGGAATTTTGCTTTTAATAATTTAAACTGTGGTCTGCAAACCTGGAACTTACTTAACATTTAAAAAAACAAAGAGACATTTTTTAAGCAGGTCGGAGTATGTGGGCTGGCAGGGAGGGATGTGTAGCAGTGGCAGTGAAGTACCAGCAACCATCATCTTCAGGATACTGTGGCTTTGACAAGACTGAGCAGGAACTGCTGGGCATCTTTGCAATATTAGGGCTAACTGTGCTATATACAGTAACAACCTTCTTTGTAACATTATTTACCCAATGCTGGTAATAACACAAAATATTCAAGAACATATTATTTTTCCTTTTATTTTTCCTGTGCATAGGTGGCTAGAGTTAAGCCACCAGGAAAAGACAAATACCCTATGATCTCACTTATATATGGAATCTAATGAACAGAATAAACTGACAAACAAAACAGAAACAGAAGCATGGATGTGTGAAACAGACTGACAGCTGTCAGAAGTGGGGGACTGTATGAAAGAAGGTGAAGAGATTAGTCAAAGAACATATATGCATAACTCATGAACAGGGACAACAGTGTGTGATGGCCAGAGGGATGGGAGGGCAGGGTCTGGATGGAGGTAGACAAAGGACTGGAAAATGGGGAATATCTGTAATAGTGTCAACAATAGAAGTGAAGTCAAAACACATAAAGAACAGACCAATGACATCCTAGAAGTGACTCAGATTAAATGTCAACCTGATAATGAAAACCTAAATATTATTCCTATTAAGGAAATAATCATATTTACAACAAAAATTATATCTAAAATTATTTCAAAAAGAGATGCATGGAGAAAAAATTTAAGTAAAATATGTTTAACAACATTTTCAATAATTAAATGTGAGTAAATCAAGAGATTATATTATGAATAAATTGAGCACTTAGTGCATCTAATATATGAAGATGATTTGAATGTATATGACCATATGAAATTTAAATTGTTATTGCCTTCTAAAATACCTAAAATTTATTTAAGCATTTCAAATTGCCCTACATGAAAATTTGGAACCATTTCTTATCTGATACATGTGATCATATTAATTTCAATCAGCTTTTGGTATTTTGGCTTTTAAGAAAACAAAAATTTGAAAATAGCAGAACATAGTAAATTTATCATAGACAATAAAAGGTGTAATAATTCAGAAAAAATTCATCTTGAAACTAGCAAAGTTTCTCTCAGATTCACATACCAAAGAGTAAATTTAGTAATTACTATAAAGATTTGTGAACTTGGAACAGCAGCTTTGTTATGTTTTTGTGACTTCTTTTTTTTTAAGATTTTATTTATTTATTTTTTTAGAGAGGGAAGGGAGGGAGAAAGAGAGAAAGAGAGAGAGAGAGAGAGAGAGAGAGAGAGACATCAATGTGCGGTTGCTAGGGGTCATGGACTACAACCCAGGCATGTACCCTGACTGGGAATCGAACCTGCAACACTTTGGTTTGCAGTCTGCACTCAATCCACTAAGCTATGCCAGCCAGGGCTGTTTTTGTGACTTCTAATGTCATCATACATTACTTTTATCTAGAGATATTATGATGTTATTAATCCACAACAGTATATGGAGAAAAATAATCTGACAAAATCACTTTTGTAATATAGAAATTAGTGAAAAGATAACATTATGTATACATGCACATATGTGCATATGTATCAGTGTGTTATATATGTCACATATGCATTATATTTATTCACATTGTAAATAAAATGACAAATTTCAATGTTTGCTTATTTTATCAGTAGTATCATTTCTAATTGACATTTTGTTTTATACAAATTCACTTTTTTAAAAAATCTTACCACCTATGACAAATGGAAACAAATAATTAAAAAATAAATTAGTGCTCAGTGATCTTAATGTTTAAAAATTTCCAAGAGATATGATATGAGTGGACACTAAATATTCTTGAGAGTTGTGAAAATAGATTATAATAAACTGTCATTGCTGTTGTCGCTACAAAATGAGTAAAGTGAACAGCTTTTCTTATTATTGTATTTAACACTGTAATTTCCTTGAAGGGAAAATTTTAACAATCCAAGACTTTAATCAGAATACTAACTAAAAATTACAGTATACTAAACTAGTTAAATTATGTAAATTAGTCATTATCACCCATTTAAAACCTAATAAACATTGTTACACATTCAAGGAAATGAAAAAACTATCTTTTAATCACAAATAACTCAATGTTGTACAAAATATAAAGTTCTAATTCTAATCTGCCAGTTACTGTGTGACCTTGGGCAAACAATATCAATATCCCAAGAAACAGCATTCACATATGAACACTGTGGGAATATTCATATCTTTGGAGCACTTCAAACTTTTTAAAGAATGTTATCTGTGGTGGATACTGGCCAGCAGTATCCATCTCTGCTGCAGATGCTTGTCGAAACATGAGAAAAACATACACAGAGACAACCAGGTCTTGTGGGGAAATAGGGACAGAATGCCCACATTCTCCACTAGAGAAGGTGGCCATGGTGCTCTCTACTAGAGAGAGTGGCCATTCTGTCCCTATTTCCCCACAGGACCTGGTTGTCTCTATATATGTTTTCTCGTGTTTCGACGAGCGTCCACAGCAGAGATGGATACTGCTGGCCGTTATCCACCACAGTTATCCATAAAAATCTTTCTATTTACATCCTGCCTACAAGATGTATGTTTCCATTGCACTGTGCCCATTATAAAGATGAGAAAGTTGAGGAACAGAAAATTAAATTATACAAGTTATATTTTATTAATGAACTACAGAAGTTATTCAGGTCGATTTCTAGCTGAGAGAAACACTAACCTTCCATTCATCACTTTTGGTGTTCATTTTTAATTAAATAACATATCAAAAGCCACTTATCATATCTCCATAATAACTTTCAAATAAGCATTCATTCAATCAAGTTGAGGCAAATTTCAGAAATAAGTTCTGTTGTCTATAGATTCAAAAGCTATATTTACTTTATGCTAAGTGCAATGTAACAAATAAGAAAATTGAACAAAATATTGGAAAATATTTTACCATAAGATCTTAAAATATAATTCTAAAATTAATGGATGAATCACTTTAAGTTTACTTAAAGTAATCAGTTAAGTTTACAGGACAAAGAGTTTTTAAAAGCCCCATTGAAACCAATAAATGCTTTTTAAATTTTAAAGGAACTTCAAGAAAAATGCCTTGTAATTAAATCAGAAACAAAGCTTCCTGGTAATAATTTTGTTTACGGAATGTTGAGTAGGCTAAAATAAATGGAATGAATAGCATACTCACTGTCTTAGAGTCCTTGAAATGCTAAGAACTTATGACTCAGTTTTTTCAGCCTTCAAATTAGCATCCTGTCATGTCATATTCTGAATCTGTGTCCTGGGCATCCACACAAAGGATAGAACAACTATCACTACAACTACTGGTCTGTTATGGAGATGACACTGGCTAACTTTCAGATTTCAGGGTTTTTTTTTAACATTTTCTTATTGTTGTTCAAGTACAATTGTCTCCTAGAGCAAAAGAAATAAAAGAAAGAATAAACAGATTTCCCGGTTTTAAATTAAGCACACATCTTTCAGGAAAGATGGAGGCAAAGGGATGCATGTAACAAACAATCTGAAAGATAGTGAAAAAAAATAAAGTGAATCCAAACCTTGATTTGCATTCTAACTTGGCATAATTTTAACCTTATACCACAAATTCTGAAGAATCACAGGCAGATGGAGTATATTTTGAAAAATGCTGAACATGACATGAGAAATCAACTCAAAACTCCATTAAGAAACTGTTGTGGTGGAGAATAATATAGAATATTCTTAAGGACTCTCTCAAGACTCCAGTTTGAGGGGTCTATGTTTGGCAAGATGCTGAAGAAAACTCAAGGCCTTTGTGGGGGGTTGAAAGAAGGCCCAAGTCTTGAGGCAAGAGGTGGCAAGAATACATGTATGAGTGAGTTTTCATTTAGATGAAAGTGGACTTCAGTAAACAAAAGTCCACCTACTTATATGCTATTTTCCTGGAGGTATAGGTAAAAACCAGGATGTAAGATCCAACTCTACCACCCACTGGCAAATGCACCTGGATGAAAAACCATTACAGGTGCAGCCTGATGTGGCCAGAGTACAGAAGTTTCCAAAAATAAGTGCAAATAATAGAATTGATTCCAGTGGAGCTTCAGTGGGCCTAAGTCCTATCCATCCTCTATCAGTTAGCTGAGAAAGACGAGCAGAGACTAGAAACCATCAAATTCCCGCTGTCCAGGTATTACTAAGAGGAGAATGAAATAGGAAATTTTATATACTTTATGGAATGAATTAATGTGATGTTACAAACACTACTTGAGTGGCAAATTTTATGCTAAATTCAAAGATTAATAAATAGAAGACAGCAATATTTTTATAAACCCCTGAAGCAATAAGGAAGAAAAAGACAATATAGCATTCAGAGGACAATAAAAATAGATAATTGGAAAAACAGTCTCTCCAAGAAGAAAATAGTAAATAAATACAATGACAACAAAATAGGAAAGTGTTTTTAAAATGTGAACTGTAAAGAAACAAGGGGAAAATGAGTATATTAAATGAGAAATAGAGGTAGAAATCACAAAAATAAATTGAGAAAAAATTAATACAAGTGGAGAATTAGATTTAAAACAACCAATTGTACACTGTGAACTGATGAACTAAGGAACAGAAGAGAAGCTGGAGAAGGCAAGAGTAAGTTAATAGAAAAAAACAAAATCAATACACTGAAAAACTCAGAAGAATATTGAAATACAAAATTAAATTCAAAGCATAGGTCATTTCTGTGTCTGTTTAAAAGACTATATATGTGAAACAAACAAAAAAAGGAAGCCTCTATTCAAAGCTATAACAATGAATAATAACAATGATAAAAAACTTTCATGATACAGAGAAATGATTTGAAGATTTATAGGCCTACTGCAAATTTCAAGAAATTTTAGTAAGATATATTCAAATGTAAAACACTGTAATGACATCATTGAATCATGACATTTAAGCAAAAGTCCTACATATAAACAAGGAAACAAAGTATACAGGGAGGAAAACAGTATTCAGTATTCTCTACAGTTTATTTAGATGCTACAAAACAATATCTTACTGGAATTTTCATGGGAAAAAGCATACAACTCAAATTACAGGTAATCTGTTATTCATATTGAATGTAACAAAAAATATTCATAGCTATGACAGACTCAGGAAGTATGTCATCTATTTATCCTTCCTGAAAGACTTTACTTGAGCAATGTGAAATTAATCACAAAAAAGACTCACAGATGTGCTTAAAAAAGACAATGATTTGTCTGCTTTTTCTGTTATATCTTTAATTCATTGACTGACACATACCAGAGAAGTTAAAATTTATACAAATAAATTCAACAATGAATAGGAGCATGAGGATAAATGAATAAGCCATGACAGACATGAACTAAGGTGAACACTTAGTCCATAAACATTAAATGTTAAAACTTTTCATAGGTATAATATGCAGTGTAAGTGTCTGTTAATGATATCACACTGGGGTAGAAGCACAGAGCATAGACAGTTCCCAGAAAGAGTAGCAGTGGAGCTGGAGTGAGGACTTGTAATAGTGTAACTGCACTCCTTCACTTATAGTCTGTCAGAGACAGTGCAACCCGCAGATTCTGCTTGCTTCTGAAGTACAGCAGTAGAAAATTAAGTATAAGCATATAAGCTTAATTTTTAACAGGGAACAAAACTATATTTCAAAGATAGACTTCATGCTTTCCAGATTTCCAGAGGCAGAGAGGGGGGACGGACAAAATTAAAGAAGACGTGAACAAAGAGCAAAGAAGTAAAAAACAGAGAAGAAAAATGAATAAAAAGTAAAATAAAGAAAGAAAAAATAACAGTTATATTTATTTTATAATAAATGTAAAAAGAATCTACTTACCAAAACAAATAAATAATTATATAAAGTTATTACTTGAGTTAAGAAAAAAACACTATATGCTACAGAGAAGAATTATAGGTATAAAAAAGTGAAGTGGAAAATCTGGAATACAAAAGGGCATGAATTACGTACCACACAAGTACAAAGAGAAAGATGTTATTAATGTTAATGTAAATGATAAAGCTTAAAGTTTAAATCTTAAATGTGACAAAGATACTTAACAAATAATTGAAACTTTACCAGCCATGAAACTTTATGTTTAAAAAAAAGGTCAAATAAAATAACAAAGTATACTTGTATACAAAGAATGATATAGCCCTGGCCAATGTGGCTCAGTTGGTTGGCCATGGTCCCATAAACTGAAAGGTCACCAGTTCAATTTCAAGTCAGCGCACGTGTCTAGGTGCCTAGATTGCAGGTTCAGTCCCAGTCAGGGCACATACAAACAGGCAGCCAATCGGTGTTAGTCTCTCACATTGATGTTTCTGTCCCTCACTTTTTCCCTCCCTTCCACTTTCTCTAAAATTAAAAACAAACCAAAGAATGATATAAATACTAAGAATTTTATGTAAATGTTATAGTAGCTAGGTTCAACAAACTGGAGAGATCAAATGTAACATATTTTTATATATAGGGTCTGAATAATCTAATCAATAAGGTTCATCTTCAAACTATCCTTCAAATAGAAAATGCATCTTCTTTTCAAACATATGTGAAAACCACCCTAAATTGTTACATCATGCTGCTATGCAACACGATGATTTTTCAAAAAGAACCCAAATGCATCTTGTTTATAAGGCAACAAGGAAAAATACAATGAATTCTAACCTTGAAAAGTGTTCCTCATTTGTTAGATCAAAATAAAATTTTATGGTTAAAAAATTATAAATGCAAAAACAAAGACATAACTACATCAAAAGAAAATATTTTATATTTTTTATGGGGAAAACTTTTGCATCATATTTTATGAAAAGAAAATCTAAAAAATATTTTTAAAATATTACATAAACACATAAACGATTTTAAGGCAGAAAACGGTATGATCAAAGTTAAGAGACAAGTGCAACAAGGAAGAAAGCAAAAGCAAGTAAAATATCATCAACACTAAAAAAATACTGTAACATATCAGCAGTATTTCTCCCTAGCCTCATTCACAACTAAAATTATACAGGAAAGAATCTGCATGTGTGCAGCTTTTACCCTCCTTTGCTTTTTATCTTTAACCCTTATCCCACCCAAGGATAGTCCCCCTTTCCTTCCCAACTCTTTGGAAATTGCTTCTGCTGCTGTCACTAAATGCTGTCTATCCTCTTGTTAAAGCAGATTAATGAGACAAATTTAGTCCTCCTTGTATTTCATTTTTTTAACAGCATTGTACACAGTTGACTACTTTCAATCCTCTCCAATATTTATTTAGATTTCCTTGGCACTATGTGCTAATTTCAACTAAATAATCATTAGATTTTTATTTCATAAGCTATTTATTGCATAAGCAGGTATATTTTTACACAGTAAGCAATTGTTAAGAATAAAGATCTTGCTGCAATAAAATATAAATCATACTGACACAGAGAAGAAATAAATAAATAAATGTTAACTATTTGAATTAGAAAGAAATAACACCATATCACAAAAAATTTACAAAGGTCCTCAAAAGATAAAAAGAAAGTTGGTCTATCCACCAATAAGTAATAGGAATTTATCATAGTAATGGTAAACCCATGACTTTTAAAATATTAAGTATTGATTTTTGGCCCAATTTTCTGATAATAGTATATGGTACCTACTTAAATATTATTTTATAATTAATTATATGTATACTTACAAATAATTCTATATTTAGTCATATACTATTTACATATAATTTTAACAACATTCAATTTTGCAAAAATATTCTAAATATTGTTTGTATTCTAAAAGGCTTTTCAAAAATGCATTTGATATTGAAATTATTCCATTTTTAGCAAAGGTCATTTCATCTTTCCTGCCATTTTTCTCTTTATCAAATGCTAACCTAACTCTGACAGATCCCCAATTGTTAATAGCTATATTGTGAATAAAGCAGTTCTGTGTCACTATGGTTAACTTTACTAATATCATTTCCTTAATAGTTTCTCATTGTCATCATTAACTGTTTAAAATATGCAATTTAGCATGTGCTATATTATTTCCTACACAGGTTTACATATTTGAGATACTCATATCCAACCAAATATATATATAGATATGACCCATATGATATTATGGATGTTAGTGTTAAAAAGAGATGTACGTTTAAGGGAGACCTAATTATCTAAATGACCAATCTATTAGTGTGTATTCATTTATATCAGCCTCCTTTTTTAGAAAGAAACTTAAATACCGGATAGGGAAAATGAGTATTAGGAAACTATGGACACTCTTTAGATAAAACTGAAAGCAGTATGTGATGACATAAAAAATATATTAATGGATTATTTAAATATTTTCCAACCTATATATTAATCTACAATGGAATACCAAAAAAATCTCACTTTATAGAAAGAGTTTCCCTAAAGACAACCATTGCCATCATCCTATTGCAAGGTGTTATTATACTGTTCTTGCATTATTCCCTAATATTTCAATGAGCTCCCTGCTATTATAGACAGTTTTCTCTCCCCCATCTCAAATCAATCAGGTATCAAACCACTGGATTAATCTGCCTAAGCCATTTGGCATGGGGGAATAGGAGAGATGGGGAATGGCATTCAAGTCATTCTACAAAGTGGCCCCAATTTACTTGTTATTTTTTTCTATTATCTGCTTATATAAATTATGATTTCCTTCTTGTCTTCAAATTGTGACACTTCAGTTTTGTCCATGCAAAAACACCCTGCCTAAACCATGTTACTTTTATGTTTCCTCATATATTTCAGGCAGACACTTCTGCTGGGTTCGATGTCCCAGGGAACTTTTGTTTATGTATCATATGTCATTTAGCATAATCTGCTTTTTAATATTTTTTGTCAGTTATTAAAACTTCACTACTTCTCCTAATGTGTATGTTCTGGAAAAACATAGATTACAAGTGTTTTTCTCCTACCTAGTATTATTTTCACACTCCCCTATATTAATATTCTGCACAAAACTATCACCAGCTTTATATACATATACTGACTGAAAATACTTTACTGTCTTGATATTTTCACTAGGTTGTAAGCTTCCTGAGTGCAATCTAGTGAGAATATCTTGTTCACTGTTATGTACCCAACACCTTTAAGCATACCAAGCATATACTGTGTTCAACAAATAATTGATAAATGAGTGCATAAAAATGTGTAGTCACAAATAATTCTCAAAGGTGATATATTGACAAGATTCATGCTCACAATCGAGGTTATGGCATATAGTCACAAACAATTAGCTTTGATTTCATAAAATTAATAGAACATTCTTACACTGAAAATGCACAATTCTAAATTAATTTTGCATTTTTATATCAATTAAGACATAAGAATTAGACCTCTGTTGAGATTTTTTTTAAGTCACTTTTACTTTGTAATAGTGATTGTTAAGAGTGAGAAAGTAAAAGTTAACATGGAACCTTTGGGTAGGAATGCTGTCTTTTCCATTGCAAATCTACATGAATTATTCAGGAAAAAATATTTAAATGGCATAAATTATGACAAGTCAGGTAATTAATAACATATCCACATAGGTGACCTATAAATAGAGAAACAGAAAATATTAGGCCCCATGAAAAGACATCAAGGTTTATTTTTAGAGGGAAAGCAGTGCTTCTGATGAATACAGCACAACATTCATAGGTTTTCTTTAAAAAGCTTTTGATCAATTAATTGTTGAGGACTGTGCTTGGCTAATATTATATTACCTCAATACTTCCTATGCTGATATTATTTTTATTTTATTTTTAAAGTTAACAATATGTTCTTTCCAAGAGTATGATTCACATTTAAAATCTTTTTTTTCTTCTTCCTGAACTCTCAATTCTTTAAGTTTATTTTTGAAGTATACAACATACACACAAACATACCTCTTGTCTGTAATACTAGTAATTGTCCTTAATAACCACAATCTGTTTGTGTCACACACACACTAATGCAATAATGACGTCTTAAATCATCCAGCAAGTTATAGGAGACAGTAACATAACTCTTTGACATACTGTATTCAACATTAATCTGTATGTTTCTTAACATAAATCTGTATACCAGATGCCTTCTTGTAATTAACATGTTAGGATTTGGGAGCAGTAGATTTTGCTCTTAACAAACTTTCCATCAAGTTGACATCTGTGATTTATACCTCCAACTCACTTTCAATATATTTACATAATCAGTTCAGTTTAAACCCAGATTATACATTCTTCTTACATTTTTATAAACTGTGTCCCCTAAAGATAGTCAAAAGTAAATCAAGGTGAAGTTTAATTCTTTCTCCTTTTTTTCCTAATCAAAACACTTATCATGAACATAAAATCAAATGCTCTAAGTATATGCACTTATTTTAATAGAAAAAATGGGTAGATATATAAGTCCATAACATTTACGTAAGTCCATAACAGGGATACTTTAATTACTATCAACATGATCTGACAACTTATATGTGTATAGACTTAAATTTTTAATATATTTTTAACTATTCCATAGAATTTGGCTTAATCATCTTTTTAAACATTCACATGTAACCACTAAGTAAACAGGTTCAAAAAGTTTAGGTGACTTGATTGGGAGGTAAGAATTACTAGGCTCATCAGAGTTTGGTTTGGTTTTGTTTTCCAGATGTACATAAGAGCAGATTTCAGTCTTTTTCTCCCAGTCCAGGTTCTTTCCATTCTAACATACTGTCATTGAATACAGTTAACTGTAAAATTTTGAAATATTCTCTTTTTTAAAAAATATTTTATTTATTTATTTTTAGAGAGGGAAGGGAGGGAGAAAGGGAGAGAGGGAGAAACATCAATGTGCAGTTGCTGGGGGTCATGGCCTGCAACCCAGGCATGTACCCTGACTGGGAATCGAACCTGCGACAATTTGGTTCCCAGCCCACACTCAATCCACTGAGCTACACCAGCCAGGGCAGAAATATTTTCAAATTATCATTACTTTGAATTCTATGTCTGATAAATTTCTTGTCTCAAGTTTATTTAGCTCTTTTTCTGGGGATCCCTCCCTTCCATTTAATTAGGGGTTGTTTCTTTGTCTTCCCATGTTAGCTGACTCTTTTTGTTTATTTTTATGTATTATATTGGTCTGTTTTGACTCCCTGTCTTTGAGGGTGGGTTTATGGGTAGGAGTCTTGTGGGACTCAGTGGTGCAGTCTCCTTGATCTCCTGATTTGGATACTCTAGGGATGCCCTTTATGCAGTTTATGTGGGCTCTACTATTGTATTTGGATTTTGACTGGAGTTTTCCTGTACATTGGTTGGTCCTCCCCTCCAGCTGGCTGATTAAGAACTCAACCCTCAGTACATCTTGTACACTATTGTACAGGTGCTGACAGAACAAAACAACACAGAAAATGAAACCCACAGAGCCAAAAATACCCCCCCAACAACAATAGCAATAGTAATGACAAATGAGCAAACATTAATAAAGAGAATAAGAATATTATAAGAAAAAATAATATAGGATGACTAAAGGAAAGAAACATGATTATGAGAGGATAGAGGGAGGAGAAATAACAAGAATAAGGAATAGAAAAAAGGAATCATTACAAAAGGTCAAAGAAAAGGAAAAAATAAAATTTGAAATGAAAAATAAGAAGGGAGGGAAAAAGGTAAAATGGGGTAAGAAAAGTGAAGAGTAAAGTATGAGACTTAAAGTAAAAAACAGTGAAAAACAGGAACAATATTGAAGAAAAAGAAAAATGTGGAAAAGCAATGCAAGAGAAAATATAATGCAAATAATGGAAAAGAATGAAGTGGAATTTGGCTCAGCAGAGTTTAGTGCTTGCCTGCTGGGTTCTTCTTCTGGATATGAGTCTGGTGTTGTCTGGTGGAAGCCAATGTCAGATGCTGTTCCCATCTAGCTCTAGGCAGCCTGTTTGAAACTACAAGCAATCCACAGTCTCTGGCTGTCTCCTTCAAGCTTGGCTGCATCTGGGATGGTCTTTACTGCTCTATACTGCTGGCTTTTTATCAACACAAGACCCAGGGTGGGTCAACTAATGACTGAAAGCACTGCACCTGCCTCTTTTCAGCAGTCCTGCCATTATTCTTAGCCTAGTTGCTGACCTGTTTCTAAGAGGGATTCTGGTGCAATCTGGAGGATGGGAGCCCTGGATCTCTCTTGAGAGAAGCTGTACAAGGAAGATGACAGTGTGTTCCCCCATTCTTGTATGACACATCTTTTTCTATCCAAGATTATTTCCAGTAGTGAATAGTTTCTAGAATTAGCTGTGCATTTCATGTGAGGGGCCAATCTGTGTGAAAGGGTCAGTTCCTTCCTGCTTAGAGCTGATGGCAGCTCTGTATAAGAGCCAAGGCTCCCCAGGGTTAGCCTGCCTCTTTCAGCCTCTATAAGATGTCATTTGATCAAAAATGTTACTGCTGAATCTGATGATTTCCAAATTATTTTAATCATGTTATATTTTATATCAAATTCCAATAATGTGCATCAGAATAGTAAAATTAACATATAATTTCATTTCCAAAAGATTTTAGGTTGGGCAAATTATAGCATATTATTTTAAAAATTCCAGGAGACATATTTACATATTGTTAGAATATATATTTGGCTTTCAAGCTTTATTGGAATTATTGATAAAGTCTACATAATCACAAGAAATATGCCTTAAAATATGTTTAATGCTTTTGTTTTCATTCAATGTAAATAATTAATAAAATGTGAAGTAAATTTTACACACATGAGAAATACCTATTAACATTTTTAAGCTTCTTTTTGTCTACCCTGTAATTTTTTAATTTTGTTATTCAAGTACAGTTCTCTCCCTTTTACCCCCATCCCAGCCAACTCCCCAGCCCTCCCCACCTCTCTCCTGTTTCCACCTCCCCCCTTGTTATTGTGCATGTGTCCTTTATACTTGTTCCTACAAACCTTTCCCCTTTTTCTCTGAAATTCTCTCTCCTCTCCCCTCTGTTCACTGTCAGTTTGTTCTCAACTTCTGGTGTCTTTGGTTATATTTTGCTTGTTTGTTTGTTTTATTGATTAGGTTCCTGTTAAAGGTGAGATCATATGGTATTTGTCTTTCACTGCCAGGCTTATTTCACTTAGCATAATGCTCTCCAGTTTTATCCATGGGGTCTCAAAGGGTAGGGGCTCCTTCTTTCTGCTGCATAGAATTCCATTGTGTAAATGTACCATAGTTTCTTGATCCATTCATTTACGGATGGGCACCTAGGTTACACCCCAATGTTCATAGCAGCACAATTTACAATAGCCAAGTGCTGGAAGCAACCTAGGTGCCCATCAGTACCCTGTAACTTTTTAAAGAAAATGTGCTGTGTCAGGTGTGGCTCAGTGGATTGAGTGCTGGCCTGTGAACCAAAGGGTTGCCGGATCAATTCCCCATCAGAGCACATGCCTGGGTTGAGGTCCAGGTCCCCAGCTGGGGGCATATAAGAGGCAAACACACATTGATGTTTCTTTCCCTCTCTTTCTCCCTCCCCTCCCCTATTTCTAAAGGTAAATAAAATCTAAAAAAATAAAAAAATAAAGAAAATTAGACTAAAATAACCTCTTAATTTGCAACCCTTTTTAATATGACTATAATGAATTACTGAACTATTTTTAAAGATTGGAATACATTTTCAGAAGAAAAATAATTTATAATCTTTTAGTAAGAAAGACGTTTCTTTGACACTATATTCCAGTTTCTTAATGTACACTCATAAAGAGGGTTATGAGAAATGGAATAGATTATCAGGAACCAGCAAGAATTCTAAAACATCCTCAATGTCTTAGAATTAGAGTGCACTGGGGTACTTTTCCAGTGAAATGTCTCTTTTCTTCAAAGTCAAGTCAGAAACCACCCAGAGTTGAAAAGTATGAATCCACTTCAATAGTGATTTCACAAATTTCCTGTTGCTAAGGAAGAATCTGGTCTTCCAGATGTCACATTTATGGTGATAAGAGAATGTCTCACCTACAATGAATCCATACTACCTTTTGTTATTCTATAGGAGAAGGGTCTGTTTAGAATTGTCCCAGTGATAATAATGCCTGATAACTCTCAGCTTTGACTGTGAAGATGAACTACTGTAAGCATTGTATTTATTATCTAAGTTCAGGCAGTTATATAATTAAGGTAAATTTTTCAATATTAATTAAAATATTCTAAAATACTTAGAAATACATGTGATTCCTAAAAAGAGAGATAAAGGCTGAAAAAATTTCTATAAACTATAAATATAAATTTAAATAATAAATGCTAAAATATAACTTGATTTCTGGTATAGAATATTTAAAATGTGAAAAATACAACTTATTGGTATAGAATGTCACCCAGAAGTTGGGTCTGTTTAAAAAGAGTATAATTAATCAATTAATTCCTTGATTAGGAAAAAAATAGTTAACGTGGTTTTGATACTGTGTAGAAAGAACACAGACTGTCTAGCTGAGTTTTCACTTTATCAGATTTTTATTTTAGTATTGTGTATTCTTGGTTACATTCTCAATAAAACTTAACTGTTTTTTGTGTATAATATATATTAATAACTACACTGAGAAAAATATTCATAATTGCTGATGATTTTCTCAGTATCATAGTTTAATTTTAGTGACAGCTATGATGCCAAAAAACACATTTTATTTAAAGACTATAAAATTCAGAGTGCTTTTAATCTTTAAATTTTTTTTATCAAGCACTTTAAGCTATTCTCTGAAACTCCTATTAAGTCAAAATCACATTTAAGTACAGAGCAATAAAATTGTCTGAATACACACTTCACTTGTTACAATCCATTGCATCAGGCCAAGATAGATGCTGCTTGCTTTAGAAAATTAATTTGTAGAAAAAGAAGTGTCAACATTATTTAACAACTAATTTATTCAAGCTAGTTTTAACCTTAAGAATAGCTGGCATACAAAACATTAATATCTTAAATACCTGTATTCATTTCTGTAAATTTCATCACATGCCATATAGAAGGGGGGCTCAAAAATAACAGAATTATTTTCTGGTTGGTGGGCCACTTGTAGTATATAGGTTTCCCCCACTAGGTGAGTGTTCTGGGAACCCATCTGTGTCAGTGTAGCAGCTGGTGTTGTTGGGAGAGGCTGTATTTGGCTTCAGTGAATTTTTCTGAAGACTCTTTCAATGTGTTTGCCCATTTCATTGTATGGGTCACTCGCAAGTGCACCTGCCCACACCATGCTGAGGGTTCATCAGTTTTTGACCAAACATGGCATGACACCCATGCCCCACCCACCCTATTCAACCCATCTCATCCCAAGCAACTCTTTTTTTGTTTCTCCATATGAAAAAGTCCCCAAAGGGAAACATGTTGCAGATGTGGAAGATGTGAAACAGAAAGAGCAGAAGCACTAAAATGCATGAAAGTAATGAGTTCAATAACTGCTTTGAGCAGTAGAAAAAATGTCTTGATAGTTGTATCGCATCTAATGGAGAGTGAAGGTGACTGGTTTTTAAACATGTAAGAAGAAATACACATTTTTTTTATAAATAAATTCCGAGTTTTTTGAACCCCCCATCTCATATAGTTAGGCAAAACAAGACAGAAAGACGAATGCCAAAAATCAATTTTGTTTATTATTCTATATTATTTCTTATCCTAAGATTAACATTCAGTACTTTATAAAAATATTCCCATTCTTATAATTGGCCATAAAAACAGTATTAATAGTAAAAAATGTTTAAAATTGTAATGTGGGAATCATTATGTACCAATGCCCTGAATTGCTTACCTAGTATGTTACTTAATAACTGGACATTTTATTATTACCTTCACACTAAAAGATTAGGTAAGAGAAGGATCATAAGCTCAGTTAACAGAAATATTGCTAGTGTGGTGCTCGCTTCATGAATAATTTATAACCCATTTGAACTAAATGGGCTATAGAGCAATATTACAATTAACATTCAGCTGTTCCGTGGATTTCATTTAACTCCCTTTAGGAATACTGTTTGTAATGAGCAGCAGCACATGATTTTTTTGGATACCTAACATGCCACTTTAAATTCTAATGTCTACCTTTAAACAAAAAGAGGCTCAATAAATTTAAATAATTACTTCCTGATAATAGCCTAGCAGGTGAACAAAGTAAAGCAAAGCATATGAGTAAGTTCCAAAGATGATATATTCAACTTGCCTCCACCATTCTTGAAATCTGCATAAAACCTTTTAAAAATCTCAGTTACTACCAAATATATGGCCAGGTTAAAGAGATACAATTTTCTTTCTTTTCTTTTTTTAATATTTGTTATTTACTTATTTTTAGAGAGAGGGGAAGGAAGGGAGAAAGAGAGGGAGAGAAAGGAGAGAAACATCAATGTGTGCTTGCCTCTCACATGCCCCCGAGTGGGTACCAGCCCACACACAACTCAGACATGTGCCCTGACTGGGAATCGAACTGGTGACTCTTTGGTTTGCATGCTGGCACTTGATCCACTGAGCCACACCAGCCAGGGCTCCTTTTATTTTTTCTGAAAAATGTCTGGATTATTAATTTTTACAAAGCTGTTGAATGAATATTAAAGTGTTTGAAAACTTTTAAAAATATTTTTATTGATCATGCTATTACAGTTTTCCCAATTTTTCTCCCTCTATTCCCCTTTTGCCTGCACCCCCAATCCTCCAGCACCCCCTACTTAGTTCATGTCTGTGGGTTGAACATATACATTTTTTGAGTCCTCTGTTTCCCATACCATTTTTTATCTCTCTCATTCTACTTACACCTACTATCTACACTTCTTCCCCCCATTCCTCCCTTCCCCCTCCCCACTGAACTCCCTCCATGTGATGCCCATTTCTCTGATTCTGTTCCTGCTCTGGTTGTTTGCTTAGTTTTGTTTTCATTTTTGTTGTTTTTCTTTTCTTTTAGGTTCATTTGTTGATAGTTATGAGTTTTTGTTGTCATTTTACTGTTCATATTTTTTATTTTTTTTCTTAGACAATCCCCTTTAACATTTCATATAATAATGGCTTGGTGATGATGAACTTCTTAACTTGACCTTATCTGGGAAGCACTTTATCTGCCCTTCAATTCTAAATGAAAGTTTTGCTGGATAGAGTAATCTTGGATGTAGGTCCTTGCCTTTCATGACTTCAAATATTCCTTTCTCACCCCTTCTTGCCTACAAGATTTCTTCTGAGAAATCTGCTCATAGTCTAATGGTAGCTCCTTTGTAGGTAACTCTCTTCTTTCCTCTTGCTTCTTTTAGGATTCTCTCTTTATATTTAATCTTGGGTAACTTAATGATGATGTGTCTTGGTGTGTTCCTCTCTGGGTTCAACTTATTTGGGACTCTCTGGGCTTCCTAGACTTCCAGGAAGTATATTTCCAGGAAGTGGGGAAGTTTTCCTTCATTATTTGTTCAAATAAGTCTTCAGTTTCTTGGTCATCCTCTTCTCCTTTCAGCACCCCTATAATTCGGATATTGGAACATTTCAAGTTGTCCCAGAGGTTTGTAAGTGTCTCTTCACTTTTTTTCAATTCTTATTTCTTCATTTTCTTCTGGATGGATGTTGTTTTGTTTTTTTTTTTCCTTTTGCTCCAAAGTGTTGGTTTGAGTCCTGGTTTTCTTCCTGTCACTGTTGGTTCCCTGAATATTCTGCTTTATTTCACTTTGGGTATCCTTCATTTGTTTTTTCATTTTTTGACCAAGCTCAATCAGATCTGTGAGCATTTTGATTACCAGGGCTTTAAATTCTCCATCAGATAGGTTGACAATCTCCTCCTTGCTTAGATCTCTTTCTGAGGCTTTGCTCTGTTCTTTCATTTGGGCCATATTTCTTTGTCTTGGCACAGCTGTCAAATTGTAAGGGGATAAAGCCTTAGGTATTCAGCTGGGCTGGGCAGGGCAACCCTCCTTGCTGTGCTGCCTGTGGGGGAGGGGCCAGAGAGGGAAAAATTCAGTTTGCCTGTCTGTCTCTAGTACACTTTTCAATGAACTCTCATGTGAGACTGGGAGCTTCTCCTACCACATTGCCCATAGCCACCTCCGATTCCCCTTAAGTCAGCCCCTCTCACACAGCCCTCTGAGCTAGGCAGCCAGACCTGCCCCCAAGGCCCAAAGCTTCACTGAGGTTTTTCTGAGTCAGCCCATGTGGTTGGCAGCCTTACCAGACCTAGTTGTTATGGTTGTTTTTTTCTTTAATTCCTTTGTTCTCCGAGTTCCATGCAGTTTGATTTGATGGCACTTTTTATTGTTTATTGATTTTAGATTTGTTGTTTTTCTCCTTTTGGTTATCGAAGGAAGCAAAGGGTCTCTAACTAGGCCTCCATCTTGGCCAGACTCTGAAAACTATCTTTAAAATGCATTTTTTAAATTATCAAATCCTATATGACTGCTTTATAATTGCTAAATAGAAGTGAACTTGACTCTAAATTCATGCATCAGCCACTAAAATTAAAGGGGCAACATAAACCCATTTGTAAATTGAATTTGAGATCTGATTTTTAAACATCCTTGAAGATTTCTCTTCATCCCTTTGTTAAGTTCGCCACATTCTACTTCACTTTTCCTGCTTTATTTTCCATTAATTAAGAAGCTTTTTGTAGTAAGTTCTCTCACATGGCAAAGGGTAGATTTTTTTAAAAATAGCCATTCTAATAGGTTTTAGATTTATCTTAAAACATAAACCTTTTATATTTCTGCAACCTGTTTTTAGTGGTAGAGCCTCCTGCAGACAAAGAATAGTTGTATCATTACCTTTGGAACATTGCTCATGAAACTCAGCTTCTTCCTGTGACCACTGAGCAAATTTGCTCTTTTCAACACCACACACTTTTTTCCAAGACCAGAATGTTTCTATTTTAATTCAATAAATATATATATTTCTAATAATTGATTTCTCCCACATGAAACCATGGCTGTCATGATATATATGTGTGTAGTATTTATCATTCACATTTCCTTTCATACACATTTATCTCATTTGATTCTTGTAAGCGTTCTGTGAGTCAGAAAACTAACTTTCTGGAGTAAAATACATTCAACGATCACCTAGTCCTATGGTTATTCACTTCTTTGAAGGTCACTGCCTCCATGCAGGAGACTGTTACCTAATTAAATGTACAGTTGCTTTCCCAAGAGAAAAATAATGCATATAAAATGCACACAAATTTAAAATTCCAGAGAATTCAATGGCAATCTAAACTGTCATATTAAGGTGTGATCTACATAATCACTCACACCTAGCAGAGTTAAGCAACCTTAAATTTCATGTCACTTGTAAATAGTGCTGAAGATGACAGGAAAATAAGAAAGAAACAATTTGAAGGAATTAAAGGAAAAGGAAGTTATCTTTGAGAATATATCATTTATCTCCCACTTCAGTGAGATGAGATATTGATGTGTGTCTAATCCTGATTAGGAAACATGGCAGGATATATGAGAAAAGTGGAACTTTTTTAATATTGGACATCCTTTAAATTGAAATTACAAAAGAAAATATCCCTTAATTACTTTGTTAACAAATTTATCCCAGAGGGTGAGGACTAATACTTCACAATCCTGGAAGCACATTAGAATCTCCAAGGGAGTGATGAACCTAACAGACAAACAAATAAAAACAGAAACACCTGGTCTTTGTCCTCACATAGTGATAGATCCTGATTTAATTGGTCCAAGATAAAGTTTTGACATCTCTATGTTTCTAAAGCTCCCTAGTAGATTCTAATTAGCAGATGAAAACCACTGCTTTTAGAAGAATCAATAAGATGGAACTTTGGGCTTAATTTTGATGAATTATCAGTATACTATTATAAAATTAATCACAATCTAGAAGAAAATCACCATTTCATGTTATAGTCAAATTAACAATAAGAGGTGTTTTCAAATAAATATTATTAAATTATTCAAGATAGGAAATATATTTTAATCTAAATGTTTAGTACCTTATCATTTAATTAACAAATATGTTTGAAACACTAGTATGTCAGGCACTATTTTAGCTGCTGAATGCATAGCAGTAAAGAAGACACAAAACTATCTTACTTCCTGGTATTTACATATTAAGGGGCCAGACAGACATTAAAGAATATAAATGAATACAACACATAGTAAGATAATTATAGGTGTCAAGGAGAAAAATAAAGTAAAAAAAATAGCTTCAGGGTTGAGAAAAGGGACTGTGATTTTAGAACAGATACACAGAGAAAATCTCATTGAAATGGTGATTTTGAAGTCCAGATCCACAGGAGGAGACAATTGCTAAAACAAAGGCGATACATATGTTGAACTCACTCCTTTCTACATGTAGTCTTAAAATGAATATCATGGCAAGTCAGCGTTAAGTTTAATATTCAAATAAATTCTCTAGTGTTATTTTATTCTTTAAAATTTTTTTTCTTGTTTATCTTTCCATTATCAACACTATTATAGATGTCCTCCATTTCTCCCCTGTCCCCCAGCCATGAGCTCCCACTGCCCCATCTTGACCACATCATTGCCCCATCCCTGGGCTGCAGCATGTCTGAGTATACACATGTGTGTTCTTCTGCTCACCTCGTCCATTCCTGCCCGCTGAGATCTATCAGTGCATTCCCTGTGTCCACACTTATTTTTTTATTAAAAGAAAAGGGAAAGGAAAGAGAAGGGAAGGGAAGGGAAGGGAAGGGAAGGGAAGGGAAGGGAAGGGAAGGAAAGGAAAGGAAAGGAAAGGAAAGGAAAGGAAAGGAAAGGAAAGGAAAGGAAAGGAAAGGAAAGGAAAGGAAAGGAAAGGAAAGGAAGAAACCTAGAGAAAATCCACTCACACCTTTAAATGAGGGAAAACAAGTTTGTTCTGCTCAGTAGGCTTCTTCATGCATTTAATTTCAGTAATAAACAAATTATTTTATTTGATGCCAACTAGTATTACTGCCACAGAAAATTTGGACATTCAGGAACCTTTGGTGAAAACTGCCAAAAATGAGAACTTAGAGGTAGAAGCCAGAGCCCAGAGCCATATCACGTGCATAGCGAAACACTAGCAATATTGACTTAAATGTGCTTGGAACTGTCCATTTTACAAAGCAGCTCTTCCAAATTCATTACTGAAAATTTCTATGAGGTAGGGGGAATAGTTCCTTTTATTAACATTTTATGAAGAAAAAAACTGAAACTGATAACATAAAATGACTTAGTCCACAGAAATAAAGCTAAGTAGTGGGGCTCTATGTACTAAAGTCTTATGCCTAACACATGTTTTCTTTTCCATTTTACTGCCTCACTCAAAAGGACTACTTTTCACCCCAAAGGAAACTACTCTCTTGCCAGTGTGTCAGGAGCTGAACATGATCCTGGCTTAGTGTTGAAAGGGGTGAGAGATGGGGCTGCTGAGGTACCCAGAAAGCTGAGTTGCGATATTGGTTACATGCTACAATGTTGGCTCTGTGTACACATTGAGCAATTCTGAATTGTTCAGACACCCTGTCAATTCTAAATACAACAGCTGTCATAGCTAGAGATATTAGGGTACTGTCAGAAATTGTGGTCTTGCCAAAGGAAAAAAAAAGGAAAATTTTAAAAGGAACAGGCATTCAATTTGAGTAGCAAGTATTATGACTGCCAGAAGAATATCAATGCCCTCCACTCTGGTTTTTCAATGTGATTAAGGTAGTCTAATTCAAATTCATTCAGTTTATGTAAGGTACTACAAAAGTGCTGTTGTAGTTGGCGGTGACAGTATTCCAAAGAGAGGCAATTAGGCTTCACTAGATTTAAAGTTTAGGGCTCATTATATATGATATTTTTCAGCTGGCACAGATATTGAAGTCTTTGCAAAAGAACTGCATAAAACAAGATATTCTGTTTGAGCTCCACTGATCATTGAAGAATGCTGACTGCCAAGCTGCCAGTTGTGTTCTCAAAGAATAGACACATCAGCCACTGAATCAAAGAGCTGTGAAGCTCCCACCTGCCACCAGTGAGTAATCAAGAAACAACAGAAAGATGTACCTGCAGAAAACCAGAATAAAGGGTGTTAGGTTTCTATAAAGTGTACATTTTTTGTAGGCCTCACCAGGCAACCTATGACTTAAAGCAAGCATACTCTATAAAGCTGCATCTTTCTCTAACAGAATAGCAGAAAGTTGAAAAAGTTACAGGTGCAGGTTCTTCCCAGTTATGAGTTCCATGTTATCAAAAAGAACAATTTTAATTGAGCTATATATCATGGGTCAGTGCTCTACTGAGGAAGGAGATGTGTTCATCTAGTATAAAAATAATTTGGAAAAGATTCATAATAAAACTATGTTTTCTAAAACATTTTCACAAAAGTTACATAATTCTATAATGAGAGGTATTGATAAGCAGAAAAGAATCAAAAAGAAGGAACTGTAAGATAATAGTGAGGGAATTGATAATTAAGTGATCACAGCCTTGAGGAAAGTCACTTATAATGATAATTTTACTCACATTACTCCCAAAGTGGTATAAATAAATGACATCATTAAAAGACAAATAAATAGTACAAAGGTAAAGGATTGCAAGCAGCAACATTAGTTTTATAAATATTTCATTGAAGAATGTGAAGATCTTCTATGAATCCAGGAAAGTAGAAGGGCAAGAGGGAGTAGATACTTTTGCAGTTTTGAGAATTTTTTTAAATTTTTAGATAATTTTAGCTTTATACAAGAGTTGCAAAAATAGTGCAGGGAAGTCTTGTATACTTTTTAACCAGCTTCCCCAGATATATCTTATAGAACTATAGCACACTTATCAAAATTAAAAAAAAAAATAGCCTTGGCATGATATTATTATCCAAAATAGAGACTTTATTTGAATTTCATCATCTTTTCCATTAGTGCATTGTGGGTCTTTTGTCACTGTTGATTAGAGGTCTCAATTATCCTGCTTGTTTTTTCAACAACTACTAGCAGTAATTACTATATACCAGCAGACATTGTGATAGGTATCAAGAATACAAGTATTACTTAGACACTATTCATGTCCTCAGGAAGCTTACAGTCTAGATGCTTACAAAGGTTGCACTAGACAGTAGAACAAAGGGTAATGACAACTAATCCAATTAGGTATAGCAGGGCAAGGTTCCTAAAGGATTAGAGAGAATAAATGATGATAGAACAGGGGTCAGGGAGCAATGGAAACTTTATCCTAGGCAATAGTTATAGGACATCAAGGAAGGATGCTTAGAAAAGGTTTTCTTGCTCAGAAGTAAAAAATGACTGCATGGCTAGAACATGCATTTTAAGGAGGACTTATAAATGACGAGGTTGAAGAATTTGGCAGAAACCAGATCATAAGAAACTTTATGCTATGTGGAAAAATGAGAATTTTATTGGGAAGGTCAGGGGATGCCCAAGGATTTAGGAATAGGATGATGTCAGATTTGCTTTTACTAAGGCTATGTTAGCAGCAGTATGGAGAACAACTTGTAAAGAGGGGAAAAGTAGGGGAAGAAAGACCATTAACAAACCAAATACGAACATCTACATTGGAATTTATATAGTCTTAAGCTGAACAAATAGTTATAAGGAAGAAAGGAAGGGAACTGAATACATGAATCATTAAATACTTTAAATACATGAATCCACTGGCGTAGCTCAGTGGATTGAGCGCGGGCTGCGAACCAAAGCATCGTGGGTTCGATTCCCAGTCAGGGCACATGCCTGGGTTGCAGGCCACAGCCCCCAGCAACCACACATTGATGTTTCTCTCTCTCTCTCTCTTTCTCCCTCCCTTCCCTCTCTAAAAATAAATAAAATCTAAAAAAATAAATAACAATAAAAATAGCATATTAAAAAATACTTTATTATATCTGGTACTGGTTGACTATACAAGGTAAAAGAGAATCAAGGAGTGAAGCTTGGAGAACAGTGGTTACATTCACACACACACACACACACACATCCACACAAGACACAGAGAGAGGTCACAATGGGAAAAGTGTGCTTAAATCAAATTAATGTATGGGTATGTAAAGGCACAGGAGTAAATATCACTGTATGGAGTTTGAGATATGAATATGAGAGGATGTGAAAAGCAACCCTGGAGATGAATATACTTAGTGGTATGTAGATAAATAATATTCCATGAAGGAAAATCTAGGAAGAGGAGGCAGAGACATAAGACCACCAGGGAAGCTGTTGCCAGAGCAGGAAATGAATGGGAGGTTTTAAGGAGACAGTGAACAATAAAGGCTATTAGATTTAGTAAAAAAGAGGACTCTGCCTGCGTCGACAAAAATGCCATAAGTAAAATTGAAAAAGTGCAGGGCAGGTTAATAAATAAATAATGAAAAGTTAGAGATTAGAGAGGGGAAAATGGAGAAAACAGAGAAGAGAGAGAAAGGAAGAAACAGAGAGAGATTCTAGGATTCTAAGATTATATATATAACCTAGAATTCTAAGGTTATATATGTATCCTAGAAAGGATATATATCAAAGATTATATATATAATCTAGGATTTTAAGATTATATATATCCTAGAAAGGGAGGTTTTTGTAGAATAAAGGCTCTTAACCATGGGTAAATGCTAGTGCACAGGGCCTCAGGAAAGCGCTGAAGATGCTATACAGGGAGAAAATGCTTATATATTCTACAGTAATAGTTTGAAAAATTAACCTTAGATAAATAACTTCATTTCACTTTCTATTTAAACAGAAAGCAGGAATCAAATATGAATGCATAAGTACCTCCATTTTTAGTAATAGTGAGTCAATCTCTATCTTTAAAGAGAAACTATGGCAATTTAATGAGAGGGAAAGAGGAAATGAAAAAAGTTGGGGGTTAGGGACTAGATGACTTAGGCAATACTCAAAATAGCTATTGGGAAAAAATGCAAGATAGCTGGAAATGATCACACAAAAGGACTGATAGATATATTAAGAAATAACCAGGTTTTAGAGTCCAAAAGTATGAGTTAAAAAAACAAATTTTTGTTGAAATTTCCCAAAAAGAAATAGAAATAATTTGAAGCTACTACCAAGAAAATGGAAATGATTTATAGATGAAATATGAATTTAGTAAGTTAGTGAACTAACAGTTTGAGAGAAAATGGACATAATTACATTGAATGGTTGTCATCAGAGCCACTTAAGTCAACCTGGTGGAAAAATAATTAGGGAAAAAGACTGGCCTAAGTGACAGAAGATCTTCAGTTGACATTAGTGAAGGATAAAAAGTACCAAAAGACATGTGTAGAACTAGGTTTTTATTGTATATTGTTATTGTTTTATCATTGTTATTATTTGTTTTTGACTTTATAAGTCTGTATGTTTTTAATAAAGCTTTAATTTGAATAAAACTATCATTTGATAGTTATATTAAAGAAAAATGCCAAATGTATTATTAGTTGTTGTTATGGGGAAAATAACAGTGAATAGTTATGAGAGCAATAGAAAACATAATTTTCTTGTGAGACTCAGATTTTAGTTCAGAAAGAAGTAGAAAAAATTAAAATGAGGTTATGATTGTTTACTCTGAGATGGAGTTCCAGCTATTTATTTTTTAATTTTTTTATTGTTGTTCAATTATAGTTGTCCCCATTTTTGGCCCATTACTCTCCCCTCTCCTACCTATCCCCAACCTCCCACATTCAGTCCTTCCCCCTACCCTTGTCTTCGTCCATGAGTCCTTTATACATGTTCCTTGACGTGACCCTTTCCCTTCTTTCCTTGGTTATCTTCCTCCCTCCTTCCTTCTGAGCACTGTGACTTTGTTCTTTATTTCCATGACTTTAGTTCTATTTTGCTCACTTTGTTTTGTTTAGGTTCCACTTATAGGTGAGATCATATGGTATTTGTCTTTCACCAACTGACTTATTTAATTTAGCACAATACTCTTTAGAAGGGAGAAAAGAAAATGGGTTTGGGAGGGATCACCAAAGAACAGGCATCAGAGAATAGCCTTTTCAAGAATGCAATCTATAGGGGATGGGTGGATAAGTTAGTCTTTAGAGCTGGGTATCAAATCAAAGCAAATTTGCTCTTCAGGACACATTAGTAGGGTTTTATTTTTCAACTCCTTTGAAGTTAGGTTTGTCCAAGTGATTTGACTTGCCTAGTATAACATGAAGGAAAGTGATGTGTGCAATTTCCTGATGAATACCTTAACAGTCATGTGTATGATTCTCTTAGTCCTATCTCACTGTGGCAGTGGTCAATGATTAGGGCCTCCCTGACAGCCTGCATTGGACACAGTGTGCAAAAGAAATTTTAAAATCTTTCTTTAAATTACAAATATTTGAGGGTTCTTAGTTCAGCATAAACTAGTCCTCCTGACTGAAACATGAGCAAGGATGCTATGATGAGCCATATTGTTCTCAGAGTTTCTAAATATTGCAAAGCACTGATAATAAAGCTACTTCAAAGAAGGCAGAGAGGCAGAATCAAATAACAATGATGAGACAATGTTTAGACTAGTCTGGTTTGTAAACACTGTAGATGAGTATAATACTAGGTTTAATGTTAATTCTTATCTTCTAACAAAGCCAATCTTTTATTTTTGATAAATTGTATATCTAAAACACATAAGTAAATTTCAGCATAACTTCAAAAACACATTTATGAAATCATTATCAATCAATAAAAATTTACATATATTTTCCCTTGTTCATGTTTGTAGATTAATAAATAAGCCTATGCTCAGTTGTGGGGCTTTTTTTGAGAAGCTCTTTCTTGAGAACTAAAAACGCAATTTTAAGAATTTTAATTACTTTTAGAATTTCAGGTGGTAAAATTACGATATATTCATTAGTGATCTTTAGCCTTCATAATTTATGAACATTTAACTATGTACAACATAGTTATACATATAAAACTATATTAAAATAAGGTTTTAGTAAGTAAAAAGGTGATTTAATTTCCTTATAGAAGTTTAACATTTCATATATTACTGTAATAAATTTTCAAATTTACAAATGCATAGATTACCCAATATTTTATATCTTTCACAATTTTTGAAGTTAAAAATTTTTCAACAATATTTTAACAGATTAATTAACCAAGTAATATTTTTCTCTTGAACATTTATATATATATAACAATTGCAGAATGAATTAATTCCCTTTTGTATTACAAATTAGGTAAGTTATAGAATGTATTGGGTAGGATGGACATTTTAATGTGTTAATTCTTTCTGTCCATGAACACATTATGTGCTTCCACTTGTTTGTATCTTCTTCAATTTCTTTCTTCAGTATCTTACAATTTTCCAAGTACAAGTCTACGTCCATGGTTAGATTTCTTCCTAAGCATTTTATTCTTTTTGAAGGAATTATGAATGAGATTGTTTTTTAATTGTTCTTTCTGATAGTTCATAATTGGCATATAAAAATATAACTTTTCTGAAATTCCGACTTCTCAGAGTTTTGTTCTCAGAGTTATTCTGCTATTTTACTGAACTCTTTTATGAGTTCTAGTAGTTTCTTGGTGTAATCTTTAGGATTCTGTAATGTACAATATCATGTCATTTGCAAATAGAGACAGTTTTATTGCTTCCTTTCCAATTTGGATGCCTTGTATTTCTTCCTCTTGTCTGATTGCTATGGCTAGGACTTCCAGTAATATGTTGAATAAAGGGGGTGAAAGTGGACATCCTTGTTTTGTTAATAATCTTAAGAGGAATGTTTGTAGTTTTTGCCCGTTGAGTATGTATGATGCTGGCAGTGGGTTTGTCATATATGTCCTTTATTATGTTTTGATTATATCATCTCTATTTCTACTTTGCTGAGGGTTGTTATCATAAATAGGTGATAGATTTTATCAGATGCTTTTTCTGTACCTATTGATATGATCAGGTGGTTTTTATCCCTCATTTTGTTTATGTGGTATATCACATCTATTGATCTGTAAATGTTGTATAAAACTTGCATTCCCAGAATAAATCCCACTTGATTGTGGTATACAATCCTTTTGATATATTTTTCTATTCCGTTTACTAATATTTGTTGAAGACTTTAGCATCTATACTCATCAGTGATATTAGCCTACAATTTTCTTTCATTGTAGTGCCTTTATCTAATTTTGGATTTAGGATAATGCTAGCCTTGTAAAATGAGCTTGGAAGTCTTCCCTCTTAAATTTTTTGAAATAGTTTGAGAAGGAGAGGTGTTAGTTCTTCCTGGAACATTTAGTAAAATTTATGTGTGAAGCAATCCGGTTCAAGGCTTTCATTTGTTGGGTGTTTTTTAATTACTGCTTTAATTTCACCAGGTGTAATTTGTCTATTTAGATTTGCTGATTCTTATTGCTTTAGTTTTGGAAGACTGTATGTTTCTATGAATTCATCTATTTCATCCAGATTGTCCCATTTATGGCATGTAGTAGTTCATAATAGTTTCATATAATCCTTTATATTTCTTTGGTGTCAGTTGTTATTTCTCCTCTTTCACTTCTGATTTTATTTATTTGGGCCCTTTCTCTTTTTTCCTTGATGAATCTGGATAAAGGTTTGCCAATCTTGTTTATTTCTTCAGAGAACCAGCTCTTGGATTCATCAATCTTTTGTATTGTTTTTTTTTTTTTTATCCAATTCCATTTATATCTGTTCTGATTGTTATTTTATTCCTTCTATTCACTTTGGGCTTTGTTTTTTGTTCTCTTTTAAGTTCCTTTAAGTTTGAAGTTAGATTGTTTATTTGAGCTTTTTCTTATTTCTTGAAATAGGCCTATAATGCTATGAATTTCCCTCTTAGGATTGCTCCTTGGGTTGTGTTCTCATTTTCCTTGTTGTACCATTTTTTTAATAACATGTTATTTAGCTTCCACCTCTTTGTCCTCATGAATTATTTCTCATTTAATAGCATTATGGTTAGAGAATATGCTTGATACGATTTCAATCTTAAATTTATTGAAATCCATTTTGTGTCCTAACATGTGGTCTATCCTAGAAAATGTTCCATGAGTACTTGAAAGGAATGTATATTATGCTGCTTTGGAGTGAAATGCTCTGTGCATATCAATTACATCCATTTTATCTGGTGTGTCATTTAAGGCTGCTTCTTGTCTCCTTGTTGATTTTTTGTCTCAAAGATCTATCCATTAAAGTCAATAGGGTGTTAAAATCCCCTACTATGACTGTATTTCTGTCCATCTTTCCCTTTATTTTCATCAAGATTTGCTTTACATATTTAGATGCTCTCATGTCAGGTGCATAAATGTTTACTAGGGTTATACCCTTTTTTTGGATTGTTCCCTTTATTATTATGCAGTTTCCTTCTTTGTCTTTTACTATAGCCTTGGCATTAAAATCTATTTTGTTGTATATAAGTATTGCTACCTCAGTTTCTTTTTCCTTTCCTTTTGCATGAAATACTTTTTTCCATCTCTTTGCTTTCATCATGATTATGTTTCATTCTAAGGTGGGTCTCTTGGAAACAGCATATATATATAGGTCTTGTTTTCTTATCCAATGAGCTAGCTATGTCTTTTTGTTGGAGCATTTAAGCCATTTATTTATTTGAAGTGATTATGGATAGATGTATATTTATTGCCACTTTATTTTTAATTATTTTCCTCTGTTTTTTTTGTTTCTTTTCTTTTCTTCTCCTTCATCTTAATGCAAGCCTTTCAATATTTGTTGCAATACTGGTTTGGTGTTCACAAACTCCTTTAGCTTTGTTTTGTCAGGGAAACCCTTTATTTCTACCTCAATTTTAAATGACAACCTTGGTGGGTAAAGTAGGTCCTTGCTTTTCATCACCTTGAATATTTCATGCCAATCCCTTCTGTCCTTAAATGTTTCTGATGTGAAATCAGTGAAATCAGATGACAGTCAAATGGGAGCTCTGTTGTAGGTATTTAACTGCTTTTCTCTTGCAGCTTTTAAGATTCTCTCCTTCTCTTTAAGATTTGCCATTTTAATTATGATTTTTTCTTGATATGAGCCTCTTTGGTTCCATCTTGCTTGGGACTCTCTGCACTTCCTAGACTTCTGTGCATTTCTCCTTCACCAGGTTAGCAAAGTTTTCAGTCATTATTTCTTTAAATAGATTCTTGATTCCCCTGCTCATTCTCTTCTCTTTTCATATTCTTGTGATATGGATGTTGTTAGGCTTGATGTTGTCTCAAAGGTTTATTACATTCTCATTTTTGTTTTCTGCTCTGCTTGGGTTTTTCTTCTACCTTGTCTTCCAAATCTCTGACTTGATCCTCTGCTTTATCTAACTTATGGATTATCACTTACAGTGTATTATTTATTTTAGATATTGTGTTTTTATTTCTGACTGATCCTTTTTAATAGTATCTATGTCTTTTTCATGTTGTTGAGTATCCTTATAATCATTACTCTAAACTGTATTTAATAAATTGCTTGTCACCATTTCATTTTTCTGGAAAATTATCTTTTTATTTCATTCAGGACCTGTTTCTTTCTCTTTCTATTTTTGCTGCCTTTTTGTGTTTGTTTCCAAGTATTTGGTAGATCTGCTTAGACTCAGGTGCAGTTCTATGTCAGACGCTGCCTATGCCTGCTTCTGGGCAACCTGTTTGGAGTTATCAGTGATCCATAGTTTGTGGCTCCCTCTGCTGGGCCTGGGTGTGTGTAAAATGAACTAAGCTGTGCGCCAGGCCCTGGGGAGTATCAGCTACAATCTCAGAGATCCCAGAGGCCCACCTTTGCCTGCCGGTTTTCTCTTAGGCTTGAACTCTGACATATCCTCCAGCTGGCCTCCTCAACAGCCAGGTATAAAGATAATGATTTGAGTTTTAACTGCTCAGGTCAAATTATATGTGTACTATTCAGGGAGTATTACCCACTGGGTAGCTTGATGTGTTTAGGTCCTGATCACAAAAGAAAGTTATAGTTGGATTCATACACTTAGAAGTCATTAGTTAATATATAGATTTGGAACAAAGTACTAAAAAATAGGTGAAAGAATGTAAAAGACCTGTACTTGGAAAATTGTAAGACAATGAAAAAAATTTAAAAAGATATAAATAAGTGGAAACACATACCATGATCTTGGGTAGAAAGACATGACATCACTAAAATGTCTATACTACCCAAAAGCAATCTACAGATTCGAAGCAACTCCCATCAAGATACCAATGATGAATTTCACAGAATTAGAACAATATTTCAAAAAACAATATGGAACCAAAAAGGCTCCAAATAGCAACAACAGTCATGAAAAAGAATAGCAAATTTGGAGGTTTCATGCTACTTAGTACCAAACTATACAATAACACCATAGTAATCAAAACAGCATGGTTCCGGTATAAAAACAGAAACATAGATCAATGGAAAAGAATAGAGGGCCCAGAAATAAACCAACGACTTTATAGTCAATTAATATTTGATGAGAACGCAAGCATATGCAATGGGCTAAAAATAGTTAATTCAATAGATGGTGTTGGGGAAATTGGACAGATACATGCAGATAAATGAAACTAGACCACCTTCTTATGTCAACACAAGAATAAATTCAAAATGGATTAAAGACTTCAATGTCAGACCTGAAACCTTAAAAATCCTAGAAGAAAACATAGGCAATGAAATTCAACACATTAATCATAGCAATATTTTATCAAATATGTCTCCTCAGGCAATGGAAAACTAACAAATGGGACCACATCAAATTAAGAAGTTTTTGCACAGTAAAGGAAACCATGAACAAAATAAATATACAACTCAGAAAATAGGAGAACATATATGCTAATACATCTGATAAGGGATTAATATCCAAAATGTATAACAAACTTTTGAAACTCAATACCAAAAAACCCAGACAACAAAGAATCCAATTAAAACACAGGCAAATGACCTGAATAGACAATTCTCAAAAAAAGATATGCAGATGGCCAACAGAAAAGTAGCTCAACATCACTAATTATCAGAGAAATGCAAACAAAAACTACAATGAGATACCATATCACACCTGTCAGAATGGTTATCATAAATAAATCAACAAACAACAACTGCTGGTGAAGTTGTGGAGAAGGGGGAACCCTTCTGCACTGTTTATAGGAATACAAACTGGTGCTGCCACTGTGGATAGCAATGTGGAGATGCCTCAACAAATTAAAAATGGAGCTACTTTATGTCCCACAGATCCCACTTCTGGGGGTAGAGCTGAAGAGGCCTGGAACACTTATTTAAAAGAACATAAGCATCCTTATGTTCATTGCAGCATTATTTATACTCACTAAGATCTGGAGTCAGCCCAAGTGTCCATCAGTAGATGAACAGATAAAACAACTATGGGATATTCATGCAATGAACACTACTTGGCCATAGAAATGAAGAAAATTTTACCCTTTGCAATAGCACTGATGGACCTGGAGAACATTACACTAAGTGAAATAATCCAGTTGGAGAAATACAAATATATGATTTCACTGATATGTAGAATCTAATTGACAAAATGAACCAACAAGCAAAATTGAGACAGTCTCGTAGATAGCTGGCTGACAACTCTGGGGCAGTGGTTAGGGGGTTGAAGAATGAAGCAAAAAGGAAAAAGAACTCATGTACGTGGACAACAGTGTGGTAATTCCAAAGGGGGAGGGGGCATAAGGGGGAAAAATGGTAATGGAAAAATACAATAAAAATGATGCTAAAAAGCAATGTGGTAAAACGTGGGTACATCTAGGTGTACATTGTATAAAACAATAGTAAAATGTTTTGTGGATCAAGAAAACTGAAATTAAAGTATTTGTCGACAGTAACATGTAAGTTAGGTGGAATTAATATATTCTAATATATTGTAAAGTGTTTGTGTGTGTTCTTTGAATGCAAAAAGATGAAATATAAAGGATGTACTTCAGGCAGGAAAGCGAACAAAATAGGTAAATTCACTTGTAGCCAGGATAGGTTGTTTCTCTTGAGTTCAGATTTAATAAGCATATATTATGTGTGTGTGTGTGTGCTTATGCCTATAAGCATATATGTATATAAAGAACTATATATAATATATATTATATAGAGAAATATATATATAGTTCTTAATGATTCTGAAATTTCTACTACTAGAGACACATTAGTTTATATTCATAATTCAAAAGGCAATCATTTTTAAAGTAGAAATGGTCCTAGAAAAGATGGATAAAAGGAAGGATTAGACAAATGCACAAGAAATTGTTGATGATTTATCTTATTAAATTCCTTTTGAAGATGAAAGACCAGGACATTTGTTAGCACACAGAGGTAATATAGTGAAATCACTTAATAATTACCAAACCAAGAAAATATCTTTCCTACTTGAAATTTTATCTCAACTCATACTTTTCAAGCTGTATTATCTAATTTATAGGTTTCTCAAGACAAAAGTCATTGTCTTATACTACTTTGTAACCCAGAACCAAGAACACAATAGAAAGTGGAACCTCAGCAGATACTGGCTGCTAATGATAATGCCTTCTCAGACACAAATTTCCATGAACTTTAAGAGAAAAAAAGCATGACTTCTGTATGCCCCATGTCTATTGAAACATGCTAAATATTTACTTTACTAGGTATCTAATTATAAAGCTCCTATGGCCTACAAAAGGAACTATGTACTACTGGGTATCTTATTACCATAAAAATAATGTATTTGGTGATACTGACTATTGCTAATGGGGAAAAGTACAATGTAGGTGCTATGGTCTAATAAAAAATGTTTCAAAAATTAATTTGTGCCTTAAGCACGATTTATTTAAGGCCCATTTTATTTTCTTTCATTCATTTTTATTCTAATTTTCAAATCAATAACTTAGAACAAAATATTTTATACAATGTAATTGTCAAGACTCCGTTAATATTCTGCGAAATATATGCAAATATATCAATGTCTATGTTGATAGTTATATGATACCTCTTTCTTATGTACAATAGTATCATAGTTGTATGTGAGGGGAAGTGTAGAAGGACAGAGGTGAATATCTTTGTTTTCCAAATTCTAAATGTTAACACCAGTAATCCCTTCCCTCATGAATGCATTTCTCCATTTCTACATTTTTATGCTCTGGGTTTTAAATATGTGTTCAGGGATAATACACATCCCTGTGTATATATCATCCCTGAACACATATTTAGTACACACACACATATACATGTGTGTGTGTGATAAAATAGTTTTACTCTTCTATATCCTGAAAGAGATAAACTTGTTCTAAGGTACAGAATTTTAGAAAGAGCTTATAATTTGAGCTTTCTGTTGATAAAACACACAGATATACAGGTTGGGATAAAGTAGTTTTACATTTGGCCATATGGTAAATAATATAATTAATAAATAATAATATAAGAATAAATTCTGTGTTTTGCATGCTCACAACTGTAAACTTACTTCGGCCCCACCCTGTATATCCCATAATCACTTAGTGAGGAGGTGATAAAAATTTCAGAAAGGTGATTGAACTTAGTAATCTGAAACTAAAATCCATTGTTCTATTCTAGTAAACAGAACATTACAGGACTGTGTATGTCTGAAAAATAATTCACATTAGTATGAATAGTAAGAAAATTCCAAGGCAAAGATTGCATAATTAAAAAAAATATTCAATGTCTTTCAATTCCCTACCAGATACACAAATCACAAATAATGGTTTACTAGGAGAGCTGAGGAGCCTGACACACATTCTTGTACATCACACTTGCAAAGACTGGGGAATTCACTTATCATATCTATTAACTAGGTACAAGTAAAAACAAATAAAGCATCACACATAATAATAATGATAACTACATTGAAAATTTGAGTGTAAGATAAAGTTTTTCATTTCATCAAGTTAGAATAAGAAATTAGAAGGCAACTGTGTGCAGCTTGGTCAAGGTTATAATTTAAGTTTAGATCATTCAGGTCATTTGGCTCTTTTCAGGGTGGGCACTGTATTAATAATTCAATATTAGAAAACTTACAGCTGTCAAGGAAGAGGAGGTAGGAGGCTGGGTGAGAAGGGTGAAGGGATTAAATAAAGAGAAAAGAAAAAAAGGAAGACTTACAGACACAGACAACATTATGGTGATTGCCAGAGAGAAGGGAACTAGAGGGAGGTAGATAAAGGCAGAGGGGACACATGATGATGGAAGGAGACTTGACTTGGGGTAGTGAACACACAATACAATATACAGATGATATACTGTAGAATTCTATACCTGAAACCTTTATAAGTTTATTAACCAAATGTTACCCCAATACATTAAATAAAACATAAAAAGGTATTTTATAATAATTAAAATAAATCATTTTAATTCCTACAAGCTAATCAGTGGGACAAGGAGAAATCTTGCTAGTTTTCCTTTTCTGGGTAGATTTGTCATTAATGGACGGAAAAAATAATGAACTTTTATTTCCTATTTTTAGATAACCCTCAACTCTTACCTTCAGATTTCTTTCTTTCTCTTTCTTCCTTCCTTCCTTCCTTCCTTCCTTCCTTCCTTCCTTCCTTCCTTCCTTCCTTCCTTCCTTCCTTCCTTCCTTCCTTTCTTTCTTTCTTCCTTTCTTTCTTTCTTTCTTTCTTTCTATTATACCAAACCCTACACCACTGCTTATGTTCATGGTCATGTGTATAAGTTCTTTGGCTACTCCATTTCCTACACTGTACTTTACATTCACATGGCTATACTGTAACTACCTATTCGTACTTTCTCATCTCCTCACCTTTACACTCATTCCCCTATATCCTTCTCCTATTTGGCAACAATCAAAACAGTCTCCATATCCATGATTTTCTCTGTTCTTCTTGTTTCCTTAGTTTCTTTTTTAGATTCACATGTGGATAGGTATGTAATTTTTGCCATTTTATTGTTCATAGTTTTGGTCTCCTTTTTCTTAAATAAGTCCCTTTAAAATTTCATATAATAATGGTTTAGTGATGATGAAGCCCTTTAGATTTTTCTTGTCTGGGAAGCTTTATATCTGCCCTTCAATTCTAAATGACAGCGTTGCTGGGTAGAGCAATCCTGGCTATAGGTCCCTGCTTTTCTTGATTTTGAATATTTCTTGCCAGCCCCTTCTAGCCTGCAAAGTTTCTTTTGAGAAATCAGCTAACAGTCTTAAGGGGCCTCCAATGAGGGTAAATAACTGCTTTTGTCTTGCTGTTTTTAAGATTTTCTCTTTATATTTAACCTTTGGCATTTTAATTATGATGTGTCTTGGAGTGGGCCTCTTTGCATACATCTTCTTTGGGACTCTGTGCTTTCTGGACTTGCCTGTTTATTTCCTTCACCAAATTAGGAAAGTTTTCTTTCATTATTTTTTCAGAGAGATTTCCAATTTCTTGGTTTTTCTCATGTCCTTCTGGCACCCATATGATCTGAGTTTTGGAATGCTTGAAGTTGTCCCAGAGACTGCTTATACTACCCTTATTATTATTATTATTTTCTTCTCATTGTTCTGATTATTTGTTTTTTGCTTCCTTTGGAAAACCAATGAGGTTCCAAATCATTGATTTTATTCTCAGGTTTATTCAGTCTACTGTTGTTTCCTTATAAATTGTTTAGCAACCAAGGCTCAACTACAAGAGGAGGGTGTGTTCAGTCCACATGAAGGGCACACCTTGAGTACCTAATTTGGGTGATAGGAGAGGCTGTGCCACTGGGCCCTACAGGACACCTATCACATTAGACCATGCTACCATGACAGGGAGACATAGCAGCTCTATCTAACAAATAGAAACAGACACAGGGATGCTGCCAAAATGAGGAGACAAAGAACAGATCAAAACTCTAGAAAAAGAACTAAACAAAATGGAGATAAGCAATCTATCAGATGCAGAGTTCAAAACACTGGCTACAAGGTTGCTCAGGGAACTTAGGACCTCAACAACATAAAAAAGATCTAGTCAGAAATGTAGGCTACACTAATTGAAATAAAGAGCCTTTCAGCTTTCTGATGCTACAAATGCAACAAAATATCCAGATTGCCAAGCAAGAAACTTGAAAGGGATTTTATATGGTGAAATCAGTTGGAGAACCCATGAGGACAAACTGGCAAAGTAAAAATATCCTCCAGCAGCTTTGCCAGTATACAACAAATCTAGGTCACGCCATTCAGCAGGAAAACTTATTAGAACTCCTCTCTTATTTCCGCCAGAAGAAAAGCAACCCTACAAAATTGAATAACCTGTGAATTCTCTTTTAAGGGAGGTAACATGCTCTGGACATTCCATTAATATGTTCACTATTACTAAGATACATAAATATGACCATTCAAAATGTATTCCAATATAACATAATAAAATAAAACCAAGAGTTTCAATCATCTAGAACTTAACTAATATATACCACACAAAATGCTTGGTAAAATTGTAAAAGGCTGTAAATTAAGCCAGTTCCATTGTAAAGAGTCTCTTGGAGTTTAGTGGAATGTGTCTTAGCAAATATTGCTTCTTTGGTTCATAAATATATTACATGTACTGATAGAAAAGATATGCGTGTGTGCCTATTAGGTGTCAAGGAAATGTACAGTTGGTACATGACTTCAACTATAGACCTGTTCATCTTGACTTACTACAAAACCTCCTCTCCTGTTTCTTTTTCACGAGCTGTGAACATAAGAGGAAGAGTCCCATTTTGGAACTCAAACAATAAGGGGTCTTTGAAGCAATTACCCTTTGTAAACCATTGTCATGGCCAATGTCTGAAAATCTCTGGCAGTAAAATTTAGGAGTCCAACTACAAAGCCCTTAGCTGTGTGGTTTTGGACATTCACAAGCATCCTCCTCAGTTGAGCTTAGATATGATCATTCAAAATTTACACAAAGCTTATGAGAGAGCCTTTTACATTAAAGACTGAGGAACACTGTTTGCTATTTTTAAAAGTCCTTTGACCACCTGGTATAATATGCAAAAACTTGAAATTTCTGGAGAAACAAAACTACCTGATTACTTACATATGCCAGAAGATTTGAAATCTGTATCTCTTAAAATTAGTTGCAGTATAGGTGGTTCCAAATCCTACAGAAAGGATTGACTTAGGAAGATAATATTATAACTGCAAAAGCAGTAGGACCAATTAAAAAGTGCAGACTCAACCGAACAATCACATGATGATTTAGTTTATAGTTATGTTCTGTATGATGACATATATTCAAGTGAACTCCAGGTAATTTTCAGATTTTCTTTTAGTCTAAGAGACCTCAATTTGGATTATTTTAAACACAGTGAAATTGAAGAAATTTAGCAAAATTTTTAAAAAGTTAAATGTGTAAATAAAAATATTGTTTTATAGCATAAATACACTAGCCTTCATCTAAAAAGAATATTTTCCAAAAAAGAGTCTGGGCATTTAATCATAATTTTCATAAATGCTCTGGGAGGGAGCCCATAAATAAGAACAGCATATGAAATACTAGTTTAAGATCAATTTTTTTTTATTAAATGCCCCTCTTAGAGCCAAACACCTGTTTCACGGCTGTTGCATGTATAATTAATGCAGCCTAATGAACATGCTTCATCAAAATCTCTCTGTGGTTTAAAAATAAAACCAGAGTGGTAAGTCTTACAAATTGTAACAATTAAGAAATATAGAGTAATATTTTAAAAGTACATCTCATGGCATTTATATCAAATGACAGTATGCCTGCATTGACAAAGTCCTCTAAGGAATCAGGTAATAATTGCTATGCTTTTCCACAGCATATGACTACATATAGAGGCTCATCTCATCAACACTCTTGTTGCCAGCCTAGACTCTCCTGAGGGCATGCATATTTCCTGCTTGCCTTGATATATTAGGTATCAATGACAAATCAGCTGTCCCAAGCAACAGTTCTCTCCCTAGCTCAGCAACTCTCCCACCGTTCCTACTTCAGTCTTCTTTTTTCTCAGTCATGCTCTGCAATCATAATGAAGGCATTTATCCTCTACAAACAAACCAGACTTTAACTCTTTAATGTAAATATGTGGAGAGAATTATAGGAACAAAATATTTTGGAGCCCCCTACGTAGTTTAAAGTATACTTATCTGTGCAAAAAACAAAAAGAGCAGTGTCTTCAAAACATCTGCTTATGGGCACAGTTTTATGTTACCATTAATTCTCATTATGCTTACTGTAAAAAATAAGCAAATAATGTATCTATTGTTAGAAACAAAAAGTCAAACATGTTGACTGATAGTTCTGATTTTAGGTGAAGCTAATTATACACTTATGGATGCTAATATGTTCTGGCATTTAACTAATAAAATGCAAATTGTCCTCTCAGTGTGCTTGGGGTGTCATAATAAAATACAACAAGCTGGGAAGATAGAAGTCCAAGATCACAGTGCCAGCATGATCACTCTCTGGTGAAGACTCTTTTCTGACTTGCAGGCAGCCATGTTCTTGCAGTTGTTCACATGACCTATTCTCAGTGTATAGGAAGAGAGAGAGAGAGAAGTTTCTCTTTCTGTTCTTGTAAAACACTAATTCTACTGGAATTGGACCTCACCATTATGCACTCAATAATCTTAATTACTTCCTAAAGGTTCTCTCTGCAAAAACACAATATTGGGTTTAGGGTTTCAACACATGAATTTGGCAGGAGACAGAATTCAGTCCATAGTATATCCTGAAGCAACTAGAAACTTGGATGCAGGTGTTATGCCCACACCTACCAAATCTACATTTGCTTGGAAGCAGTGAAAAAGGTGGGGGCATCTGGAATACAGCCGGCATGTAGCATATTGGAAGTACATTCTGTTTATAAGACATAAAAACATGTTGAATATTCTCTCTAAAATGAATTCTACATTAAACATTTTCTGTGAATAAAAATTATAAAGTACAAATTCTATTATCACTTGCATTCTAGCAGTATTTTAATTGCTTCTAAATTCCATTTATTTGTTTATATATGCTTATATAAAAATGTGTACACATTTCCAAGTGGGTAAGTAAAAACTTATCAAAAATGTCCTCATATATGAAAAGAGATAAAATATTATCATTTAATCATAAATATTTACTGAATGACTACTCTGTGGCACACCCTGTTCTAGGAATTTGGCATAAAATAATGAACAAAGCAGGCAAGTCATTAATTTTATCAAATATGCATATAAGTAAATAATATAGTTATTTATGCTAATAATGTGATAAAAATTTTGAAGCAATACTGAAAAATACTTCTTTTTTTAGATTTTATTTATTTATTTATTTTTGTTTGTTTTTAGAGAGGGAAGGGAGGGAGAGAGAAAGAGAGAGAGAAACATCAATGTGTGGTTGCTGGGGGTCATGGCTTGCAACCCAGGCATGTGCCCTGACTGGGAATTGAACCTGTGACACTTTGGTTCTCAGCCCACGCTCAATCCACTGAGCTACGCCAGCCAGGGTGAAAAATATTTCAATTAATGGTAGTTATCAAGTTTCATTCTATGAGTATTTATTTCTATGCTTACTAACTATCCCCACCTTCTGTGAAATTAGTGAAAATATCATTTAGAAATATTCCTCTTATAACTAAATATATTCTAATACTCTTATCAAAAATATTGAAAGCATCACAACTTAGATCTATGGTATGTAGTATTTAACCTGTACCTAAATTCAGGAAGGTTATAGATTAACTGTCTGGATTCTGGATTCTGAAGATTTGGGTCTGAAATCTGGTTATGCCTCTTATTACTTCTGTAAAGAGAATTGCTCTATCAGTAAGCTTCTCTTCCTTCCCTACAACAATGCACCAATAATACTATTTACTCTTATAGGATGTTGTGAACCTAATGCAAAGTCTGACATTTAGTTCAGGGTACAATAAAATCTGCTATTACTAATGTTTAATATTTAAACTGAGGAAACTATATCTGAAGCATACATGCACACATCTATCTATGTAAAACAATAAAAAAGAAAAAGAAAACCTCCCTAAGCATAATATATAGAATCATAAAAGTTTAAGAAGTAATCATTTTGCTAACCACCAAGATCTTCCATGAAATCAATATATGATTATGTCAAAAGTATTTTTAATACATAAAATAATTAAGAAAATATGTGTTACCTTTGAAGGCACATGTTCTCTTTAGCATTTGGACTCAACACGTATCAAGGTAGTCAATTATTTGACCTTTAAGATGCATCTTTCTCTGCCCTTGTAATGTATGATTTTACTTCTCAAAGTGAGAATCCAATGAACAACTACAGTCAAGTTCCACATAATGGCATAAAGACAATAATATCTTGGTTAGATGAGCCACATATACGATGGTTGTCTCATAAGATTATAATGGAGCTGAAAAATTCCTATTGCCCAGTGATGTCATAGCATAACACTCCTAAATTCTTGGGGGAACATATTACACAAAGACAAGAGTGTTTACCATTGTGTTACAATTGCCTGCGCTATTCAGTACAGTGACATGCTATACAGGTTTGTAGCCTAGGAGACATAGGACAATTTGTGACCCCAAAATATGCCTCTTTGACATAAAAATTATTTCATGTTCATCAATTTTTCAAAACCACACACATGAGTGAAGCTCTGAAAACCAAATAGAAGTTACCCTTTGTAAAGACATTTACATTTGTGAGTGTAACCATACAGATACTTCATCTCTTTAATATGACCTTCTCTTCTTTTTTTTTCTTTTCATTAAAGCTGGCCTCATCTAGCACCCTGACTCCCTTCACACTAGCACATTCACTCAGTCATTAAGCACTTGGGACAATGAGGTTCTAGTCAGCATCAAATAATCTTAGGAACAAAGCCTCAGGTCTGTTGACCTCAGAGACAGAGTTTTGGTCAGACTAGAGGTAAGATCTAGGCCTCAGATGTGTTTCAGCTCCATGCCCAGAAAAGCAGCAAGGTGAGGCAGGGGGACACCATGGCTGACATTAAGACCAGATGCAACAATTAACTACCTCCTACCCTAGAACAAGCTAATCAGTAGACCCTGACTACAGCCTACAATCCCTAGTCACCATGACTACTGATTTTCCCTCTATGCAGCCCATCCCCTGGAAGCCAACTAGGAGTCAGGTCTTGCTAGGTCACCTATGACTCAGGGCATGGCACCATTTCCTCACTAATAAACCTCTTCTTTCTTTGCTGCAAATTCCTGTTCATGTCTTTTGGGGCTTTGTTGCACTCAGACAAATGGACCCATGTAGTCTGGTAACATAAGGAAAATCTCAATTTGTAAGGGTGTATCCCAGTTAGAAGGGGACGATGTTATCTCTGGAAATTCCTGTCAACGCAGAAGGCAAAGACTTAAATCTGTGTAACAACCTCAACCTTGTTTACTGTGTTTTTTCCCTGGTAACCTCCTGTAACTAACTCCTCCATTCCAAACATTTTTGTTTTGTTTTGTTTTCAACTGAAGATGGTATTTAAGGTGGTGTGGCTTCAGCCCCTTTGGTGAGTTACTCAGTTTTTCTGGGTCTCTCCCTGTATGAAGTAAGTATATACACTATTAAACTTTTGTTTGTTTTTCTCCTCCTAATCTATCTTTTATTACAGGAATGGTTCAGTCAAGAAACACAGGAGAGTAGAGGGAAAATTATTTGTTCTCCCTTACAGAGCAATAGGCTATACCACATAGTATAGGTGTGTAGAAGGCTATACCACGTAGCTTTGTATGAGTACTCCCTAATAAGTTTGCATGAAGTTGAAATTGCCTAGGATGCATTCTCAGAACCTATCCCAGTTGGTAAGCTGCTCATGATTGTACTAGCAAGCAATTTCCAGTGAAATTCACAGTATAATATTGGCTGCTTTCCTTCCCTATCCTTTTTGCATAAAAAGTTTTCCCATTAATTTCTACAGCTTATAACTATAGATTAATTAAAATACAGAGGTAAACTGGAAAGGCAATTATACTATGATAGTAAAATAAGCAATGTTACTGTAATATATTCTTGATGGGCACATATTAAAATAGGTTAGAATACTAGGATTTATATTCTAAGTCTCTTCTTTGCAGGAATATGCTTCCATTTGCAGGTAGCAGTCTCTACTTTCAACGAATACTGTCAGGAAGAAGCATTAGTTATGACAGTTCTTTGATTCCAACAGAACAAAGACAGTATATAAATTCAAAGTATTATTTAACTCCCCAAGCCTTCTAGCTATCAGATTTGTCAAACCATATAAAATATTAAATTTCTACATATCTTCTAATATGTCTCTTCATAGATTTCAAAAGAAATCTTGTAATAACGACATTAAAAATATCTGATGTCTCTACAATAGCTGTTCATTTAACCTGATGCCACAATGCAAGTAACTCCAAATAATTTCCTCCCACTTAGTTCTGAAGTCCTAGCCTTGCTCAAAACACTTCTAAACTGAGCCATCTGATTTTTGCACACTCAGTACAAATGACTGTCTATGTGACAGGAACCCACCCATAATGTGGAGGATTTCAGGTCATAGCCTGCAAGTCTGCAACTGATTTATAGCCTTTTAATCACATACTCTGGTCTTGCTGTTTGCGATACTGCAAATTCTTGAGGATATATGCCCCATGTTAAAAATTATAACACAAACTTATGGATAAAACTATTCTCCCCACATCACATGAAAGGGTAGGCAGCAATTTTCAAAATCAAGAGGGGGGTCCACAAAGATTTTCCAAATGTATTTTCCCTCCTGAAAAAAAAAATACTATGAATTTAACTACTGATACCATCAGTAGTTGTTATCATCAGCTGATTCCTTCCTTCTGCCCTGCTTTTACATTACAAGCACTCCTCTTCCCCTATGAAAATTAAGGCCCAATTATCCTACACTGACTGCATTGCCTTAAGACTATGCCGTCTAATACTGTAGTCACTGACCTCAGCTGGCTATTTAAGTTTTAATTAAAATGAAATAAGGTTAAAAATGCCATTCCTCAATCCTATGCCCATATTTCAACTGCTCAGGAGACACATGTGATTAGTGGCTACTGTACTGGATAATGCATATTAAAATATTCCTATTTTTACAGAATATTCTTTGCAAAACATTGTACTAAGACACAAAGACCTTCAGGCAAAATAAAGGGACATTAGGTCATAGGTCAATAATGACTAAGCCTTTTAAGAATTAAATACTATATTTCATTTAAACAAAATTCTATTGGAAATGCAAGGATATACATAGTAAAGGAAAAATGACATACAGTTCCTGACAAGTAAAGCTTGAGCACATATTTTGAAGATGAATGATTGTGAATATCATATTGATGAGGGTGAATATATCATTGGATATATTTAAATATAAATGTAATATTTTAAATAAGTATTTTATAAGTATTGGAAGTTATACATTCATTGCCACTATTTCACCTTAAAAGGAAAATGACAGATTTCAAGCTAAATAAGTATAAGTAAATACATAATTTTAAAAATTATTATAATGAACTCTGGGTCAGGGGGATTTTGAAGGGTGCTAGCAAAAGCTTTCTTGTATGATTTTCAAACCAGAAGTCCTTTACACACAATCTCATTCTAGGTTAGTCACTACTACCTACTCTCTTATTCCCTGACCCCTGTACTTTAATTCATTTTTCTTTCACTATTACTCTCTACATAAAAGAGTCTCCCAAATTTTAAGGCAATCAGTTTCTTCATTGCTTATTTACTGGTACATTTACAATATTCCAGTACAGGAGGACATACTTTGACTGTTGTAGACCCTAAATGATAGAATAACCAAGCAAATATCAGAAAGAGGGAACTGGCTAAATCTAGCAGGTTATATCTCTCAGGAAAAGTTTCCTGATCTATGCATTCATCTTGATTGTAGGTCAGCGACAAATTTAGAATCTTGGATCTGGAAATCTATACCTTATCTTCCATCTTTTATCTAGTTCCTTAGGTCCATTGTTATTCTTCTTATGCTGCTTTAGGGAAAGCCTTAATATAAATGCAGAATTGAAAAGCAACTTTATTTACTTAACATGGCTCTTCTGGACCTAAGAATAATAAATTAGATGAAAGATTAATGCAATTGGGAAAGGTGTTATTTATTACCAGGCTATGGCATGAATAGATAGAAACTAAGAACAAACTACTCTGTTGATTCCAAGCTGTGCCATTTCTTCTCCTCCTATCTTTATGTCAGTTAATGAGCTCCAAAGCCTGCTCATGTCTTGCAGTGAAGAAGTATTAGGATTTCTGACATACTGTACTACTGACTGTAAAAAGAACAAAATCCCAAAAAGCTGAGAGGCAGACAGTAGTGACACACCTGGGGAATCTATTTTCAAAACATATGAACTACTGTATGAAAATAATACATCATTAATATGAAAATATTAAGTACTAAAGCATAAGCTAATCTCATGCACATTCAGTGAAATGGAAAAAAAAAAACACAATTCCAAAGAACAGCCATAAATGGTTTGTAAATGGTCATACAATATAAAAAGCATCAAAATTAATAAATCTAGAAAAATTTAAAGAAGGACCACACTGGATATGTAAGCCACTGGAAGTGGAACAACAGGAGGTAGGTATATACAAGAATTGTCCCTAAAATGCAATCAAGTTTAAGGGCCTACACATAAGATGAATGTAAGAATATTTGCACTGAAAATTTTTGTTAATATCAACTAGAATGATATACTTTTAAGTTGGTGTAAAACATAGATCCATTATATCAGTAGATATAGTATTATTTAACAATAATTACTTACACATATGATTCATTCTGCCTGGTTCAAGATAATACATGAATATTCATAATTTATGGCATTGTGAGATAGAGAATTATGTGGTTCCCAAGTAAATAACATTGGTTATGGTTATCCCGCTTATATTACACACTCTATCTTAAATTACCCATAATAATTAGGGAAAAGATTAAAACAGAATTAAAACTAATTATGATCCAGAATTTTTGTTGATTCCACATCCTTCCCCCCAAACCTCGGACCATATTTCCTTTGGACCACACCCTGTATCACATACTCACAGTGCTGGGAAAGCTCAATTGGGACAGGCACTGGTGCACATGTGTGCAGTGAATCCTGCTCTTCTACCTTCAGCAGAAGTATTTCTTTCTTTCACCTTCCCTTTCTTTCTTTGTCATTATGGGGACTGAGCCAGAAGCCTTTAAAAACATAGACTTTGAAGCCATAGTTCCTGGGTCTAATTCCCAGTTATATCATTTAGCTGCTGTGGATGTATGCATGAGTTACTCAAATTCTCTGAGCCCCAGTTTCCATGTCAGTCTACCTACCTGCTAGAGTTGTCAATTGAGAGGATGAACTGAGATCAGACATACAATCACTTTAAACAGCACCTGACACAGTCAGTGCTGTATCGTTAGCTACTGTTATTAATGTAAAGCTGTCTCTATTATAGGTTTATTACAATATATTTTAACATCTGTTGTGACCATAAAAATGTCAGCAGATGGATATAAATGAATTAATAATCGAATAATTTTCTCCTATAATATATTTAAAATATAAAATTAAAAATATAAAATTTATATTATTTATATCCTCAGAGACTAGCTCAATAATCAGCACATATTGACAATCAATGCTCTCTAGAGAGATGCCCAAATCCACCATTTTGGTTATCAAACTGGCATGTAAATAAAAATAAGTCAATATACATTTCATCCCATAATTTCAGAGTTAAATAACACTGGCATATATGTTGTATGTAAAACTGTGACTTATTCTGAAGGTAATTAAGAACCCACAGTAATGGTTCTAATTTTTATAATTACTTGCCCCTCCATAATATTTCTTAGTATCCCTTTTTAAATTTTATTTTTCAATTAGTTTAAATTTGAGCTCCTCTATAATATTTCAAAACATCAAATGATGCTTTTATAATTATACATTTATATTTATTGAAGTTTTCAAAACAGAATGTAATTAAAGTGGATTTATATCTTTATATGCTTGTATGAATAGGGCTAATTTTGTTTGTGTAGCTGGGGAAGGGAGAGAAAAGGGCAAATATTCAGAAACTTTTTTCTTTTAAAGTAAGAATCATAGATGATCAAAAGAAACTTAATTGTTTAGGTTTAGTAAAACCTCTAGTTTATTTTTTTAAATATAACTTTTCATGCTTTAACTTAAAATGCATCTGTTTTCATGACAATAACAACAGAAGAGAACTTCTAAATTCTTGATTTCTTTTGGGTGGTGTATTCAAATAAACATTTTCAAAATCAATTATTTTAATAGCAATGAAAAGTTCATTCTGGCATTTTTCATCAACATTCAAGGCCACTGTAATCAAAACAGCCTGGTACTGGCATAAGAACAGACATATGGACCAATGGAACAGAACAGAGAGCCCAGAAATAAGCCCAAGTCTCTATGGCCAATTAATATTTGACAAAGGGGGCAGCAACATAAAATGGAGTAAAAACAGTCTCTTCAACAAATGGTGTTGGGAGAACTAGACAGCTATGTGCAAAAAAAAAAAAAAAAAGAAAGAAAGGAACTTGAGCACCAACTTACATCATACACAAAAATAAATTCAAAGACTTAAATATAAGCCATGTCACCATTAAAGTCCTAGAGGAGAACATAGGCAGGAAAATCTCAGATATTTCATGCAGAAACTTTTTTACTGATATGTCCCCCAGAGCAAGGGACATAAAGGAAAGAATAAATGAATGGGATCTTATCAAAATAAAAAGCTTCTGCACAGCTTAAAGTAAACAGTATTAAAATAAAAAGAGAACCAACTGTACAGGAAAACATATTTGCCAATGGTATCTCAGACAAGGGTTTAATCTCCAAAATACATAAAGAACTTACACAACTCAACTCGACTCTAAGAAGACAAGCAACCCAATTAAAAAAATGGGCAAAGGACTTCAACAGACACTTCTCCAAGGAGGACATACAAAGGATCCAGAGACACATGAAAAGATGCTCAATATCGCTAACTATCAGAGAGATGCAAATTAAAACCACAATGAGATACCACTTTACACCAGTCAGAATGGTCATCATTAACAAAGCAACAAACAACAAGTGCTGGAGAGGTTGTGGAGAAAAGAGGACCCTTGTGCACTGTTGGTGGGATTGCAGACTGGTACAACCACTATGGAAAACAGTATGGAATTTTCTCAAAAAACTAAAAATGGATCTGCCTTTTGACCCAGCAATTCTACTGCTGGGATTATATCCTAAGAACCCTGAAACACCAATCCAAAAGAACCTATGCACCCCAATGTTCATAGTAGCACAATTTACAATAGCTAAGTGTTGGAAGCAACCTAGGTGCCCATCAGTAAATGAATGGATCAAAAAACTCTGGTACATTTACGCAATGGAATATTATGCAGCAGAAAGAAAGAAGGAGCTACAACCCTTTGCAACAGCATGGATGCAACTGGAAAGCATTATGCTAAGTGAAATAACCCAGGCAGAGAAAGGCAAATACCATATGATCTCACCTTTAACAGGAACCTAAAGAGTAAAACAAAGAAACAAGCAAAATATAATCAAAGACACTGAAACAGAGAACAGTCTGACAGTGTTCAGAGGGGAGAGGAGAGGGAATTTCAGGGGAACAGGAGAAGGGTTCACAGAAAGAAATATAAAGGACACATGGATAAAAACTTGGGGTGGGTGGAAATGGGAGGGAGGAGGGGAGGGCTGGATAGGTGGGTTGGAATGGGAGTAAAAGATAGAAAATTGTACTGCAACAACAATTAAAATAAAAAAAATATTAAAAAAACAAGAAAAAAGAAAAAAGAAATAAAAAAACATTCAAGAAACTATTTAGGAAACTATTTAGATAATACAAGATAATACAACTAAAATAAAATCTATGGTAAAATTTTCTTTTTCTTGTGTCCTTAATTATTTGTAGCCCAACATCATACCCAAAATAATTCTATGCATTCATGAACTAGAAAATTAGTTTTATTCAAAGTTCATAATTTAAAAGTGTTCGGATTGTGAAAATAGAAGCCACTATACCCCACTATTATTTTTACAGGAACATATGTCACAATAATTATTATTTGTGAAGAACTAAGCAATGTAAAACTTTTAAATTTCATCAACATAGGAGGCATTTTTTTTTTGCTATAAACTCAGTTCTGTGTTTCAAAAAGTAAGCCTTTCAGAACAAGTGCCTTTCAGATTGTTCTATAGCTCTGTGCAGTAATGAGCAAATGTAACAGGTAGCGATTGGTGTTTAAGTATCATTGTTAAATAAAGGGAACCAATATTAGAAAATGAATGATTGTGAGCCTCTAATACCTAGTTGTGTGAGATAATACAAAAGAGTTCCAGAAATGATGGGAATGTGGCAAAAAGACATATGATTCAGATTAAAAGAATTTCCATTAGCTTGATTTGAAAAATTTAATTATCAAAATAATGACATTAATTAGATATATAATGAATTGAATTAAAAAATAATATACAAGTTAACACTGATATTTTAGAATAAGATAGTAGCAAACATGTATTCTTACAGCATAATATCAACTACTTAAACATAGCAGGGGAGAGCTTAAAAATTATCTTACTATCAGCAGGCAATAATTATCAATAAATGACAAAAATCAATGGGTGAAATACTGATAGGGAACTAGAATATTTATGTATCCTAGAAGCACCAGCAAAAGACTATACAACCAGAGCTACTATTATGGGATATATATTCTTGAAAATAACATATTATGTAAAATTGAGCAATAAAAATTATAGGGCTTATGGGAAAAAGATATTAGTGACATATTTAAAAAAGCTTAGCAACCTAAAAATGTTAGTATATTAACTGGTTAAGAAATATATAATACTACAATAAATATGACACTTGACCTTGAAAAAGACTTGAAATTTGCTTCTAGTTAGGGGTGTTGGGTATACTGTGAAGATATATATGGAAGATATATTATCCATATATTGAATATATGTTGGCTATATAAATGTCACTTGTGATTTATTTTGAAGTGCTGGAAGGAAGTTTATTTGAAATTAATAGGAAGTTGTAACATCAAATGTGAATTGATTTGTCTTCTAACATACATGGCCAGCTGAGGTAGTGGGTAGATGTTGGAAGTGTGGGCAGGAATTTGTTTCATGTATTTCTGCATGGCTTGACCCAGCTGGATACATTTCTGTATTCACTTAGTGTTTCTCCAAAACAAAATCACATCATTGTTATACTCAGTTTGGGAACTGATGTATCCATCATGTTGTAATAAATTTACATTTTCAAAAGAAGTGCTATAGCAGAAATACCTGTACTACCTTTACAATTTTAATTGTAAAATAAAATGAAATGTTACAGTATAGAAATCTGACAGATGACATCTTAACCAAGGGGTTATACGTAATATTCCTAATAATAGGACAAATTGCAATACATGTTACATGATTTGTTTAATGACTCATTTAAAAATAGCCCCATGACTATAAGAACAATGTGTATGTTTTGTAAGTCCTCTGTTAAAATTCACTGTCATGACATAAAAAAACCCTTGTATAAAGACTTCTGCATGTGTCTTTAAAAATTGTATACCAGAAAGCCTCTCCTAAATAACACAGCATTCCATCAAACATTGAGAATTATATAATACATATTTTTCATTTTTACTTTGTGAGGAATCTCAAAACAAAATGTAATGCTCCATCACTATAAATCTCATAGGCACTGTTTTTCTTTTATTTACCTGCTCCTGCAGATTTATGGCTCCTCATGTAAATTTTTAGAAGTCTACTCATTCATCCATACAATATTTATTTATTAAGCAATTTATTATACGCAGACATGAAAACTATCCCCATACTCTATCCTTATTTTTACATGAGAATATCCTTTGAATATAATTCACAGTCATGTGTAGTAGGTAAATACATGATTACCTCAATAGGTCTCATTTTGTAGATTTAACTCCATTGTATTGGAAGACTATTTTAACATTTTTACAGGTTAAGGTGCTTTTTTAAAAAAATCAGTAATGTATCAAAATTAACATGTGCATAAAACTCATATCAATACTTATAAATAATATTATATATATATATCAGAAAATGACACACTACTCCCTTAATGCCTTATTATACATACAATTATATAAATAATGGGGGATTAAGAGCTTTTTCTTATAATTTACAGGCTTACATGAATATAATATTAAACAAAATTATTTTCATTTTTATTGATGTTTTCAAAGTCATATTTTATACACAATTTCACCTGAACACTAGTTTCTTCTCTTACCTTGGAAACACTGTTTTGTAAGTATTTTACAATATTTCATGATTTTTTAATAGACAGTTTTTTCAATTAAAAAGTGTTCAATTAGAAATTGTTACTGAAATACTTTTCTAAGTGAACATTAATTTTAATAATATACATGAGATATAATTTGCCATCATTTCAATATACATAGTGAGATTTATTTATTCAAAATCTATACCATTGAAAGTTTAAATCTCAGAACTCCTTTATAAGATATTTCATTAAAGTTATCAAATTATTTAAGGCTTATGTCAGTTCTGTACTTGATGAGATTCAAAAATGGCAATGCTCTTCTCTTTTGAAGGTATGTCTTTTAAACTGCAATGTCAGAGTTCCAAAAAGAATGTCAAAATCATACCATGGGACCACCATCTAGAGTTCAATATTTTAAATACAGCATACTTATACTTTTTGTTACAGAAATCCCTCCATTGTTTCAAATTAAAATGCAGTGATTTTATCTGGAAGAAAAGAAATTACTTCCCACCTATTAACTATCACAATTTCCTTTTACTGAAGTATAATTATGTGTGACCAAATTTTACTTTTTACTGGAAGTTAATAATTCTGTCTTTGAACTTGCTGATTCAGATAGACAACATATTTGAAGACAAAAGCAAGAGTTTAATATAAGCTTTCTGGGTAGGTGTCCATAGCCCACAAACCTACATATGAGGTTAAAATTGCTTAGAGCCATTTAGATATAAATTTCACAAGTGGAAACAAAATCTTAACACAACAGGACAACTGATCTTTGTTAGGTAGACAGACACAATTGATGCTGTTCAATTGGGAACAGGTCCCCAAGGCAAATGCTACTCTCTACTAAGAAGAAGAAAAAAGTGGCAGATTATTTTAACTTGCTGTTAATCATCTACATTTCCTATTCAAATATGAGAGGCAACATTTTGTTTAATTAGTCCTCTCATAAATATTTTCCACAGTGATTCAGTTGGTACAAGTTTCCTGACACTGACTGTGCAGATGGCAGAAAACTGGTGTCTGGTCTCAAAAGAACTATTTGACCACTGCAGTAAAAGAGCAATAAACAAAATAACAATATTGCAGCCCACTTCAGTTTATGTAAGCAGTCAGCCTTTTATCGCTGGAAAACCTTGAAATAGATATATGAGTTTTGCTGCAATAAACAAAGAGTTGTTTACAGCTTGGGGATGGCAGGTACCAACACTGGACTAGAGCTTCAGCAGCCTGAGTGTCAGGAGCTGACTAATGTGAAGAAACATATTGTGGGTTGTTTTATGGAGAATATGTTTTATAAACCTTCAGGGACCATTTATCACAAATTCATTCACTCTGCAGCAGATTGCTGCTTTAATGTTGAATGCTGCGTTTCAGTCAGGCCTTTAAGTAAAGAAGAAAAAAAAGGAGGAAAAAACCATTTAAGTGCTATTTTGTTTCTGTTTGCTTTATCTTGATAATTCTCAAATTTCACCATAGGAAATCCATTTTAACTACTAATTCTCTCCCTTAAACAAGCAAAATATTTTATGCTTTTACTTTTTATAAAAAATATGTATGCTAATATTTTATTAGATCCTTTGGAGCTAATTCATTAGAAAATTTACATCTACTTACTGTTGTGATCTATTTCAATCTTATTTATTTGTGACAATGGTGAGTCTGCTGTATGCCAACTACTTTAAAAAAGAAAAAGTACCCAACAAGAACATGTTTTGCTAACACGTACAGGAAAATACACCTTGTTCCTCAGAAAATGGAATAATGAAATCACCATGGCAAGGATTTTTATAGTCGTGTTAAAAGTATACCAATAACTAAAGCAATAGTATTTTACAGAGATATCATGTGTGGTAACCATTAAATAAAATAATATACTTGACTTTCTTCATTACATATAAAACTTCAGTGCAAGAGAAAACAGCAGCTCCTTTCAATCTTAAAGAACTATGTAGTACAAGCTGAAAATTGATTTCTAGCATAATGTCACCAACTCTCTATGTTGTAGGTGAATCCGAGCATGCAATATAATCTGTCCCAAGATACTCTTAACTTTTTATGGCCTGTATTGTCACACAGTAAGAAAGCTGACATGTTTCACACAGGTGTCTTTGTCTTAGCACTCAAGTGGTTGGGTTTTGGCTATAAAAAAATCAAATACAAGGATTTTGGGAAATAATAACAGTGTTGAGAATATAACAGATTTTTTTCAGACAGATGTTAAGACTCTACAACAGAATCACCTGGAAGTATGCAGATTTTGGTGCTGATAAAAGTCTAGATTCCTGGACCGAACTCTAATCTATATATAATCAGAATTTTTCAGGGGTGGGTCCAGACAATACGTCTACATAGTAAACCCCTCCTATTACTGTTACACACTCATATAGGAAAATTATTGAGTCAATGAGCTAGAAAAGCACATAAATATAGGTGTAACATGATCTGTTCCACAATTTTTGAAACTTTTAAAGATTGGAGCATTCAGAGAAATTTACTGCAAGTCATAAAATTTATTTATTTTTTTAAAGATTTTATTTATTTATTTTTAGACAGAGAGGAAGGCAGAAAGAGAGGGAAAGAAACATCAATAAGTGGTTACTTCCTACATGCCCGCTATTGGGCACCTGGCCAGCAACCCAGGCATGTGCCCTGACTGGGAATCAAACCAATGATCCTTTGGTTTACAGGCTGGCACTCAATCCACTAAGCCACACCAGTCAGGGTCCACAAGTCATAGAATTTAAATGTTTTTTCCTACTTCTTGCCCTTTCCCTTTCTTCCTTTGTTCTTTCTAGATTTATATTCTACACCTGTTGACCCGTAATCATGAAAATATAATGTTTTAAGTGAAAATATAAACCAATTCATGTATTTTATTTTCATATGCATGTGTATTTGATAATAATTTTGAAAGAAACAAACTTAAGAAACTTTTCTATCCTCCTAACATATGGATATGTTGAAACAGTATCTGATATAAACAACACAAGGAAATTAGAAAGCTCCATCAGTGCTTTCTGGCCACGTTTTGTTGTAGTTGTCCAGTTCTGATGTAAAGAATGTATGCTCTACACTAGGTAAGCAGTCTTTTCCTTCTCAAAGCAGAATGCATTGCTTGCATAAATATGGGCCCAGCGTACACTGCAGAAAATAGAAAAGGTAAGCAAAAAGTCAGCTGTCTCATTAGATGTGGAGTTAATATCTCAGAATGTCTCTTCTTCTATTTGAGGTTTGAATGTTACCATACGAATATGCCCTGTTTCATGATTCAACCAATCTTCCTTTAAATCGAATTAGTAAGTGACAATGTTTTATTTCCAGCTATTAGAGTTTCACCTATACTAGCAACTGTTGGAAACCAGTGAAGTATTTCAAATGATGGCTTCATTTGATTTTCCTTTTGGACTATCTCATAATTGAGTTGGGCATTTATTTTCCACCTTGGTATAGCCTTCTGTGGGATGAACAGCTTCAGTTTCTTTTTAGAGAGAACAAATTCTAAGGAGATTAAAAAGATTATTGTCACCAAATAAATAAAAATCTACCACATTATGATTACTAATCAGGATGTGTAGTTTAAATAGCACATTTTAATGTGAATGACAACTTTTAAAAGTTTAAGTGGTTCAAAGAGTTTATTCAAGGGGTGACATGCTATCTGTAACAGCTTAGCATTCTTCACACACCAATTTGATAATGTCAGCTCTAATTCTAAATTTTGTTAAGGTTCTCAACTCTACATTCTGTTTGTGTCCTATTTTTGCTCTTGAACTTATTTTTGCTGTTGTATTTATTTTTATAACATTGGGTATGTAAATTAAAATTGGCCAGGAAATAGCTATATAAAAATGGGCATTAATCTAAATTAAAAATTGTCAAAAATGAGACTACAACGACTTTTAGTTTCTACTTCAACTCTCTTTATTTCAATTGTTATTTTTTGGGCTGTGAAGCCATTGTACTTTCTCCAGTACTCCAGTACTTTCTCCATTAACCTTTATGTTTTTCTTTACATCTTTTCAATCCCCCCAAATTTAACTAATGCATCCTTGTTTTCTCCTTCAGTGAATACTTCTTCAATGAGTTTATAATTATATCTATAATTATATTTATCATTAAATACTTTAAACTTATTTCATGACCTCCTAGTAATATAATTTTAATAATATCCTAAATATCTAAACCAAAACAAGATTTCATGGTCTTCATTATTCCTGTATTCAGGTAGCTTTGTGTAGAGCAGTGTAGTCACTAGAAGCAATAGCCAGAACAGCATCGTCAGTGCTACCTGGAAATACTTTAGGAATACAGGTTCTTAGGCTCCCACAAAAACTTACTAAATCAGAAATTCTGAGGGTGGTACCCAGAAAGTTGTTTTCACAAGTCTTCCAGACTAAAATTTGAGAACCTATGGTTTAGGATATAAAATGATTTTCTTTGAAGTAAGATGCACCTGAATTTGAGTTTAGGCTTTTCAACATGCTTGTGTAATATTAAACAAATTAACTTTTGTTAGTCCCATCTTGAATCATAGTGTCCAGCCTTAAGCAATTATTGTGGTTCGGTAGTGGCCTAGGTCTACAGGGTCAGACCTGATTGTCCTTGATGATGAGGCAGCTGTGAATAGGATAGTGAAAAACTCCATTTTGATAACAAGGGAAAGGAGAGAGATAGTTCCTTTAGACAGGGGATGCTGGGGGCCAAACTTTTTTCTCTTAGGTAATATTGTTTGTGTTTTTCTACTCTCTTTATTATTCTTCTAAGCATCTGTGACCACTTACTGTCTTCCAGATTTGGATCAAAACCAATTATTTCCATAAAGCTTTTCGTGGTTAATTCATACCTCTTTCAACAAAATTTTACATTTCAAAATACAATCTTTATTCCAATTCTTTCATGATTATTGCCATGTAAGTTCTCCTTTATGATTGATTTCTTTACTAGCTTATAAATTCTTCTAGACAAGGACATAAATTTTTCCCTCTGTCCCCACTTGTGTTTTGTGAAGTGCTGCATACATAGAACATTAACAAATATTCTTTTTATTAATCCTGTTCAACTTTTATATTCTAATCAAAATCATATAGAATATTTCAGATATGATTTTATTTTTTTCTTTAAATGCTTGACATATTTGCAATTAAGTTTTGAGGATATGTATCTTATAACTGAAGGTCCTGATGGATATTTTGAATCTTTATGTATATTCCAACAGACTATATAGTGATCCCTCTACTTCATTTTCTTGGCAGTTCAATTTTTTTAATACAAAGTTTTAATAAAGTAGTACTTAATACACTGAGTGGTGGTATCTTTTATTTTGAAAATAGAACTATTATTCTCATTAGGGAGATATAAATTTATACTTCATTTTAGTGTAGTGATCAACCACTGAAGGCTTGAAAAAAGTAATGACACAATTAGACTGTGACTCAGAATAAAAAGAGCAAGCCCCAATTAAGACCATTCCTAAATAATCCCCAATAGTTCCATATTTTTAAAATATAGTGTATTGATTATGCTATTATAGTTGTCCTAATTTTCTGGGTTTTCTCCCCTCTACTTGTTTCCCCCATTATTTCCACCAATTTGCCCCCTTACTTCATGTCCATGGGACATTTAAGTTTGTTGGCTATTCCATTTTCTATACACTGTTCTTAATATTCCCCTGTCTATTTTGTACCTACTAATCTGTACTTCTTAATCCCTGTACCTTTTCCCCCATTCCCCTCCTTCCCCCTCCCAACTGATAACCCTCCAAATGATCTCCATATCTATGATTCTGTTTCTGTCCTGCTTATATGTTTAGTTTGCTTTTTAGATTAAATTTTTGATAGCTGTGAATTTATTGCCATTTTAATGTTCATAGTTTTGATCCTCTTTTTCTTAAATAGTTCTCTTTAACCTTTCATATAATAATGGCTTGGTGATGATGAACTCCTTTATTTTTTTCTTGTCTGGGAAGCCCTTTATCTGTCCTTCCATTCTAAATGATCGCTTCACTGGATAGAGTAATCTAGGTTGTAGGTCCTTGCTTTCTGTCATTTTGAATAATTCTTGACAGTCCCTTCTGGCCTCTAAAATTTCTTTTGAGAAATCAGCTGACAGTCTTATTGGAACTCCTTTGTAGGTAACTCTCTGCTTTTATCTTGCTGCTTTTAAGATTATTTCTTTATCTTTAGCCTTTGGCATTTTAATTATGGTTATCTTGGTGTGGCCTCTTCGGGGCATTTTGTTTGGGACTCTGTACATCCTGGACTTGTATGTGTATTTCCTTCACCAAATTAGGGAAGTTTTCTTTCATTATTTTTTCAAATAAGTTTTCAATTTCTTGCTTTTCTTCTTCTCCTTTCAGCATCCCTATGATTCAGATGTTGGTACATATGAAGATATCCCAGAAGCTCCTTAGTCTACCCTCAGTTTTTTAAATTAGTTTTTCTTCTTGATGTTCTGATTGAATGTTTTTTTTCCTCCTTATCTTCCAAATCATTGATTTGATTCTCATCTTCATCACCTCCAATGTTGGTTTCTTGTAGATGTTTCTTTATTTCACTTAATACAACCTTCATTTCTGCCTGTGTCTTTTTTGTGCTGTGGAAGTACCAGTGAGTTCCTAGAACATCCTGAAAACCAGTGTTTTGAATTCTGCATCTGATAGGTTGCTTATCTCCATTTTATGTAGTTCTTTTTCTGGAGTTTTGATCTGGTCTTTCATTTGGGCCATATTTCTTGGTCTCCTCATTATGGCAGCCTCCCTATGCTTGTTTCTGTACATTAAGTAGAGCTTCTTTGACTCTCTCTTAGTAGCATGGCCTATTGTAGGAAAACATGCCTGTACATTGCACGGGGCAAAGAATTAGGTAATCGCCAGAGCAGGGCAACCAGCATCACCACTCAGTGGCTCTGTGTGAGGGAGGGTTTGAAGAGTGTATATTACTGCTGCCAGGCTTCTGAAGTTTTGCCCAGGAGGATGCAGTCTCCCAGTATTTGCCCTGATGCCAGTCTCCTCAATGTCTCCCCATATACCACCAATGCTATTCCAGCTCTTGCCCTGGTGCTGAATCCCAGGAGTGGGTCTTCCTAAGTCCTGATTCCATTGCAGGCCATTTTAAGAGGACAGTCTCCCGTGAATCCTGCTGTTTCTTCCACTGCCCCAACACCCACTGGTTTTTACAGCCAAAAGTTATGGGGACTTCGCTTTTGGTGCTGGAGCCCTGGGCTGGGTTGTCTCATCTGGGGCTGGGATCCCTCACTCCCCAGATATCCTTCCCAATTTTTATTCACCACAAGTGGATGTGGGACTGCCCATTCCATGTCTCTGTACCTCTCCTTGCCTCTCCACCTTTCCACGTGTCTCCACATCTCCACATCTCTATCCCTCCTACCTGTCTGGATAAATGTGGCTTCTTTAAATCCTTGGTTGTCAGACTTCCATATAGCTCAATTTTCTGACTTTCTGGGTGATATTTATTTTGTAGTCTATTTGTAATTTTTGCTGTGGTTGTGTGAGGAAGCAAGATGTGTTTACCTATCCCTCTATCTTCAGTTCCATATTTCTTGATAACAAAGATATAATGTTCATGTTTTTTTGTCAGAGTAATCATGATATAAAAATAGAAGAAAACTAAGTTTTCATAAGAATACACCGAGGCAGCAACGAGTAATGTATGCTTTCGAAGGTTAGCTACATAAAATAAGCACAAATGACATAACTGTTTTTGAGTGACTAAGAGCTCAGACTCTGAGTATGCAGTATAACAAGTCCAAGTTTTGACTCTTTGATTCACTGGCTTGTGCTTACTCTTTGGATCTACATTTGCTCATCTATGAATAGTGCCACTTTATCAGGTTATTTGAGGGGTAAGATGAATTATTATTTCTAGAATGCTTAGCACAGTGCTTGGAACATGATAAATGCTCAAAAAATATAAGTCATTTATTACCATCTTTATTCTCATCATCTGTTTTTTCTCTGCCTCAACCCAAGGCACCGTACTCAGTTATACAGTCATTCCCTGGGGCACCAGGCTACAACTGCAGGCCATTATCCAGGGAGGAAGGTTTTGGTGTTGTCTGCTCCCAAGATTAAAAGTGTCGTTCTCTTTTACATTAATGCAACTATTTCTGAGAAGTAGTTGCATTATTCCCTTCCTCTCCACCCAGATCTTGCACCTATTTCTAAAAATTGAATTAAAGACAATCCTTTCAAGGAAAAACACTATTTGAATGTATCATATTGTTTATCATGGTTGACTAATGGTAGCTTTCAGATCCTACCACACACTTTCCCTTCTGCTCCATGTATGGGGAAAGTGATAAAAAGCCTGGATGCCCCCTTCTGTTGGTGCCTGCTTGCAGTTAGCCCTGGCCTGTATGCACACAGCCAGCCTCATCCTGGTCACACACACTAACCACCACAAACCCAAAACAGTGGCCAGCTCCTCCTCCTCTCTCAAGCCATCTTGCCTGCCTCTAGTTTCTGCAATCATTCACTCATATTCATGAGCAATAAAACTGAACCAAGTAAGGAACAACCATTAAACATTAACGTGCAGTACATATTGACATGGGATATAAGAGAAAGTGTTTTCTGTATTTTTTCTTTACTTATATGATTTATGTTATGAAACAGAACTTAATTTACTATTTTATTCCTAAAGAGAGTTCCTATTAAGAGTTGGAAAATGTACTTATTCTTTAAATACTGATATGAAAAGAAAATTGTAATATCACTCTTAGCTGTCTATTGGATATTATGGGAAAAAAAATAGAAGCCCAAAAGGAAGAATCAGTTCCTGTCATTTCCACCCAATTGATAGAACTCACTTCTGAAATGTAAGCAATTTCAGTACTATATCATAACAAAAGACTTTCATGTAAATAATATCATTTAATCCTAAAAGATTACATGTCTAAAATTCTTGAAGCAAATGGATTTTCAATAAGTAACTGTTTATTGTTAAAGAATTAAAATCATGAGTCTATTTGACTAGTAATTTTTTCTGATTCTGATCTCTTTGTATATATGTATATGATACAATGTATAATGAACTGTGTCAATAAAGCAATAGTTTAAATGCCATCACTACACTTTAAGTTGATGTTTCAGTAATTCTGCATGTTTATCTTTTGTCTTAAAAACTAAAATGTTACATAAATAAGCCCTGGCTGGCATAGCTCAGTGGGTTGAGCATGGGCTGTGAACCAAAGCATTGCAGGTTCGATTCCCAGTCAGGGCACATGCCTGGGTTGCAGGCCACAGCCCCCAGCAACCACATATTGATGTTTTTCTCTCTCTCTCTTTCTCCCTCCCTTCCCTCTCTACAAAAATAAATAAATAAAATCTTAAAAAAATAATAAAATAACATAAAATAATAAAATAAAATAAAGAGTATCAGTCATGAAAGGATCACCCTTAAAAAAACTAAAATGTTATGTAAATAAATATATAATCACAGATAAAAAGATAATATGTGTAATATTTCATTCAGGGGACTCCACAGTCATTTATATTATATACAGTATAAGGGGCCATTTATAGTCTATCACACACAAAAGAAGCCCAGTCAAAAATATATAAAATGTAAGTAATCAAAAATAAGATTTATACCACTTGAGAAAAAAAATAAAGTTAGAGGTATCATATTTCCTGATTTCAGACTATACTAAAAATTATCATAATTAAAACAGTATGGTACTGGCACAGAAACCAAAAATTTTTTGCACAGTGAAGGAAACCATTAACACAATGAAAAAGAAACATACAGAATGGTAGCAGATATTTGCAAATGATATATCTGATATGAGTTAATACACAAAATATATAAAGAACTCATATAACTCAATATCAACAAAAAACAATCTAATTAGAAACTGAGCAGAGGACCCAAATAGACATTTCTGCAAGGAAGATATATGCATGTCCATCAGACACATGATAATATGCTCAACATCACTAATTATCAGGGGAATAAAAGCCAAAATGACAATGAGCCTCACACCTGTCAGAATGGCCATTATCAACAAGACAGTAAATGAGTGCAAGTGAGGATATGGACAAAAGGGATCCCTTGTGCACTGTTGGTAGGACTGTTAACTAGTACAGGCATAATGGAAAACACTATTGAAATTCTTCAAAAAATTAAGAATAGAACTACCATCAGATTTCAAAATTCATATGTGGGTGTTTATCTGAAGTATACTAAAACAAAGATTCAAAAGATTTATGCACCCATATGATCACTGAATCCTCATTTATAATAAGCCAAGATATGGGACCTAGGTGTCCATTTACAAATGAATGGATAAAGAACATGTGATACAGACACACACACACAGTAATACTGCTCATCCATAAAAAACGTAATGACATTTTGCCATGCAATAATGTGGATGAACCTAGAGTATTATGTGAAGTGAACTAAGTTGAGCAGAGAAAGACAAATACCATATGATTTCACTTATAAGTAGAATTCACAAAACCCAACATAAATGAAATAACAAAATAAAATAGAAACCAACTCATAGTTACAGAGAACAGACTAATGCTTTCCAGAGGTTGGAGGATGAACAGAAATGCAGAAAGGGATTAAGTAGTTTACAAACTTTCAGTTATAAAATAAATCACAAGGATGTAATGTACAGCATAGGAAATATAATCGATGATATCATAATAATTATGTATGGTGACAGATGGTTACTAGACTTGTGGTGATCACTCCATAAGGTATAAAATGTTGAATCACTATGTTGTACACCTGAAACTAATGTAATATTATGTGTCAACCATAATTAAATAAATTAAAAATTAAATTGAAGAAAGATATAAATAATGTAAGTCACTGATAACAATGATTATTTTACTTTATATTTTCACCTCTGCAGGCCAAATTGAAGTTTTATTAATTGAAATAATCATTATGATGTTTAGCATTGTCTCCCCTAATAGATTCCAGCCTTTTTTTCTAAACATACCAATTGAGAAATTAATGCACATAGACAATTGCTTCTTAAATGAAAACTAAAGTCTTACACTGTAGCATTTTGTAAATCCCTATTATCTTGCAATATTAATAAAAAATACTTGTGATACAATAAATTTAATCAAAATCTACTTGCAGTAATAATGACAAATTTTACTTAATAAACACAGCTGCTTTGTACTAAGAATAGCCTCCTCCTGCCAATCCAGAGTAATTCTGCATCAGCTCATACTGTATTATAAAACAGCATGAATTTTTTATTAGTTCACTGAGAGGACTTGAAATATGGTTTTCTACTTACTCTCCAGTCATTCCTTGGCTCAACAGCTATGTAAGGATTTTTTAAAAAGTAATAACATAAATCTAAAACATTTTAGTTAATGACAGGGCACTCTATATTAAAATACTGTCATTCTCAACTAAGTCCTCTAATACTTTATAGAGTTATAAATACAATTTTGTTGAATTTTTCAAACATGGTCTTATCAAGTAATTTTACTATTTAAGTACCTTTGTACTAGAATCGATTAAGTAGTATAATTTGAATGTACAAGCATTTCTCATTTATTTTTTCAGAGCTTTAATAAGTGTTAATTAGTTTACTTATAAGAATAGTATGTATTTTTATAGTAAAATATTATAACTGATCATTATTTGCCATAAGTTTTTATTTTCACATAATGAAGGAGAAGGCATAAGGCTAAATATTGGTTTTTCTCATTTTATATTTTCTAATTTGATGTTCTTTTATGTAATTTATATATAGACTTGTACTTAGAAGAGATCCACTGATGAACATCTAATCAAACTACCAAATTTTCTAGTTGATAAATAGTACTTTTCAGAGTTGAAAAATTTGGTAACAGAATTTGTCTGTGAGAAGACTAGAATCTTACTTTACTTAATTCTAGAAGTTTTAAGAGTAAAACAAAAAAATTTTTGTGACCAAAAATATGTTCCTCATCTAGTAGCATTATTGAAAAACAAGTTCAGATTTCATGTTCTTAAGGAATTCTGTTTAAGCCAAGATGGGCTAGTTCATTAGAAGAAGGATATCAGAACCATGATAAGTTCCAACTTTTAGCAAAGTAACTTGCCAAAAGATAGGGAAGTCTGAACCTGGAGCCAAGAGCCACTAACATGCTGCTGCCAAACAACCTTGCACTGTTGGCATAAATGATGGTTGTATACAACCATAATACAGAGTCTGGCACAAATGATGCCCCTTTTTATTACATATAAATTTCTATTATGAAATCATAAGCATGTGATTCTGTAACATAACAGTATCACACTCAAGCACACCATATGACATTTTAGGTGAAATGTTCCAATTGCTGTCCATCTCATGTGAGACATTCACATGTTCTACTAACCACACTCAACAGTTTTATTTCTGCTGGACCTTGTATGTCTCAACAGAAATAGATAACAGTGTTTAGACAACAGCTCCAAACAAAGTATGCCCAGGCTCTAAGATATTGGAGAATCAACTAATGGTAGAAAAAAGCCAACAATGGATCTGACTGAAGGTAGGGGAAAGTGTCAATTATGAAGAAAAGTTCCATCCTATGAATGCATGTCTCAGGATCTGACTGTTGCTTCAACAGCATTTTTCAAACAGCTTCCTCTAAGGACCTTTCATCGTATTCTTAAAAATTGTAAAAAACAATCATATAATATTATTGTTTATAAGGGAAAATGGTTGTCCCTCTCAGCATGCTTTTCCACATATTTATATAACTATACATACATATATATACTATATATTCACATGTATGTACACCCATATATGGTAAAACTCAGATAAACATGCCTTTGTCATATCATAAGCATATATTTAAATATCATCTATTGTTTTTCCTGATAATAAAGTGAAGATTAAACTGTAACAGAGATGGAATTTCATCAAACTGTATATGTTAGCCCTTTACAAGGGATTGAATTAGAAGACTAAAAAGTGGACAATCTAAACAGAAGCAAAAATAATACCAGAGCTCACCGATATATTATATTAGAATGCCTTTGAATTTTTGCTCTTTTCCTTCAATAGTCTACTTAAAAGCATATTTTAAATCATGCAACTTAAATGTCTCCAAATAGTAGGATGAAGTAATTTGTCTTTAGTGATTTGTACTACATCTAAAGAGAATTATCACCTATCATTTGCTATACAGACTGTAGGACTGTAACCACTTTCTACTTTTGAATACTCATCAGGTCAGGAAATCATTTTAAAAGATTCATCGATACCAGATGTGCAGTCTGACAGCATCCTCTTTTCAAAAAGTGTATTTCCTTCCTACTGACCAAAAAGCAGCTTGGATCTAGGAAGTAATAGCCAACATCATGAGTTGGTTTTAGGGCTTATATGCAAAAGGTCTGAACCTGCTCTACTTCAGCTACAAAAGAATGCATTTGTTCATTACTTTATAAAAGTATAAAACCGTACCAATGATATGTAGTCATATTTTAGAACTCAAATTCTATCCTGTATCTACCTAAAAAATAAACATATGAACCAGATAATATTTTTTTCTGATTTAGAGAATGGCTGCATTTCTCTCTCTCTCTCTCTCTCTCTCTCTCTTACATTTTATAGTTTACAGTTTAAGTTTTGGAAAAATAAAAAAAAAGTGCTAAGAAACTGAACTGCTGTAGAGTCACAGATGACTGGCCCACTTTAAATATGGCATGCTTCTAGGACAGTTAGGCACAGGGAACTCCCACCCTGGAGTAGTGTCCATAGATCAATCATGATACACAGCCTGCAACTGGAGCCTGAATAAGAGCTAAATGTCAAGAGGCATCTCAAGAACATCACTCTTGAGTGTCAACATTGAGGAATGGAGAACAAGGAAAGAGATTTCTTTCCTTGTTTGCCTGTGGCCACCTATGAATGTGAAAAGTGAAGAAACTATTATTAGATTACACAGCTCTCCAACCTTAGTTATCATTTCTTTTAGATATTTTTAGCATGATTTTGAGAGAGGCTATTTACACTATACACATAGGCCTTAATAAATCTGATTTATGGCCAATTAGTTCATCTGGTTATAGCAAAGAGCTTGTAAACTTGCACTTATTTTAATTCCCAGTTTGTTTATTTATTTACTTTGATCCAGGTATATCTGTTCTTCTGTCCAAAAGATACAGAATTTAATTGGCCAGTATTTGAAAAATAAGTTATAAAAAACATATAGACCAAGATAGTCTTGCACAAATTAGTAAAAATAGATCATTAACACTAGAAAAATAAAAGAAATAGCTCAATTTACCAGTTATCTGTTTCAGAAGGTCTCTCTCAAACTCCAGCTAAGCAAAGTTCTTTTTCATTGTTTAACAATATAATTATTTGCATTTATCTCTTCATATCCTCTATTATATTTAATTTATGTTTACATGTAACTTTCTCTACATTGGTACCAGTATTCCACAGAATACTTGTCACAGCAAAAACCCTTTGAAAATGGATTCTCTGATCAGCTTAGTTTGGAATGGAAGTAAAGTTCCCTCTTAAAAAACAATAATGCTCCCTGGCTTGTGTGACTTAGTGGATTGAACACTGGCTTGTGGACCAAAGGGTCACTGGTTCGATTTCCAGTCTAGGGCACTTGCCTGGGTTGTGGGCCAGATCCCCCATAGTGGGTGCACAAGTAGCAACCACACATTAATGTTTCTCTCCCTCTCTTTCTCCCTCCCTTTCTGTCTAAAAATAAATAAATAAAGTCTTTAAAAAAACAATAATGAAACTTATCATATTAGAGTATCTAAGTCATCATACAGACAAAATAATCTTTGTTTTTTTTTTCGCCCAGCATATTTTCACCAACCTTTATTGAGCAATGGACATTACTATAATTTTCTTTATCCTGTTAATATCTACAAATAGATATTAACATTGGTACATTAGTACCAATGTTTTTACATCAGTGAGGGATAGTTGGACACATGAGTAAATAAAGGCACAGACATACATGCAAATTACATGTACATGTATTTATATTTTTCCATGTAAACACTCTGAAAAAATATGTTTTTAGTTTAGATCAGTGTCGAATGTATATTAAAGCCTTTCTATGTGACATTCTCCTAACCTTTTCCTCATGGTTGCACAATGGAAGCAGTCCCTCTAGCTATCAAATCAGCTTCCAATGCAAAAGAAAAAAAGAAGTGAAAGGAAAAAAACTGTCTTACAAATATAAGCAATTCTAGTTTGTTGACCATTGGCCAAGGCTCAGTCACATAGATGTTCTTACTACCAAGAGGGCTGATAAATATATTTCTAAATTGGGAACATTAACACCTAGGAAAAATTAAAATGTGTTAGTTAAAAATAAGGAGATAGTGTATATTGTGCAAACAATTCCCTGGATTAAAATACAGAAAAATTGTATGCCAAGTTTTCTGAATTATTTATATCAAACATGGCTTCCTTGTCAATGAAACCCAGACAATAAGTTATCAATTAGTATATTAAACAAAGTCCTAAAAATGATTCTAACAATATCTTTAAACATTACGTACAAGAGGTACACATGGATAAATTAATATTTTGCACACTGTACTAAAGCTTCAGTGGACCAATAGACATATGACAAAATGGAAAAAGATAGAGAGTTCCCCACACAACTGACTGTGCTCTAAGAGCACAATTTGGTCATGTGTGTTCACCACTGCTCAGGTAAGAGTGTCTGAATGATCTCAGAGGCAGGTCAATCTGTCATTAGAGGCTGCTCACCTGCTCTAGATTTCACTGAGCTTCATCAAGACTTCAACAGAATAGTCCTACAGGTTATGTGAGACTTTCTCTAGATATGGCCCAATGATTTAACTTTACTATTTCAACTAAATTTATAACATAGACCAGCATCAGTAGAAGAGTTGGGGCAGGAATTAATAGAGAATTATATTGTCTCTATTATTGGAAGTAGTTTCTCATTTTGTTTCTTTTACTGATATCAAGCTTGATTGATTTATAGAATGTAGTTTTGATTAATAATTGTAACCAATAGGTTTTTTAAATCACCTCTAGATATGGTGGTAAAGTCCCATTTCTAGAACTGCAAAATGTTACCACCAGGCCTGGTCTAGAGTAGAAACACTAAGATACTACCATGCTCTGGGGCCTCCTAGAGGAAAAGGAAGAAAAATATTATGTCTTTTGGAACCTTCTCAGATACTATAATATTGTATAATACCAATTTTTCCTTAGAGCATCTTTGACTGGTTAGCTAAAAACACTTCATTCCCTCTTATCTGAGACATTCAGTGCAAATAAGAAATCCACATACTATATTTATAATGCATGTCTCTTTCTAGTATATTTTTTCTAGTGACTCGTATTTTGTAATACCAATACCTTTTTAAAATAATTGTAGATTTAACCAATAGCTGTACATTTATCAACCGTTTTCAAGTTTAGAAATATAGAAGAGGAGGAAAATGCAAAGCAATACAAGGAACAGTAACAGATTTCTTTTTTATGGTTTATCAAGAGATGAATTCTGGCAATCATCTATTTTTTATCCCCTGGTACTATATGATAAACAGTATGCTATTTGGTTATGATAGTGTTTTAATAGAGACATAGTTAAATGTTAATTTTAGAAATGGATTTCTCCAAGACTATAATTAATCATGAACTAAAAATATTTTTATAACCATGATAATTCAGATTAATCTGAAGGGATATGGAGGAAAAGGCAGAGCTATAGCAGTATCTGTGATTGGCAAACCATTTTATGACCCTTCTCAGAGCTAGCTCTCAGACAATGAACTTCAACATTTGAAAAGCTTAAAAGAAGAGGTAAACAAAATTTAAATTGGAATATTTAACTATGTTTAACATTGGGCATGAGTCTGGGAGATATTAGTTTATTGAAGCACATATGTAAAACAAGGTTTTTTTTTTAAATTTAGGGACTTTTTTACTCTTTATACAGAACTGTTGCTTTTTATCTCCTACAAATAAGGAGACTTTGATTATCAATCCCACACAGAAGTAGATACTCTCTGCCACATGGCTATTAAATGGAGAAGTGTGCATCTTCTACTTCATCTCTCTGGCCTACTGATGTATTTTCATCTATGGCGTCAATCACGATAGGAGCTTAAGTACTCCAAAATGGGAACCCATGGGGCTCAGCCACCACCAATGAGGGCTTAGCTGTTCTGTGAAAGCCTTGAAAAGTGAAACATCTAAAAAACCTAAAAATACAGCCTAGAGTCTCATCATAAGCCCCAGACCATGTGGTGTCCCTGGCTCCAGGAATCACACAGAGGATTTGGGTAAATTGTGCAAATTCTAAAGCAAAGATATAAGTGGTTGCACTAAGATCCTTGCTAGTGATTTTTAGAATGTGAACAAATGCAGGCATCCTTTGCCACTAGATTAACATTGAACAACATCTGTAGGATTCTGGAAGATGTGTGCACTCCAGGAGAACTGCCAATGTCACAGACAAAAGGTTTCAGCATAATTACAGAGTCTCCATGGGGAGAAAGCAGTACACTATCTCACTAGAGAAATGTAAATGATCTTTAGGACTCAGTTAATGTGCATCAAATTTTGGGGAGCAACCAACTGTGAACATATAACCAATAAATCACCCAGGAAAATAAAAAAAAAAAGTTTGCATGTGTCTGCTTCAACATTTCCCACAAGCATCTTCATGTTTGACACAACAATGGCAACTTTATATTTGGTGGTCTTTGATCAACCCAGAAAGACAATATTTTATTAATTATATAAATTTATAGCTATTTGGTTCTGGTAACATGTATTATATACAATACTCAGAATTGCAGAATAGCAGTACAGTAAAGCAGGGGTCTACAACCCCAGGGGCAGTCAGGGAAGCTTGCCTGAGCTCTCCCTCCTGTCTCTCCCCCATCCACACTGGGCAAGCCAGTGAAACTCTGCCCTCCCCCCATTCACAGCAGGTTAGGGAGTCTCACCTGGGCTCAGCCTCCATTCCTTCCTCCACCCCCTCTGTCTTCCTCAAAATGGATCCCTGATGCCAAAAAGGTTGGGAACCACTGCAGCGAAGCACATAATAACTGTCTCTCTTCTGAATTATTTAATTCTTAACCGTGTATACTTAATTAATATAAGCTCCGTTTTTAATAGTAGTAGAATATATGCAGTGTTACATTAGGTAACTCTGAAAGAACTCATACAGAGCTAACAACCTCGAATCCCTGGTTAGGCCCTAGTTTCAAGAGTTCATTCTTAGGAAGGCTTACATCTTAGCTGAAGGAAAAGGGAGAAGGGGAGAGTAGGGAAAAGGGAGAAAGATTTTAAACTGCTTTTCAGTCCAAATCAATCACCTGTTTCCCCCTTCCCCTCTACCCCCCTGTAAGAGGAAGGGTGTAGGGAGGTGACTGTCCTGATTCCAGCAAAGATTAGAAGCATCTTGGAGCATAAAGCCAGATAACAAAGACTGACTTACAATTACAGAGAGAACCGGCCAAAGATCATCAGGTAGGTTTAGCCCTTTGAGGGTTGTGTCCTTGTCCAACAGTTTATAGCCGTGTCAGCAAATTACCTCTCCTCCTTAAAGAGAATGTAAATCCTCAGATGTAGAAGAGCCATTTTTACCTTTATGGTGTCTGTGTTTTTTCATAGAAAGTATCTGAAAATTACTGGGAGTTCTCTACTACACTTGGGGAGAATAGCAGACTATTTTTATCAATAATAAAAAGTAAATAAACTTATAAAATGTTACGATAAAGGGGCATAAAAGAGATAGTGACTCATGGGATAGCTTCCTGCTCCCTCCAAATTCCCTCTGGTTATTCATCAAAACTGTTTTATCTGCCTTATGAAGTTACCCACTCTTATTTTCCCTCTGTTCCTAGTGCCTTGAATATTTCCAAGAATTCCATCCCTTTGGAGAGACTGATGAGGATGCACAGGTAAGATTCCATAGGTAACAATCCCACTACAATTAAATCTAAATGCATCACACATGGAAGAAGAGGAAACTGACCTAAGAGATTGTCTAATTAAAAATGCAAGTATAGATGAATTTGGCACATTCATGCTAGTATGGTCAATAGAGTAGAACTCAACCATAAGAAAAAATGAAATACTGCCATTTGCAACAACCTGGATGAATCTCGAGAATATCAGACTAAGCAAAATAAATCTGATGAAAAAAAGTCAAGGGCCATATAATTTACTCAATTTACTGGGATATAAAATGGAAAGCAACAAATGAACAAACAAGCAAACAAAAACCATAAGCATGGAAAACAGTATGGAATGTCCTCAAAAAACTAAAAATGGAATTGCCATTTGACCCAGCAATTTCACTGCTGGGATTGTACCCTAAGAATCCTGAAACACTAACTCAAAAGGACCTACACACCTCAATATTAATAGCAGCACACTTTATAATAGCCAAGTGCTGGAAGCAACCTAGGTGCCCATCAGTAAATGAGTGGATCAAAAAACTATGGTACATTTACACAATGGAATACTACACAGCAGAAAGAAAGAAGGAACTCCTACCCTTCATGACAGCATGGATGGAACTGGAGAACATTATGCCAAGTAAAATAATCCAGGCAGTGAAAGACAAATACCATATGATCTCACCTATAAGTGAAAGGTAATTAACAAAACAAGCAAGCAAGCAAAATATAACCAGAGACATTGAAATTAAGAACAAACTGATAGTAAGCAGACTGGAGGGGGAGGGAAATAATACAGGAAAGAAAGGAAAGGGTCATAAACGCGCATGTATAGAGGGCACAGGGACAAAGTCAAAGCAGGTAAGGATTGAGGACAGGGGTGGGTAGTGTGGGAGAAAGTGGTGGTGGGAAAATGGAGTCAACTGTATTTGAACATTAATAATAAATTTTTTCAATTAAAAATAAATTTGACAATGAAAAAAGTAAAATGTTTACTTGTTTCTGCCTTTCCCACCACCCTCCCCCCAAAAAACATAAGACACAGACAGTGGTATTGTGGACACCAGAGGGAAAGGATGAAGGGAAAAAGAGGTCAAATACAAGGGGGGACCAAAAAAACAGAATTTTTTATAAAAATTTTGTATTCATTCTTACACATTTAAACATCAGTCACCTTCAGAAAACTCTCCACTTGATACAATACACCTATTGAGAAGTTTTTTTCCACAGCTCAAAACAGTTTTGAACTCATCAGTTTTTGTGCCTTTTAGTGCTTCTACTTATTTTTGTTTCACCTCATCCACAACAGCAAAATATTTTCCTTGGAGGACTTTTTTCATCTGGGAAAACAAATGAAAAAATTTGTTCAGGGTGAGATCAGGTGAATAAGGAGGGTGGGGCATGGGAGTTATGTCTTTTTTGGTCAAAAACTGCTGAACACTCAGCTAAGTATGGACAGGTTTGCATGTAAATCACCCATTATATGGGCAAAGATTCTTCAAAATAAAATTCACTGAAGCTGTATGCAGCCTCTCACAACAATGGCAGCTGGTACACTGATCCAGAGGGATTTCTAGAACACTCACCTAGCAGAGGAAGCCTGTACTACAAGGGTCCTGTCCTCCAGAAAATCAGGTTTGACACTAGGTGGTAAACACACAATATAATATACAGATGATGTGTTATAGAACCGTATACTGGAAACCTACATAATTTTATTGACTTATGTTATCACTTAATTGAATTAAAATGAATTAAAAAGATATTTCTTCAGAGAAGACATAAAAATGGTCAATACACACATGAAAGAATTCTCAATATCATTATTCATTAGAGTAATGCAAATAAAAACACGATGAGATAATACTTCACTCCTATAAGTGTTGGCAAAGATGTGGAGAAATTGTAACCCAAGTGCTTCCTTGGGTGTACTCTAAAATAATGCAGCTGCTATGAAAAACAGTATGGTAGTTACTCCAAACTTAGGTGCAAAAATATCATATGACCCAACAGTTCTCCTTCTACATATAAACCTAAAAACATTGAAAAGAGGCCCCAAACAGACACTTGTATACTGGTATGCCCAGCTGCATTATTCACAGTAGCCAAAAGGTGGTAACAACTAAGGTGTCCATCAACACATGAATGAACTAACATATGTATACATGTATACATATAATGAAAAATTATCCAGTCATAAAACACACGGATTTCTCATATATGCTATAACATGGATGAATGTGGAAAGCATTATGCTATATGAAATAAGCCAGATATAAAAAGCAAATACTGTATGATTCCACATACACGAGATACCTAGAGCAGGCAAATTCTTGGAGACAGAAAGTAGAATAGTGGTTACCAAGGGCTGTGGACAGTGAAAAATGAGAGTTATTGCTTAACGAATATAGAGTTTCTATTTGAAATAAAAAAGAAGGATCTCCTACACATTGTGACAGTATGGATGGAACTGGAGATACTATGCTAAGTGAAATAAGCCAGGTGATGAAAGGTAAATACCATTGGTCTCACCATTAACAGGAACCTAATCAACAAAATGAACAAGCAAGCAGAGTAGAGCCAAAGATATTGAAATTGAGAACAGGCTGACAGTGATCAGAAGGGAGAGGGGAGGGGATAAAGGGGGAAAAGGGTGAAGGGTTTACAGGAACAATTATAATGTACATATGGACAATAACAAGGCAGGTGGAAACAGGGGAGGGAGGTGGGGAGAGCTGGGATGGTTTGGTGGGGTGGAGGGGAAAGGCAGAAAACTACTTGAACAACAATAATAAAAAATTAAAACAAAAAAATTAAAAACACTTAAAACTAGTGGTGATAGTTGCACAACATTTTGAACATAATTAATGCCACTAAATTTTCTACTAAAAATGCTTAAAATGAAAAAAATGCAAGTACAGAGCCACTCCTCACTATATCATAGTGGTAAGGAATTTCCATAGAACATTCACTATAGTTTTCTTTTCCAAACATTCTTTTTTTTTTAATTAGTATCTACTTCCCTTTATTTTTTATTTATTTATTTTTCATTATCTACAAATTCAAACTGTTTACTGAGAAAATAAATAAAGTACTTATTAACTTGGGTTTTCTTACATCGGAGGCTGACATGAGCATTCGTGTATAGTTCGATTATCGAGGAATGAATTCCAGGGAACAGAAGGGAGACAGTAGAAAAGGTGAAAGCCCAGTGTGTGCCTCATGAAGCCGGTTGCTGATCTGGGCAACTGGAAGTCAATCCCTTTTGGAGATCTGTGGAGACCCTTTGAGGAATTTTTTTTTTTTAATATAGTAATCTCTCTTTTTTAAGATTTTATTTATTTATTTTTAGAGAGGGAAGATAGGGAGAGAGAGAAACATCAATGTGCAGTTGTTGGGGGCTGTGGCCTGCAACCCAGGCATGTGTCCTGACTGAGAATCAAACCTGCAATGCTTTGGTTTGCAGCCCACACTCAATCCACTGAGCTACACCAGCCAGAGTGAGGATTCTTATAAAACCCACCTCAGAACTGTCACACTGAAAGACAGGGACGGTGATGAAATTACTTACAGATCCTTTACCCTCATTAGTTGAAGATGGTCTTTGGGACCATTAACCTCCACCCTGACCCCATACACATAAAGCACATATCTATGGTCTTAGAGACTCTGTAACTTAGAGAGAACATGATGCAGAAAAGCAGAAATACCTCATGGTGTGTGTTTCAGGTGTGATGCTGGCAATATTCATAGAACTGTCCATCACAGCTGTTGTGAAATCAATTGTCCAAAGGAAAAGTGCATCTGCTACAAATGACTAAATATGAGTTCTTTCTCCACCTCATTCTCTCCCTCTAAAGTTTATTCATTCCACAATGCCATTGCCCATTTTGTCTAAAATCTTATGGCTTTATTCACTTTGATACTAACTTTCTTTCATTCTCCAATTGCTATCCAAACATTTCTAAATTCGCCTTTCAGAAATTGAAAACTAGCCTCTCCCCTGATAATATAGAGATTTTAATACACATTTGCAATTAATAGTGCATATTTACCAGTATGGCAATTTCCCTTCTCATCATTGCTTCTAGACCATTCGCCTTGGGCTTCGTTGAAAGCCAAGTTGAAAAAGTAACAACATTCCCTTAGAGGAACAGCTAGACAAAACTTACTTTATGGACAAATTCAGAATCCTGAGACTGGAAACTGATGCCTTTCATCTCCCCCATCGTTAATGACTACTTCAAATATTTTCTTTCCACATATCTTCTTAATCTCAATTTTCTACTTTGCATGCATATTTTCAGCCTCATGCCAGTACCATCAAACTTCTCTATCAGGTCCTCTGGAGTCTTCAAAGCAAAATATCACCTCTTCAAAAAGCTGATTCAGTATCATCTTGCTTAAATTAAATGACTGAGTCTTTCCCTGAATATAATCTAACAGTAATTTCAAGAGATGCACCCTTGCATTCACACTGTCAGTGGTGTTTTGAGGTGCTTGCATCATTTCTGTAACTCCGAATTGATGCGTGGAGGACATGCCAAACCATCTTCCTAACCTCATCATGTTTAACCTAATCAGGTTTATTCTGTTTTCTAGTGACTTATAGGTCTCTTTCTCACATGGTCAAGGAAAATAAAGTCATGCCTTTTTGTTCTTATTATGAATTTGGGGAATTTCAATATAAAGTTTCTCAATTCCCTAATATCAATGACCTCTCACAATACCCTTTTTGAATAACTACTTTGATCCACATATCTTTAATTAAAACAAGTATTGCATGAATGTTGAAAACTTAAACTCTATTATCCTACTGGCTCAAAACTATCATTTTGAAAATATGATTCTTCCACTATTTTTTTTTCACTTGATCACGTTTAACGGTCAGCTCTGGCTCTGCCAGGTTTATCAGCGTCTACCTCTTGTCTCTATCCCTTTAAGAATCTCGTATGTATCACATTTAAATCACCACCACTATCCATTCTACATGTCAGTTCATCTTTTCTGTCTCCAACTTCCATTCTTCTGGCAAAAATAACACAGATGAGTAGAAGAGGCCCACTGCAGATTTATGGCAGGAGATTTCTGTTTTCTTTCAGTTCTCTAGTGAAAAGAGAAAAATGGCAATGTTGCTTTTCCATGGAAGCAAAAACACCCTCACATTGGAGAAGCAGCAATATCTTCATATAGCAGAGCGATAACAACACAGTCCAAGCTAACCACAGAGTAAGGCATTCCTACCTTCTCTGTGTACAGAAAGGGAAACCTACTCTATAGCTAAATTGGGTCTTCTACTTATTCCAAATGAACACATTAGGTTTCTGGGGCTTTTGATTTATTTGCTACTAGTCATCCTAGATGATAGAGATGATCATTTGTCTCACATTATATTTAATTATGTTTAAGGATGGACATAAGAATTAGGCTGAGGCATAATCTGCGCCCCTTCTTCATAGTGTTCTCAGCCCAACATAGTGATGTCTAGCATCGCCTCTATGCAGAGAATCACAGAGGCACAACCAAGAGTTGTTGTGCCCCAGTCCATCCAGCACAGGGAGGACAGAGTTTAGGAGGCACAACAGGCTCTAGCAATGCAAAAGGCATTATTTAGAGATGTAACAGTTGCAGGTGGAACATTTATGAGCATGTCCAGGACCTTGATGGGAATTGAAAAAAAAAAGAGACTGTGAATGGTGAGATAGATTAAGTATATATATATTTCAAGCAGCATAAAATAGTTCACAATAATTGATAATTCTCTCCTTACCGCTCCATTGTATCCCTAATAGAAACAGTTATATCTCATTTGTTATGTGTGTTTCCAGAGATTTTCTCCAAATATATAAGTAGAGAGATTGTCTCTCCTACAAAGATAACACTTTCTTTTTAAAACACAAATAAAATCATATTACATACAGTGAATTTTATCTGGCTTTATTAATGTTTCAATGTATTTAAGACCTTTTCTATAGGTTTACTACAGAGTTTTGCTTATTTGTACAGATATCCCTATAGATTAGATTTAAAGAATTAAAATTTTTAGGACAGGGATAAATTTAACATTTTGGTCATTATTTTCAAATTTCTGAGAGACTGCTGTTATTTTTTCCCAGCAATATTGTTCTCTTAATATCCCTTTTATCACCACTTGGAGAGGTAGTGTGAGAAATATCTGCTTGACATTGCTTGTGTATCTCACTTCCATACAGAAGCAGTCACAGGGCTCAACTGCCTAATCTCCTGATCCCAACTCAAATACCCATCCCAAATATATTGGACAAAGAGCTTTAATGATCAAGCCGCCTCCACATGCCTTTGAACCCCACTATTCATAACCCTTACATAGTAATATGGTTCCTCACTTAAAATGGCTCTTTTCTCAGAATATTATTTTTATTCTCTAATGATTCTCATTTCTCTGGGAAAAGGATTTGATAATCTGGACCTTCAGTGTGTTTTTTTTTTTTCACCTGGAAAAAAAAAAGAGACAAAAAGTACATATAATTTCCACATGCAAACTTCTTACTTTTCCTCTTTTTCTGCCCCATGCAGCTATAAAATATACTTAAGAAGTTTCAGAGTAATGTTTTACTCTTTCCTTATTGATTTCAACATTAAAATTCATTTTCTAATCATTGAATATTGCCCACAGCTTCTGGCTTCACACTTTATGTTTATAATAGCATACAGCATGTGAAGATTCTTGTTTCTGAGGATAATGTATTGCTTGACAGTTGGTATTAACAGGTTTATACATTTATAAAGACCATGGCATCTACCATGTATAAAAGAAAGTGTTAAAGTAGTTTTTAAATTGCTACCCATTCCTATTGCTCTAAATTATGAAACTGGCATGGCTTCTTTGGTTGGTTTAACTACAGTCTTTATAAAAGGTCAGTCGAGAAACCTCCATGCTATACCAACAAACCTTCCCATGGCAAAGTTAAATGTCTAAAAGCTCCTAATTCCAAGTCATAGTCTTTTTCCAATTTTACTAGGTAAAACCAAGTCTAACATAGATGTTAAATAAGAAGGTTTTTGCAGTTCCTAGAACAAAATAAAATTGTCAATGTTAGGTACTGTAAAAAAATAGCAAAACATTTTATCTTATAGGTGAGGAATGGTTTATCTTACTTTAGTTTAAATTGTATCAATAGGCAGGGAAACATTACCTATTATACAAAAGCAGTTAGCTGTCAGATATGTTTGACACTTGACTGGAGGTATTCCCTCGCAGTTCTGGACTGAAATCCAAGCTATTAGGAAAACTTTGTTTTTTTGTGGCCATAGCATCCTTTTGACCACTCCCCCAAAATATACCTAAACAAATGGGATTAGGATAACCTAGTCTCCAGAGAAAACAAAATTATCCATTATTATAATAATTGGCCTCAAAACAAGTGCTCTCTTCTAAACAGAAAAAAAAAATTTTATTCATTGATAATAAATGAGCTCTAATGATTGGAATATTCGGACAACTTAAGATATTTGAAATAAAAGTTTTATAGACAAACTGTCTCAAAAAAAAGCCCCAGAATATCAATAATTAGGAAAAACTGACTAAGCTATAAGAAATTAGAGACCTATAATATTTCTTCAGCAAAAGGATATTCACTAAGAAGACTGAATAATAAGGTAATGTCAAATTAGTAAATAAAATAAAATGGACTTAGGCAGAGAAGAAGAAAGAGGGCAAAAGGTATGGATAAAGAGAAAAAAATAATTTATAGTAATAACAATGATGATATAGCATCATCAATGAGAATACCTATTAGTTGCAAACCTTTGGAATCTAACAATCAATTATAAAAAAAATCTGTTTTTTCATTTTTTAAATATTTTTCAAAATTTTGATTACTAAAAACATTCAATAGTATATGGATATCATTAGGCCATTTAAAATATCTAAGGAAAAAATGAGGGCATTGTCACACTCAAATTAAATATATTTTGCTAAATTTTCTTCTATTCAATACTTTCCATTAAATTCAAAATTTAACTGAAATAACTGTCAAACAAAACACATTTTGGCAACATATGTGGGCAGATGGATTAAAACAAAAGTAACACTATAGATTAGATATATTTTAGAAATTGACTGCAGCAAAGTGTATTGATACAAAATAGTAAAAAGAGATCAAGCAAAACAAGCAATTTGCTATTCAACATAATCAATAACAGTAAAAAATTAGTAATTCAGTTAGAAATGCCCAAAAATAACATAAAGGAAATAGGAAAGCATAGTTAGTATTCCTATTAAATAGCGATATCATTTGGAATTGATGATGTACTGAAAAGAAATATTCCTACATGCTTATAAGAGCAAGTACCTTCTGTCCCAATATAGTAATACTTTTTGTGCTGTGCTGATCAAGCGGGTTTTGAATGTTTGTTTGTTTATTTATTTGTTTACTTACTAACATTTTCAAATGAGCAATAATACTAACATTGCAATGCATTCATCATTTTCAGAGGATAAAGTGTTATGACTCATAAAAGACAGACTGAATTTACTTTTACTTGGAATTGCACCATAGCTTATTAAGGACCATTTTATTGAAACAAATGGTAACCCAGTCACATCAGCAAGAGTGAAAAGAGATTTATATTAAGAAAGAAAAGATACATGGTACTGAAAGAATTTCATGTAAATTGTAAAGTGATCAGCATCTGTTCTCCATCTTTCCGTCTTATTTAAAAGAAAATCCCATCATTTAAATATATAAAATATAAAACTGCCACAGGGCACAGTATCAACTGTTAAAAACTCTAGCAGACAATGAATATCCACCTCCCATACAGCACAGTTCCTCCCTGACCCTGTCTCCCTCCCATCTTCTCTCTTTCCCTTTCTTTTTCTCTTACAGCTCTCTCTGTCTTTTGCTGGCCTTCACAACACATGGCAGGCTTCACTAAATGAGTAACAAAGCTTTTACTGTGTTTTTCCTCCATTCTCGGAATCAATTTGTCTTTAGAATTTATTTGATTTTTCCAATTAACAGTTTACATTCAATAATATGTAAACAAGTGTCCAGTGATTTTTTATTTCATATTGAGCACTGCAAACTCTACATACAGTTGGCTCTAACCACACTCATTGCTTCTAAGATATGCAAGATCATGTACTGGGCACAGTCAATCTGTTGAGAGAGGGCTCTTTTTTTGTCTTTCAGATTCAGCACACTAAAGAACAGAGGATGAAAGCAGTCACTGATATTCTGAAATAGTAATCCAACACTCTGCTAATATGCATAATATAATGACATATCACCAAATAACTGACATTATTGAAATCCAATCATATATGATATAGATCAATATAGACAGGATATTAATTAAAAGTAGATGATGGAGGGAAAATAATAATGCTTTCAGAGTCCAGGTAAAATTCATTCAATTTAATTTGACTTTAAGAGTATTGACACTATTCCTGAATCCCTAGTGTGTAGCAAATCCACCAAGGAGATATAATAAAAATATACCTTTACACATTTCATTGCTTTCTTTCAATCTGTCTTGACCTTTTTCTTCAACTCTTCCAGCCTGAAAATATACTGGGGTGAGTTGCAGCTATGCGGCTTAAGGGAAGTTGTTGTTTTTGTTTTTTGGAGTATGATAACTTTCTTTTTTTTATCCTTTTATCTTTTTTTAATTTTATTTTATTATTGTTCAAGTACAATTTTCTTTTACTCTCATCCCGACCCACCCACCCAGCCCTCCCCACCTGGGTGGAAAAGGGAAGTTATTTAGCAGTACACAACCTTGTTTTTTATAAATTGTCAAATGTAGAAATCATAGTAACTAGAAAGACATGGCTCTGGGGATTATGGAAGAAAATGCAAATACTTGTATAGCACAGCGACTGTCATTAAATAGAGAGTCAATACCTCTTCACTTTTATTTTATTGTAGGACTTACCATCATCTTTTACAATTTGCATCACTTTTTGTCTACCTACCAGACTGCTTGCTAAATTCTTGCTAAAGGGGCCACTTCTTGATTATTTTCATATCATTAGATCTGAATGCAGTGACCAGCACAACCTTTACAAATATTTAAAGAATGGATGGATGAATAGACTCAAGGAGAATTTTAGAAGATAATCTAAAGACCATTTTTCTAATTTACTAACATAAAGAATAAATATTTGCTTAGGAACATCAGCAATTGCCATGAAACAACATGGTCTTGGAATTAGAACTTTTTTTCACATCCTGTTTTGAAATAATATTTTTAAAAGTATGTATAGTAGCCCTCTCTTATCACAGCAGATACATTCCAGTACCCCAGGTGAATGCTTGAAACCACAAATAGCACAGAACCCTATCTATGCTGTTAGTGATAAAGTTGAAATTATAACTTATACATAATAAGAGATTAATAAATGATATAGAACAATTATAATAAACTATAACATAAGTTATGTGAATGTGGTCTCTCTCCCTCTCCAGTAATTTTAATATTTTTTAGTCCAAATCTATTTCTGAATCCATGTAGCCAGCTGTCCTTTACTTATCTTAAATGGTTTGGTGTCACTTGTTTCAGGTGATCCCTAGCTGAACCCTTCATATCGGTCCAGTGCTTTCTAGCACCACATACTACCATCAATCAAAATGTGTTTTCTCTTCATGTCTTCCACCCACAAATATAATGCCTTTTCCACCTCAACTAAGCACTTACAAGCACTGTGGCCTAACTTTTGCAGTTTAAGGTGCAGCAGCAAAACTAACACGAATTTATTTTTCTTTCTTCACAATTGAATGAATCTTCAAGGACAGAAGATTCATTTTTACTGTACAGCTTTACTGTACAGATTCATTTTTACTGTACAACCTCAGTATACTTTTTTCTTTCTTTATTAAGTAGAAAACCTTCACCTTTTCACTTTAAAAGAGAAGTTTTATAGTGTCATTTTGGTATATCTGAATTGCCAGCATCACCATTCTTGAGCTTGAGGTCATTATTAAATAAAATAAGGGTTACAGAATTCAAGCACTGAAACACCACACCAGTGGATCTAATAACCAAGGTCGGGGCAGGAAGCTTACACAGAGTGGAGACACTGGACAAAGGAATGATTCACACCCAATGGGGAGAAAAGTGGGACAATGAAGGACAATGTGAGATTTCATCACACTATTCAGAACAATGTTCAACTTAAAACTTATGAACTGCTTATTTCTGGAATAACCATTTAATATTTTCAGATTACAGTTGACCATAGGTCACTGAAACCACTGAAAGCAAAGCAGCAAATAAGGGCAGACTGACACATATGAAATGTGTCTGATCATGTTTTATGAGAATTATTAAAAATCCTACTTCATTTTTATATATTGTGCTGGGGAAGTTTTAATATTCAGATACCAGAAAGCAAAGTTTATTAGGCATCAACTTCATCGGAGTAAAAACAAATATATTGTGTGCCCAGCACCCAAAGCCAAATCCTCTTTCATTACCATATGAAGGTGTATCAAAACTATCTGGAATTATCTTCTGGAGGGTGGGCCCTCTGTAATACAGGCTTCCCCCAGCATGGTGAGTGTTCTAGGAATCCATCTGTATTAGTACACCAACTTGTCTTGTTATGAGAGGTTACATCTGGCTTCATTGAATTTTTTTTGAAGACTCTTTCAACAAGATTCCCCATTTCATGATGGATGATTTACAAGTGAACCTGCCCACACTGCGTTGATTGTTCAGCAGTTTTTGACCAAAAATGGCATGACCCCTGTGCCCTACCTTCCCTATTCACCCGATCTCACCCAGTGACTTTTCTTTATTTTCCTGAATTAAAACACTCCTCAAAGGGAAATGTTTTGCTGATATGGAAGAGGTGAAACAGACAAAAAAAATACAGCAGAAGCACTAAAAGACATCAAAATTGATGATTTCACAAACTGTTTTGAGCAGTAGAAAAAAATATCTCAATAGGTGTATTGTATCAAATAGAGAGTACATTGAAGGTGACTGAAGTTTAAACATGTAAGAATAAATACTGAAATTTTTATAAATGAACTTTGGGGGTTCCTACTTGTATATTGCACATAATGCAATATTCAGATGGATATCACACAATCGTACACTTAAAACATATATAATTTTATTAACCAATGTCACCCCAATAAACTTAATTAAAAAGAAATGTAATATAGGATAAATATCAGGGTTATAAATTATAAAAACATGAAGACCTTCCCTGCACCTTCAGAAAGGAATATTTCTTAGCACTTTTATGAATACTGGAGAATCTGACAGAACAATCTACCTTAAGATACTTTCACATGCCAACATATATAGTATTCAATTATTTGGGTCTCATGGGTCCACTAAAATCCAGTCACACATGTTCAAGTGCATGCAGACCTGAAATGTCCATTAGCCACTTCACTAGCCACTAACCAAATATAATTATTTAAATTTAAATAAAATTAAAAATTCATTTTCTCAGTGTCACCAGCCAAGTTCCAAGTCCTCAACAGGCACATAGCTATTTAAATTGAAATTATATTCAAATTAAGTTTAAATCATTTAAAATTAAACATTCCATTCTTCTGTCACACTAGCTTTATTTCAAGCATTCAATAGCTAAATGAGGATACCATACTGGACAGTGCAAATACAGAACATGTAAAGCATAGCAGACAGTTCTACTGGATGGTGGTAATATAGACCCTAGATGACTTTTGCCTAATGGAAGTAGTGTGTTCTTGGTGCATGCAATGCATATAAGTACAGCAAAATTTCTTTTAGAGAAAGCATAAATATGAGTATTAACTAGTCAGCCTAAAGTGACTTTTAAAAATTTCTCCCAATTACTAGTTCCATGAGTATGTAAATTTTCCTTCAAAACAAAAATGAAAAGCAATAGCAGCTTGGTATTTTGTATGGAGTCTAGATTTTGAATTTACCAAGGTTGAAAGTCCAGATTTTATACTTTAAGCTGGTGGCAACATTGGGCAAATTCATGACTTTTTCATCTGCAAAGTGAAAATAGTAGCACCTATCTATTGGGGCTGTTTTATAAATTATTAACAAGAGACCTGAAGGACTGATTTAATACATTTAAGATATGAGAGTAAATGTAGTAATAATTTTGACCATGAAGAGCCTTAGATTCCATATAGTATGTCTTAATAATTTTCATTATCAGCACTAGAGACTTTTTTGTGTTATTTGTCCATAGCACCTTGTTTGTATTGGACATAACAGCATGCATCTGTCACCTTTTCTTTCCTAGTTCCTGGAATACTATACAGCATACAACAGTCATTCAATAAATATTTGTTGAATGACTATGTGCTCAGGGTTACAGATGCAGTTAAATGCAGGGGAAATAATACAAACTAAGACTTCTGAATCTTTGTGTTTCAGTGCAAAGAGTAATAGATACAGAGAAAGGATAATTATATATGGTTCTAAATTTTATTTTGTGAACTTGAGCAGTCATCTAAACTTTCTTTAGTTTTCTCTATTGTAAAATAAAGAACAAAAATTACATAATCCAAAATTTCTTATTCAGGTAGTACTTTGGATCTCAGTTTTAGAGTTTATTACTATTTTTATTTATTTTTGTTTGAAGAAGCAGCAGTAAAGATTATGCTTATAGTTCATAGGAATGACAGTATAATACTTGAAAAATAGGAACTAATAACATTGAGAACTAAAGCATATTCCATTATATCTTCCTTATTTTTGAGACATTTTTGACCAGTTTTACTAAGAGGAAAGTAGAAAAACTTAGAGGAAAGTAAAGAGATTTCCTAAACATATCTAGCTCCCACACGTACATAGCCCCCACAATTACTAACATCACTAATCAGAACGGCACATTTTTTATGCAGGATAAACCAACTTTGGCACATCATAATCACCCAAAGTCCTAAGGCAGGGGTGTCAAACTCATTTTCACCAGGGGCCACATCAGCTTCACAGCTGCCTTCAAAGGGCTGAATATAATGTTAGGACTGTATAAATGTAACTACTCCTTATCCATTAAGTGAGAGCTCGGGCACTTCCACCCAGTAGAAACAAGGTACGGGGCCAGATAAAACAAGGAGGAGGGCTGGATTCAGCCCACGGGCCTTGGGTTTGCCACCTGTGTCCTACAGGTTTACTCTTGGTATTGTATACTCAATGGGTTTATGAACAAATGTATAATGACATATATCCATCATTATTACATCATACAGTATTATTTTCACTCCCCTGAAAACTCTCTGTGGTCTACCTAACCATTTCTTCCTCCCCTCAACCCCTAGCAACCATTCCTCTTTCATTGTCTCCATAGTTTGGTCTTTTCCAGTATGTCATATAGTTGTAATTGTATAGCACACAACTTTCTCAGACTGGCTTTTGTCACTTAGTGATAATGCACTTAAGGTTAGTCCATGTCTTTTCATGCTTAATAGCTCATTTCTTTTTAGCTCTGATAACATTCTAATGTCCAGGTGTACTACAGTTTATTTATACATATACCTACTGAAATGACATCTTGTTTGCTTTCAAGTTTTGATACTTATAAATAAAGCTTCTATAAACATCCATATTCAGGGTTTTGCATGGGCATGTTTTTAACTCCTCTGGGTAAATACCAAGGAGTGTGATTGATGGATCTATGGTAGCAGTATGTTTAGTTTGTAAGAAATCACTAAACTGTCTCCTAAAGTAGCCATATCACTTTGTATTTCCACCAGCAGTGAATCAGAGTTTCTGTTACTCCATATTTTTACCAGAATTTAGTTTTGTCAGTGTTCCAGATTTTAGCCATTCTAATACATGTTCTGCACTGGTATCTCATTGCTGTTTTTATTTGCATTTCCCTGATGACATATGATGTAGAGCATCTTCTAATGTGCTTACTTGCCATCTCTGACTCTTATTTGGTGAAGTGTCTGCTAAGGTCTTTGGCACATTTTTTAATTGTATATTTTGTTTTCTTTCTGTTGTTTATTCCTTATTTATTGTATTACCTCATCATTTATCCTTTCATACTATATGGTCAATCATTCATACCCAGAATGTGTGAAAAGGATGGTCTGTCATTAGAAAGAAGTCACTCTGCCAGAGTTCTTACCTGAAGACATACTCTGCAATCCACTTATTTTGAAATCTCCATTGTGCCAGTTTTTCCCTGTTGTTTCCCAGACCCATTCCCACTCTTTTAAACTCTGCTCTAAACTAACATAACTCACTCTGGCTGGTGTGGCTCAGTGGATTAAGCACTAGTGTGTAAACTAAAAGGTCACCAGTTTGATTCCTAGTCAGGGCACATGCCTGGGTTGTGGGCCACATCTCTTGTTGAGAGGTAACTTTTGGATGTTTCTCCCCCGCTCTTTCTTCCTCCCTTCCCCCTTCCTCTAAAAATAAATAAAATATTTAACAAAAATAAAATAAACTGATGGATCCAGTTTCCAGTTAACTATATTCTTCAGGCTTCCTTGAGAGTTGACTTCCCTCTAAATTTTGTCCATAGGAGGTAATGGAAGAAAATATTCAGGAAAAAAATAAAAGAGGAAACTTTGTGCTTCTAGTACCAGCAGCACAACCATTTCCTGGCAATGGCCATGACATTAGCTGGCCTAAGGTGATTTACTCTAGATTCAGGAAAAAAAATCCCTTTACAGTAATTCCACTTGATGGAGGTGGCAATTCTTTTTTGAATCCAGGACTGAGTGTAATAGCATTCCAACTCACAGAGCCGGTGCAGACTCATGGACTCACCAATATTATTTTCTGTTCTGAATCTTGCCACTTCCATCTCCCTTTAGCTACTCACCCTTTTAAATTCCTTGCAACCAATTAACTGTACTTTCCCCTCCCCTAACTGAAATATGTAGAGTAGCTTCTGTTTCAATGAGCAAACCTTGACAAATAAAAATTCAGCATTCTTTTTCATTTTATTTGTCATTACAGTCATGAAAATAATTTAAATGTTACTTAATACATAACCCACTTAGCTTCATCATCTGGCTTCCAGAAATAACTAGTTGACAATACAAGGGGTTGAAACTCAACAGAAAGGGCCTGGCTGAATCTGTCAATTTCTAGGCCTCAATTTTCTCATTTTTTAGATGAGGAGCTTCCTGTGAAAAATGTAACATATTTCTTATAGGCCATACATTGCTCATCACTTGACTACAAACATTATGACTGTATATAATAAATGTGACTTCTAAAATATATAGAAATTTATATATAATTTTGGCACACATTACTATCTGAAGACCTGCTTCATCAAAAGGCCTTATCATCTACCTAATTGCCCAAACCACATCTAAGATTCACATCTTATTCACGACTTAATTTACTAAAATAAAATTTTAATTTGTTTCTCTAAAATTCACACTTCTAATATATTTTAGTACTGTACTAAAACCTTTCATTGGTTCTTAATCATCTTCAAATTTTACTCATAAGTAGAGGGACCCAAAAAACTAAAATTATTCATAAAAATTTGTGTATCGTTTCCTCACATTTAAATTTCAGTAACCTTTAAAGTTCTCTCTATTTGATGCACTATTACCTGTTGAGACATTTTTTTCCACTGCTCAAAACAGTTTCTGGATTCATAGATTTTGATGCCTTTTAGTGCTTTTGCCGGATTTTGTTTCACCTCTTCTACATCAGCTAAACATTTCCCTTGGGGGATTTTTTCCATCGGGGCAAACAAACAAACAAACAAAGTTGCTCAGGGTGAGATCAGGTGAATAGGGAGAGTGGGGCTCAGGGGTTATGTCAGTTTTGGTCAAAAGCTTCTGAACACACAGCACAGTGTGGGCAGGTGCTCTTGCAAATCACCCATCGTGAAATGGGCAAATGCACTGGAAGAGTCTTTAAAAACATATCCACTGAAGCCAAATGCAACCTCCCAAAATAATGCCAGCTGGTACACTGACATAGATGGGTTCTAGAACACTCACCTAGTGCAGGAAGCCTGTAGTATAAAGGGCACACCCTCCAAAAGATAATTCTCATTTTATTGGGGGGGTACCCCTAATATAACTGTTGCAATAATTATGTGCTAAGCATATTGTGCTAAGAGTAGTGAACTAGAAACAATTCTGCCCTCATAAAGCTTATGATCTAGTAAAAGAGAGAGACAGTCAAAAAGAGGAAAGATAAAAGAAGCCCAGCAAAGAATTTAGAAAATGATGGTTACATAAATACTCAAAATATGAAATATATTTTTAAAAACTCCTTAGAATAATGTGTAACAATTTCAGTACTCTGTCCTCCTCTCTTACCAGTCCCTAAT